>NW_017257254.1:151621-205120 GCF_001594055.1 Mycetomoellerius zeteki | reverse complement strand
GGGCATGCACTATCCCTGGTAAAAGAAGTTGATAGAGAACGATAGAAAAATCCTATCGTTTTGAATATAAAATCTGGTTTGTAAATTCACTAATTTGAGTCAGATCTTATAGGAATCTTGTACAAATTTTATAAAATCTTATAAAATACGATAGGATTTATATCCGATCAATCGTGATGCTCGAAGTCAACGGTAAAAATGATATAAACTTATAGAAAACAATACAAATTGATAGAAATCTTATCGTTCTCAATCGTTCTTTATCAACTTTTTTTTACCAGGGATAATGCACGCCCGCACACGCACGCTCGCCCTCCTTCTCATTCTCTCTCTGTCACTCACCTTGTAGAGATTTGATGTCTTTATACCAGAGATGTGAATCAGAATAGTCTTATGTCCTTAAGATAGAAACAAGTGCCTCTCGTAATCGCTCGCATCAAACGGTGAGTATACCGTCCCCGCTTACCTTCTGTACACAATCCATAATTGGCTAACTTTATCTTTTAATAACTCAAAGAGTAAGCGTCTAATAAAATTTTCATACAGGAAAGGTCATCTCAAAATTCAGTCAGGACGCCTTTACAAGGACATGGTGTTGTTTTGAATCATCGTGTATATTTAAAATAGTAGGTATGCACTCTGTTAATGTGAAAACATAAACGTATTTGCTGGCAATTGGCCGGCTCTTGGAATTGTTGCATCTTTTGGAAATCTAGGAGGCACGAAGCTTGTAAATCCTTGGATATTAAGAGGTGATTTGCTGCGAGGTATTGAATTGGTCTCTCGCGAAGAATTTAATAATTTGTATTTTGTATAACTGTTACAATCAAAATATCCACTTTTATATCGTATGGTTATATATTTCAGAAAATAGTATACATACTGTACACACCTAATTTTTATTGAATTCACCTAATTTCTATTAAAATATTTTTAAATGTGAATTGTAAAATTTATAAAATAATTCACATATATTTTTGAGTACTGCTGTATTGAGTAAAAATCTAATACAAATGTCACATGCACATGTACATATGTGAACGTATATTTTATTGATTAATTTTTTGTGTGAATCTCTTGTTGAGACATTCTACATTACAATACGTGAAGTTGATTTTGTGAATTGCTTTATTATAGTACAATTAAGTTCGACGAAGATACATTATCAATTCATTTTGATTGTAATATGTCCCTCTCGTTTCCATCGGTCTATTCGCACTTGTACCCCTACAGTTCTATAAAAAAAAAAAGTAGAGAAACTATTCTCATACACGGATTCGACATCCATATTCTCTGATAACTAAGTTGTAATTTTATGGTGCCACAGGCGGTGGAAAGGAGTGGCGTGGCGCGGGTGTAGCCGATGATGGGGTAGCTGAGAGTAAGCAGTAAGCCGAGTAGCAGGGGGCTGTAAGCAGTTTGCAGTAGCGAGAAAGAGCGGTGTTGATGGTGCGGTGCGATGCGGTGCGATGCGGTGCGGTCCATTCCGATGCGATGGTCTGGTGATCCGATTCGTTTTGCGAGTTTGCAAAAAATCAGGGTGAAAGAGAGACGGGGAGATAGAAAGTGATATGTCGAGCGACAGAGATAGTAAGAAAGGATAGATGCCAGTTCATCTGCAAGTTATCAATCATAGCGGAGCCACTGTCGACTTCCTCGGGCGTCGTCAGGGGTGCAGTGTCGGGTTCTAGCATCGCGCGACAGACCATCACCAGACCTCGTGAACATAGAAATGACTGATTACAGAACGTCATATTCATCGATCGATCATCGATAAACGGAGTCATGTGTTCATGGTAAACTCACAACGCACACATTGTGTGTGGAGTATGGTAGCTTTAACCCTCAATTACTACACTTCAATCACGGTCACACTATTACCACACTAATGCGAATTTAGCTTTTCCATTTTTTATCACGTGTAACTTTGAAACGAAAATAGCAAAAGCAGTTCAATTATTATATAGTTTTTCGAGGTAAAATTTTCTTGGAAATCCATTGGTAATAATAAAATTAAGCAAAAACAATATTTTATGGCAAGAAATTGTTAATTAAGAAAGAAATAAATTGAAAAGTTAACTTTTTTTTAAAAATTGCGAATTCGTACTAGCGTGGTAACTGAGAGATAAAACGAATAAAATTAGGGAAGAATATTTTATTCTCTCTAATTGTTTCAGTTTGATATAATTTGAATGAACAAAAACTCCCTAATCTGTCGAATCATTTTTTAAAATAAAATTATTGAATATTTACATGAAGTATTACATTAAAATGTCTGAAAACTGTTGAATGTTTTTGACCGACTTTGGCCGTGTTCCGATACACACTGCCACTACTAAAAATCTATAGTGCATGTTACATATACTATAGGATTTTAGTATCGGAAGTGTGTATCAGAGCACAGTCTTTGACTGACTTTAGTATCGAGTTTTCTTTAATGAAATTATTAAGAAAAATCATCTTTTGTTGCTATTTTCCAATTTTTTTAAAGTAAAATGTGATTTAAAGTTAATTAACATGGAGAATCCCCATATTAATCAAGTAGAAGTATTCATAGAGTTTTTCGAAACCAATTTTTTTATGATGACTTGAGGCTAAAAAAAAACATACGTAGGCGTTTTTAACATGCGGCTTTGTTTTCGAGTTATAATTTTGAAAATCCGAAAAAGAGCTTGTCAAGGAAACATTTAGAAAATGTTTTTTCTCTTTGCATCTTAAATAGAGCGTTTCGAGACTCGGTTGTCTCAAAATGCACGTGCCGTTAATAGTTTTTATATGCAAAACTAATTTTTTAACGATTTAGAAACACTTTTTATTGTTTTTGTAGGAAACATGATATCAATATTCTAATTGTTTGAAAGAAGTAACAAATGCAACAGAACACATTTTAAAGAAAAAGAAAAGTTGCCGGACCTCGAATGCGAACCCAATTCGTCGGAGCAATCGTTCAATTTTTCAAATTCTAAAAAATTTATAACTCGAAAAGGAAGCCACATATTAATAAACGTTTCGACAGGTTTTTTTTTACCTCAAGAATGACCAAAAATTGGCATTGAAAAACTCGAACACTTTTAAGGCTCCCCTTGTAAGAAAGATAATAGTTTTTTAAAAATCCATTTTCCAAAATTTAATTTGTAAAAAATTTCACTTTCAATCGAAATTGGAAAATTATTGAGATCCAAATTTGAGATCATTACTTCATAAAAGTAACACGTTATCGTTACCGTTCTTGTTACTTTTTGTAAAAAGTATCTCGTTACAATTACTCGCTACTAATTTTAAAATGTAACGCGTTACTGTTATTTCGAAGGTAACAATTCATTATTTTTTACGTTATTCTTTTGTTAAAGATATTAGATTAAAAAGTTACATTATTTAATAATCAAAATTAATTGTAAAAATATTAAAACTCAAAATTCCAAGCTAGTCTTATAGCAAGCTTTTCTTTATATTAGACTTGTATATAATAAATAGGGAGATGCACACCGGATTGTGAAATTATTGGCTATCCGGTATCCGGTTGGATATCCGAAAAAGCAGTTTCTTCGAGTTGGATATCCGATATTTTCCGGATATCCGACCGGATTTCGGGAAACTGTCAAAAAAAAAGCTGTAGAGAAAAAATCGTAATTTTGCAACAATGTATAAGATATTAACATGGCATTATGAATATGCATGCTTATTTCTAAAATATTTATATAATAAAAAATCAACAATTTAATGATATAAAATTTCAACCGGATATATTCCCGGATACTAATGATATCCGGCTATCCGTGGGATAGTAAAAAAGTGCCGGATAATATCGGATACCAAATACTTTTCAGATATCCGGTGCATTCCTAATAATAAATCTTGAAAATTCTTTATATTAATTTTTTTAAATATTTGCTATTAGGAAATTAAATTGTAATTTACAAACGCAGATTTTATAAAAATTTTTGTTAAGCGTTATTTTTAAATATTTATGTCGTTATTAAGAGTGCAATTCCAATATTTATTGCCAATACTGAAAATTTATAGTTGACGTTACATAGACACTACAGATTTTCGGTATTGGTAGTGATTATCGGAATGCAACCTAAAATATGAGGTACAATTTTTCGATATTTAAATTTCTGTTATAAAATATTTATAGTTCAGTTATATATAAAAATATGTGATTTATTGAAGAAAGATAATAAGGAATTAAAGTAATAATAAGTAATAGCAGAATTCGCTATCGTTAACTGTAAAAATGTAACGACGTTACCGTTACAGATATAAAAATGTAACGATCCCAAAACAAAGTAACGAAAACGATAACGGCGTTACAAGTAACGCATTACTTCTCAACTCTGAGATCTCGACATCTCCGCTAAGAAAAAATTGAATCTGAATTGATTAAAGAATCGGTTATTAAGAGAATATTCAACATTTTTGAAATATCTTATATTGTGAATCTCTTTCACAATACAATTTTTTTACAACAAAGAATATATAACATGTTTTTCATTATAATTATTTTTATGTTAAACGCAACAGCATCAATAATTGAGCTTGATACTGAATTGTTATAAATGATAACCGGTAAGAGATTACGCGAAAATCTTATAAGAATCTTTTTAGTTTAATTCGACGTCCTATCATCATAAAACTGCCATTGACTGTGCTTATCACGTATTATTCGTAATCCATCTTCCTAGATCGTTTCCATAGCATATTCATCGAAAAAATTAAGAAGAATGCTTATTTATTCTGATCGCTTGAAATGATTCATATTCAATGCATTAAAATATATCTATTTTTTATATAAAATAATTTTTGAAGAAATACATTTATCTGTATATATATACTGTAAAGTTTCTTCACAGACATATTAAATTATGATATAAAAGACATTAAATTATATGATTTTTTTCTTCCGTCTATATACGTTAAAATAAATTTATTTTTTCATATCACATATTAATATAGAAGATACAAATGTGCTAAAATGTTCTATTTTTATTATAATAAAACTTATATTGCTAAATGTTTACACAGCCCGCCCCAAGTAACTTCTGGATGTTGACCTTGACTTTCAAGGAGATTAATTAAGGTCATTGATTTTTTCCGTCATTTATTAAAAAGTTATGAACAGAACAATTTTTATCGCTTCAAGTGAAAATCGGGTGTCTCCAAGCAGGGGGGAGGTGGGGTGGGAATCGCTTTGGGTGAAAGTGCACCCTCAAGCAGGGAAGAGGTGGGGTGGGAGTCACTTTGCGTAGAAAGTCGTGCATCCCTTGGCAGAGGACGAAGCTAAAGCTCTATATATCAAAGTAGCGTATTCTTTTGATCTGAACCGAAATGCCGACAACCTTCCTATTGGCTATTTCAACCGCTATTTCGATTTAGTCGTCTGTAGTCCAATAAGCGCTTAGTATTGTATAGGGTATAGTTAGTAGGTCCGACATGGAGGACCTATGCGCTACTTTGATATATAGAGCTTTAAGGCTATGGCACACACCTTTCGTAACAGTAACCATAAGACGTACCGTAAGAATCAGCCAATCACAATCGAGAATTCTTTTGAACTTTTAATTCTAATTGGCTGATTCTTACGGTACGTCTTATGGTTACTGTTACGGAAGGTGTGTGCCATGGCCTTTAGACGAAGCGACTTCCACCTCCCCTCCCCCCCTACTTGAGGGCGTGCAACTTACACCCGAAGCGACTCTCACCCCATCTCCCCCCTGCTTGGGGCGCGTGACTTTCACCTCCCGCTGTCAAAGGAAAATACCGCTGAAATATGTACTTTATGTTTAAAAATTATGTACTATTCATAAAAATTGTTTTGTTCGTAACTTTTTAATGAATGACGAGCGACGGAAAAAATCAATAACCTTGACCTCCTTGAAAGTCAAGGTCAACATCGAGGTCAATGAAAAGTTATTTGGGGCTGGCTGTGTAGAGATAAACATTTACCCTTGTATTGGAAATGTATCGTACGTTCAATTTTTATTTTGCTATATTGTTATTTTAATTTATATATATGTATATTAATATATAAATATATACTATACATCTTGCTTAATACTGACTAATTTTCAGTCGAAACAAATATTTTAATCGGCAATGAATAAGAAATTACAAATGATCAAAGATAAATAAGTTATTGTTATTCCATACATGTCTTACAGAACTTTCGCTTTGCGTTTTCAAATCTTTTAGTCATTAAAATGTCAATGCATTTTATATAGTAGAAAATATCGAAAATAAAATATCAGATTTAGAAAATTCCAAGATATGTAAAAGTGATTTCAAAGTTTTTAATGTAGATTAAATTAAAGTAAAGAGTTAATTAGCGAGACATTGTTATCTCATTTCTCAATTTCGGACAATCAGCATACATCGGCTGATCGAGAAAGATTTAATACCGGGCGGCGCCACATCAACCAAAAATAATTAAAAGAAACGAAGGCTCTCTCTTGAATGTCCTCCTGAGATATTTTTTCCGTGTCTTTCTTTCAGGTATAAATGTCAATCTACCTATGGGTACATTATGAATTAATGTGAGTATTTTTATATACAATTATTTGTAGAAGTGACATATAAAATTTTATTCTATAGAGAAACAACATATACGGCGGTGGATTGCGGAGATGTGCAAAATATATGAAAGGTGTCAATAAAATGTATCAAATACAGAAATAGACTTTTTATTATGTGCTCTTCTCGACAATTTACAAGCGTTGCTCTTGAATATCTTTTACATTCTAATAATATGTATGACAATTTCCTTCTTCTGATTCCGTAAAATAATCTTGTAGCAATTTTAGCAAATGTTGGGATGTGTAGGGTATCAATTAACAAATGGTACTCGGATTTGTACTTACGATATCTTTTAACATTCGACAACCGTGACAAATAAAAAAAATATTAATAATGATCATTATTAAAAACTACACTGAGAATAATATATTATTTCGCTTTGAAAACAAATATTTTCTCTCTTTTAATAATGTAGAATCACTTTCACTTAATATTTTCATAAAATTATTTTTCGAATCCTATTTAAAATCTTGAAATAGTATACATTATATAATTAATGGACTTAGAAAAAATACGACTACTCGACATTCAACATCACATAGTATTGTGTATATAATGAATTATAAAAGGTAAAACAGTAAAAGTAGCTAAACATCAGAAATGTTACGAAAGGACTTGTCGTCTCGTATAATATTATAAAATATATATTTGATAATAATTATCGAATTATTGTTTTCTGTATTTGTAAGTATATGAAATATTGTACGGACCCGCAAATTTAGATAATTACTTAATTTAAAATTAAGTAATTATTTAATTAATTATTTAACTTTTTACGTCATGACGGGATTCTCAGCGTTTCATTTTTATCTGCTCAGTTTTTAATTATTTTGACGAATTTCTTGCCGTTAAGCACTGGTTTATTTGTTTTCATAGAATCTCTAGAACATGAACAAGTGTAAAAAAAAAAGTAGGCAACTATAAATTTTTATATTTGTGTAATTATTATAACTAAACAAAATTTATATTTCTTTCGAAAAAAAAAACTTTTTATTAAACTATTATCAATATCAAAACAGGAAATTAGATACTTATTTAGAATATCCTAAAATATTTTTCAAAATTTTCCGATTTTAAAATAAAATTAGATACCTTGTATATATACAGACTGTTTCCTAACATGTGGTATCTACTTCGGCAGCGGATGGGGACACCTAAATAATGACAAAAGTTCATACAGACATGTAGTTTATTTGTGTGATATTGTTTCAGAGTTACGAATCATTTTTGTTTTCCAGTAATACGTAGTTGGCTTACCTTCATAGATTTGAAAAAAAAATGGTTAGCTTCGTTCTACTTTTATAAATAATGCTCGATATCTTCGTGATATTTCCCATCTGGTTAACTTAAAAAATTCTGTTCATTGCGTTTACTTAGTTATTTTAATTTGTTCTTTTACTAGGAATATTCAATTTATTAATTAAAAACACTGCTGTATTGTCGCACATAGGTCGAATATTGTTTCAACAATCGTTATAGGTTATATATGTTCCTAAGTTGTCTTCTATAGGTTCCCTGTACATTAAAATTTAGACTGTGTTCTATAAAGTGCCGTTTATAATAAGATTTTAAAGCGTAAAATTTAAACTTTAAACCTTAAGATTAGTCAATAAGAAATTGACTAATCACGGTCGAATGCGAGAACACTCGATTATTGGCTGCGTTCAGCAGAACGGTTGTTTTGCAACTGTTGGAAGTTTCCTTCGCGCTGATTGGATCATACTTTTAGATCTAGAAGAATGGTCCTATCTCAGCAGACAATCATAAAACGGTTGCAAAACTGTTGAGTCTGCTGAACGCAGCCATTGATAGTTCAATTTTTTACGATTTAAGACTTAATCTTGAATTTTACGCCATAAAATCTCATTGTAGACACCGCTTTATTCACTGCGAGTACTATAGACTTATTACATACGTTTAATCTACGAAATTGTAAAAGGAGAAAAGTTTAGTCGGTGCCATCGCGCGGTGCTTCGGAACAGAATCCTCTACAATCTACATTAAACGCTACCAACGTTCGCTAGGATCGTTCATGGAACTATCGCGCTATTAGCTCCATGAACAGCGTTGGTAGCGTTTGCATCCATAGCACGAATAGCGTCTTCCCGAACGCATCCTTAGAACTTTAACTAATAGTGTTTTCGACCCGGCCGGGTTTGCACCAACCTGGGTTGGATTAATGGCATTTTGTGCTCTTCTATTGGTAGAGCGTGTAACGTCAACCAATAGGAAAGATTAATCCAACCTAGGTGCAAACCCGATTGGACCGAAAACGCTATAAATTAACCTACATTAGCCCAAAAATATTATAGATCTAGGGTGGGGTAAACCGTTCGAAACCTCCTTTAGGTTAGGGTATAGGTCAGAGTACAAGTCAGGTCGCTGGGTGTAAACTAGGCCATTAATACAAACTTACCACTACAAGGATACATGGGATAAAAAACGTGGCACAGATAAATAAGAATAATTTTTCGACGCATTGGAATTTTATTGCCTGTTGTCTGTTGCTTGATCTATTTTAAGGTTACATGTTCATTCGCGAATCTAATTTTGGCATAAATTGCCAAAATAAATATTAAATGATAATGTAGAGTTTTCTTACATTGATAATTTATCTCACAAAGAAAATTAAATATGTAAAAAATTGACGAAATAGTTGCAAAAGATGTTACAAATATTAATTCAATTTTAATGTATATAAGTATTTATATCTCGTAAGTTGTTGACACATGTTTGTGCAGCAATTGCGATACAATATCAAAAGATAAGAGAAATGGTGTTAATTGCATAAATTAATTTGGAAAGAATGTATAGATTTTCAAAATTCATCAAATAAACATACCATTCTTTCAGAAATAAGATATTTTTTTATTTTTTGAGTATTTTATTTATTATATAATAATATAATAAATAATAGTATAATAAATAGCTAAAAGAGAGTACAAATTTTTGCAATCGTTTAGAGATCGTCTTATTTTTACATTTTTTTATGCATTTTTCTTCATTGAAACCGAAAATTATCTTAATAATAATGATAATAATAACGCTCAAGCAAAAATTGATACATCGATATAAAGTTAATAAAATGATCCTTACATCGTTACGAGAGAGAGAGAGAGAGAGAGAGAAAAGAATAATTAATTTTTAAATTATTAAAACATAATTAAGCGATTTTATAATTTTATTAATTTTATTTAAAGTTTGAATCCCTGAACGGTCGCAAAAATTTGTTACTCTCCTTTAGCTATCTAAATAAAATATTCAAAATACAGTAAATGTTAAAGACAACTTGACATATATTTCAAGGTCATAGCCCTGAGTGATCTTCGGAAGGTTTTAGCTGCGCTCGTTATTCGTTCAAAAGTTATTAACAAAATAAGTTCTACTATATAAAACAAAAATTCTCTGCCATTAAAATAAATGGTAAATATTGAAAACAATAGATCCACCTCCAATGACTTCGACTTTGACATATATTATCAAGGTCATGGCTCTGAGTGATCCTAGGAAGGTACTTTTAGCCCGCGCTCGTTATTCGTTAAAGTTATTAACAAAATAAGTTTTATAAATAGAACACAAAATTTATCCCATTCATGCTGCTTACAGAAAATTAATGCGGAGCGAGTTCCACTCTATCTTCCCTGCCTAGAATCTCGCTTTGTGTTGTAAAATGTGGGGAAAAATGAGGTGAACTTCGCTCTGCGTGGAAACGAAGTACGAATAACACAGTACGAGAAAACTGAATATAGGAGAGGAAATAGCTTAGAGGCGTACGACTTTCGGAGAGGCGTACGACTTCTCTTCAAGAGGAAAGAAGAAGAAGAAAAATCAACTGATGCAAAAGTTTAATCAAAAAGAACAGGCCTTATAATTCTGAAACAAAATCAAAAGGATACATGTTTATAGGATCTTTTTTCATTATGTAAATGTCCCCCATTCAAAGTGGATCCTACATATATATTAAGAAATACTTTGTATAGTAGTTTACGTAACATTTTAATGTAAAGAAAATACTATACATCAATACTATAAATCATATGAGAAAATAGCAATTACAAAAAAATATCAAATAATAATTGAAAACCGATTTCCTGTTTCCACTAATACAGATCAACAGTTTAAAAAATGGTTAAATCAAGACATGTTTCTTTCATCTCGCATTGATATGGCAACCTCTGTTTTTTAAAGCTAACGTAAAGCAAGAAAAATTATTTCTTCTTGTGTTCTTCCATTTCTCGTTTAAGAAAGCGAGTTTTTAGGATTCGTACGACGAGATAGGCTACAAGCCCTAAAATATGTCCGGAGAAGTATAAACTTTTGTAAAAATGTATTATTTCTTGGAAGCGCAGTAATTGGAAGGGCACGCCCAGGTACGCCATGCATGTAAGTTTCGCCCACCAGAGGAAGAATCTCCAGGCCTTCTTGCCCTGTATTTCATTATGAGAAAATATTATATATAACGTGAATTAATATTTGCAGTATATGAGAACATCGCTTTAGAATAGAAAAATTTTGTTTTATTTAAAAATATATACCTTTATCTCAAGATATTTAAATAAGTTCAATCTAAACTGATAAATACTGATGATTTATATAACTCAATTTATACATTTTTTCTACAACGTAAAAGATTTTTAAGTTTCGAGATAAACAAAATTCTTCAAATAGTAATTTAAAGAAAGAATATCTTTCTAAGACGATATTCTCTGATATATTCAGGATGTTTCTTCACATAGAACGTGTTTACTAATTAAAGAAATAAAAATTACAAGAACTTTTATATATCAAATAAAAAATATAAGGTAATAATATGATTTGTTTTAATAATAATCAAAGCAAGCTTTTCATGGTAGCAAAGTGTATTTATGAAGCTTAATTAAATACTTCTGGAATAATATATGTATCCGTTTTGATTCTTATAGCTATATTATATACAGCTATATAACTATACAGGGTGTCTGATAATTAATGATAAAACTCTCGCATAGAGGCAGAATGGATTAAACTGAGATGAAAAGTCCTCTACCATTTTGCAATTTTCGCAATAGTCAACAAGATATTAATTACCAAAAATCGCTGAATATTGGTTTTCAATAACTTTTTACTCAAATATTACCAACTTTACAAAAAAAACAGCAAGAGACAAAAATTATTTATTTTCTTCTCATAAAGTTCTGAGAATTTTTTCAGATTTTTTTCAGAATTTTTTAATACCGTATTTTTTCATGTTGGTAAAAATAAGAAAATGCAGTACTAAAAAGTTGATAAAAAATTCTGAAAAAATTCTTAGAGAAAAAATTCTATGAAAAGGAAATAAACAATTTTTGTCTCCTACTGTTTTTCTGTAAAGTTGATAATATTTGAGTAAAAAATTATTGAAAACCAATGTTTAGCGATTTTTAGTAATTGATATCTTGCTAACTATTGCGAAAATTGCAAAATGATAGAGGACTTTTCTTCTCAGTTTAATCCATTCTATGTATGAGAGTTTTATCATTAATTATCGGACACCCGGTATACTTTTTATTTGTTTATAGTCAGTAAGACACGTGAAGATATGTGAAGACACTATGCTAGAGAGAGAGAGAGAGCTCAGTTTGTGACGAGAATTAATGAAATACGAAAACATCTGTAACTCGAAAATAAGATCAGATAAAATAAATGTTTATATGAATTTTTTCTTTTTGTGTTATTTTTGTGTCTCGAGTTAATTTTTAAAGTTATGCTCACATGTTATGAAACATCCCATACAATTCCAACTATTACACTAATATAGGGAATAGAAATAACTAGTTATTGTAACTGCCGTTATTTACATCTTAGTTATCTTGTTGTAATAACGATTTAATAGTGACGTTGCGAATTTTTTTATTATGTTGATAATGTAACACCAGAATTGGAACAGTCATAGTTATTTATAACGGGTTGGAAAAATCATTCGTTACCGAAAAAAATAACTTGCAATTTGTAACTCATTACTTTTTAATGTGACTTGTAATGGAATAATTTTACGATGCTACTCGTTACTTATTATATTATTTTTTTCAATGAGTAACGTGTAATGGTAACAATTTACTTTTCAAAGTGACTTTCTTAACCTTAGTGTAACCTCAGCGTTAGTTATCATTACAGTCCTAAAAAATTGCAACATCATTATCAAATTGGTATTATAAAAAGAAATTGTAAAGTAACGGAAAAGAAACTTTTCCATTCCCTGCTAATATAATAATCAAAACAATAATAAATTAAAGAAGTACGACTGTAAAATTATAAAGCAGAACTTTTTATCTTTATGCTTCATGCTATTTTTTTATTACAATGCTTTTTTCTATATGATATTTTACTTTTTTTATAAGTAAATCCTTCCTGAATTTTAATTATGGAAAATTCAATTTTTTTTGCAACTTTTAACACTTTTGAAAAAATTATTTTTTTTAATTTAACGGTCAAATAATATTCCATTTTTATTTTTTGTCATTAATAAAAAAATATAGTCATTTCCGCTTGAAGGATCCATCTTGTCCCATTAAAATTTATTGCGAAAAATAATGCCTCGGCCGAGAGTCGAACCCGGATCTCTTGCATTCCGTGCGAGTTATTAGAAATATTTATTTATATTTATCATAAATATTGCATAAAATATTTAGTCTAATAATATTTCTAATAATATTTATTATATTTTAATAATATTTCGAATAAAGCTTTATATAAAATATGTATGAAATATCTATATAACATTTCAAAAAATGAATATTAATAAATATTTATCGTAAATATTCTGTGTTGTCTGGATACCTTATCTTTCTCTATTAGATGATACCAAAATAGATTTTACATCTCTATGTTATTGAATTTACATATAGACGACTTACAAATTCATTTTCTTTGCATTGATTATAAAATTTAGTACAGATGTCCTCGAAAGGTAGATAGAGCGGGACTTGACAGATGCAAAAGTAGTAGCCTGCAGCGTAACCATGCCATAGAGCAGATAAAGTCAATGTGGCGATGGTTCTTAAACCTTTATGAGGAAATCTTTTATAAATGCACACAGCCATCCAATATTGTATGCATGTATTCCATACTTTCATCGTGTGCCTGACAAACGGAGATGATTCCACTTCCCATACATTCATATTATGCACCGTTTCGAAATCCTGTTTCTCTTTTTTCACTCTCTCGCGATCAAGCGATCTGAAAAATTATTATATTAACAGATTGCTTGCTTGTGAACTTCCTATATTCTTTGGTTACTCTGCCGAAAACAGCCGATTAAAACCAATTAAAAAAACAAAAGTAATCCGTATCGATCGGGATTCTTGCACCGAGGATAGCATATTGAAACCGATTTAATGCGCTTCATACGGATTATAATTGGATCATATGAATCTGTTTTTTCAATCATAAATTCCCCTATTCCATAAATGAAACGAAATCAGATTTAATGCAACCTGAATCCAATTTTGTTGTGACCAACGAAAGTAATTCGATTAAATCAGAATTTCTCCGATTTTGCAGACGATATTGGAATCCGTTTTAATGAAACGATAATCCGATTTTCTCGCAACCGACGAAAGTAATCCTATTTAATCGGAATTTCTCCGATTTTGCGGACGATAATAAAATCGGTTTTGAGAATCCGATTTTGCCGTGATCAGCAAAAAATAATTCGATTCAGTCAGAATTTCTCCCAGTTAGCGGTGGATTACATATTCATCCGATTATTCGGATCTGTTCGGATCTGTTTGGATTGATAACAATATGAATTAGAACGTAATGAATTTGGATTAGAAATAATCTGCGAAAGTGACATGAAAACCAATTACGATTCCTCCGGAATTGAAACCGATTACTTTTTAATCCGAGCGCGGATTGAACCGATTAAAACGTATTACAATTGATTAAAACGGATTACATTTTAATCGGTTTTAATCGGCCATTTTCGGCAGATACAAGGGATGCTATTCTGTACACGCATATAACGTTTATCGGTAGATGTTATATGTGTTTATAACGACAGTTGCGCAGCTTTTTTACTATATAAAATATCTGTGCAACTGTCGTTATGAATACATAACGAGTTATAGAATTCCGCTGCAGCGCTGTTTTCAAACATGGAAGAAAAGTCGGCAGTCTAAGGCTAGTTTTCACAATATATGGTTACCTAAAGATTAAAGGTTACCAACAGATTCATCAATGAAATTCATTCATGAATTTCTTGATTACCTTTAATCTTTAGGTAACTATATATTATGAAATTGGGCCTAAATATCAATTCTGTATCTTGCAAGGAGAAACTCATATATATGTACGTACTTATTTCACGGATTTTGATCAGCTTTTGCATGGTTATTCTGGGACATCAAAAAATAATTCCTGTGAAGCAGTGAATTGCATCTCTATATTTTTCGAGAAAATCGTGATTTTAGGTCACGAAGACGGATCGCTTTCAAACCTCTTTACTCTTCGTTTAAACGTAAATGAAATATTTGAAATTATTTAAAATTAGATAAATATACATCTCCAGCGGACATGAATGTATAAGCATAATCCGTATAGGATTCATAACTCTGTACCATCTGCGCCGATTTCTACCGCTTTATAAGTGACAACTATTCGCGAGGTGTTTCAAGTTTCGGTTGAAATCAAAGAATGTCAATTTTTTCAAAAACTGTTAATTTTCGGACCTTATATATATATATATATATATATACGAGGGTCGTTTGAAAAGTTTTGAGCCTAATATAGAAACAAGTAATTTTTCGGTCAAATTCAATTTTATTTGTCCACATAGTCTCCTTTTAAGTCGATACATTTTTCCAGCGATGCTCCCACCCCTTTAATTCATTCAAATAATACTGAGCGTCTTGCTTTGCAAAATAGGTGTCTACAGATGCGATGACCTCCTCGTTCGATGAAAATTTCTGTCCTCCGAGCCAAACTTTGAGCCTAGGAAACAGAAAAAAGTCGCTGGGGGCCAGATCTGGTGGATGGTCAATTAATTCGAATCGCAATTCGTGAATTTTTATCATGGCGACTGCTGATATTCGATTTTTTCCATTTTTACAAAAAACATTGACATTGACTGGCACAAATGACTGTCAAACAACAACTAAGCGCCGGAAGTAGCTACAATTTTCGCAGGTATCTTTCAAAGTATGTACGATTATATAGTACCAAAATTGTTTTGACGAGTAATGCCATCTTCATGTTGAGGCTCAAAACTTTTCAGACGACCTATGTATAAATTGCTTGTTTTTTTAAATATCTATCAATTCCCCCAGGTTTGAAAGCGATCCGTCGTCGTGACCTAAAATTACGATTTTCTCGAAAAATGCGCAGAGGTGCAATTTACTGCTTTACAGAGATTATTTTTGGTGCCCCAGAATAATCATGCAAAAGCTGACCAAAATCCGTGAAATACATATGTAAGTCTCTCCTTGTTAATGCTGAGAAACGACATATAAATGTAATCATGTACTATATGTATATCATTGACCAATAGAAAAGCGGTTTGCTGAATATAAATATCTCAAAATGGAATAAAGAAATCGTACAATTTTTCGATCATTTTGTAATCGTGTGGGCCCAGACCAGGTGCGGGTTGACAGCAGACTGGGTAAGCTCCTAATCCTGACATTTGGCAGACGCATTCGGCCAGCACCATACCGATAAACATTCTCAGTCGAAAACCAGCGAATGCCGGATATATGTAGAAAAATCTATAGAGGAAACAGTGCTCTTCGAACGTTACCGTTTGTGTGTACTGAAATCGAAAAGGACGAATTATTAAAATTATTGTAATGATTATTATGCTGTCACCGCATTTGCAATCAGAAAACATAATTAGAAACTCCATTTCGGATTGAGAATTAGTATGAATGGGTCTTATTGCGCATATGTACTATATACAATAATATCTCATAGACGAATTAATATTTCATAAATTGTACAACATATTTCAAAGAACTTTAGATTAACAAAATATATTGACAAGGGACATGTCACAACTAGCTTAGTTTATATCGTGTACTTAAGGTGTGTTCCGATATAGACTGCCAGTGCTGGCAGTATTGAAAAATCATTCCATTATTAGTGCGCAGCGCACAGCATCTAGTAACATCAATGACGTCATAAATGGTAGCCATTTGCCACTGCGACTACTGCTTTCGAGATGAGGCAGTTACAATAGAAATATGGCGTTGAACATGGCATTATCAACTACAACGATATCAGGCATATTCACATCAGAGTACGTATTATGGAATTATTCGGAATTGATACTGATCAAAATTATTCAATTATTCTTCACATTTCTATCATATTTTCTAGAGAAAACGGGAAAATTACGATCGGAATTCATTTCGACACGTTTCATGATAAATACCCTGGTACTACTGAAAAAGTAAAAATATTAGATCCTGAATATAACATTAAATATATTGAATTGATTAATTCTAATAACACACACACTCATCTTCGTCAGAGGTATCACTGCTTTCGTTCAATATTTCTATTGCAATCATGCAAATTTGTAACTTAACCTGTTTATTTATTGCGTGCATCGCCATGTTGATAGCACTTGAAATTTGTTCCGATATACGCTGTTACAACTATGCTGGCAGTAATGCAGTAATTGTGGAACAGTTGTCGCAGTGTACTGTGATGACGTTTACTGCACTGCCAGTAAAAACGAAACACACCCTTACTATACGGGTACTAACTATAATAACTTTCTATTGAATTGTCTTAATTTTTAAGGCGATACGTGTAAACATATACATGATATGTGTATTTAATTAATCATTTTGATTCATATTGTATCAATTTAGTACATCATTCTTTGAAGACATCGCTGAATTAAAATAATTTAATAGAAAGTTACTAGTTAGTACCCGTATCAAGTGCACGATGTAAACTAAGTCACTGTCCGTAACTGACTTGATTCACCTTGAAGTATGTTGTTAAATATAACAATAACAAATTTTAGAGTATTTTTTTACGGACAGAATCTCATGTTTAGGAAGAAATATCGCTTCAAAAAAAAAAAAAAAACGATATTTCTCTTTCAAGGCAAATATCATCGAAAGTATAAAAAAATAGAAAAAATTTTTAAATGTCCCATCTTGTATTATACAAACCCAGTGCAATATCACATATTGTATAACAATAATATTAATTGTCTAGGAGCTACTGTAAATAATAATGCGCAATAAGATTAAAATTATCCCATTCTATCACCGAAGTTTGTTTGGTTCTTTGTAATGTAATGTGGACATTACGTCACTGGGAAAGAGATAGTTTATCACTAGAAACAACACGATGAACGCCGTGATCTGTTTGAGTTTGTAATAGGTAAGTGGCCACGGATCAATGTAGTTGGAAAACGGTCTATGGAGAGAGTCCCAATACGTCCTATAACGGTAATACGGACCTGCAAAAATTAATTAACATAATTTGTATTCGAATTTTTGAACATTTATTATAATTTTGCGTCTATATGTTATTCGTCATATCTTACCTGTTAGTACACCCATATAACCAAAGCTATAATGTATCACATCCATGAAATCAATTTTCTTGAGCGCGTCGGAATTTGCTCCTTGAACATCATCGGCAGGCGCAGTTGCTGCAGAGTTGATTTCAAATGCTAGCCCGGATAGCTTTAAGGTGAGAATCATTACAACGAGATTCGTGTGAGTTGGTGGACTCGGTAAACCAAAATAGTCACCCAATCGAAAGATTACCAGTAAGTAGAAAAAGGAGAAATATAGGCTGATCAAGTGACATTTTCTGTAATATCAAAGTCTATCGAATCAATCCTGTGACAGATATAATTATATGGTATTCCGGATTCAGGAAAACCTGGATTTCTTGTTTCTTACATGTTCTATTAAATTAGTTTATAGATTATAATTCTTATCTCATGAAAATTTTCGTAAATTGAAATTTTAGTAAATGTATCGTTGAGAATATACCATATTAGCCATGATTTTCCTTTATTGGATTACCATTCATTACTTAGCTAAATGTTGAATGTTTCATTTTGAGTATGCTCTACCGATTTGCAGAATTCCATTTAAATATGTATTTTAAAATTATTTTGAGTATACTGATGTTGAACGGTATGCATTATTACATATAACCGATCGTACTATTTCACTCGTTGCAGATGCCATGTTTTAACCATGGTTATAGTTTCATAAGTTGAATGTTATAAGTTGAAAACTCTCAAGTCAATCATCAGATTAAAGATGAAAAATGAAATTTTAGTGCGCTTATAAAGTTTGTCATTTGCATTAAGTACAAAATTCAGAATATACGTCGGAAACTAAAGGCTCAATAAATTTAATATACTGTAAACAAATATTTCCTTTAACATTTTTTTTTTCAGAAATTTTATAATATAAAACACCCACCTGATGTCTATTTTAGACTATTAGTCATGTATACCTACGGTGATAGTTCTATGAAATTTAATTTTTTTTTGTGTTAGTTTTTGTGTGTATTCTAATTAAAGAACAGTATTTTGTGATATTTTATACTTTATCTCAACATATTTTGATATAAAATATTTTATAAAATATTCATTTCAATAAACTCAATTCTTATTTCTTATTTTAATTCTTTCACGCCCAATTGAATATAATATCATGATTTTTAAAAATTCATATTTTTGAAAAATAACTTGTTATCGTTACAAAAGGGATTCCAAACTGAAGACCAAACTTCAACAGTATTGTTGTTTTACCGATAAAATGTGATTTATACACATAAGATTTACAAACATCCTTAGATACTATTACACTAGTATCGCATACATATATTACATATATGTACGTATGCGGATTAGGCAAATTACTTTATAAAAGTAATTCGTTACCGTTACTCAAAAAGTAAAGAGCTGGTACAATTTTCGTTTCATTTTCATTGAATTTTGATGATTCCTCTTTTAAAGTGGCGTTCAATAATCTTACAACGAATTCGATTGGATGCACTAGTGCGCATTAACAATAAGTACGCCCTCTTTCAGTGTCATAGTATTCGATTGGTTTGCACTCCACTGGTTCAGAATCTACGTATGTTCAATTAATAACACTGAAAACGTGTGCTACACTGAAAAAAAATGTATCCAATCTAAAAAAATGATTTGTTTTGAACAAATAATTTATTTATAATACATAGTACCAATGACCAATTAATTGGAATCAAATTAAAATATTGTTTAGAATAAGTTCCTAATTTGAGATGTTTCTAGTTTGAGATATTGTTTGTTAAACAATAATAAATAATTAATTACATTCGAAATACATAAAGTAAAATGTATAAAATATTTATTTGGTAATTATAGTACTTAGAATACGGGTCCTACTCTAGAATCTTAACAAAAATGTACTCATTCGAGTTTTCACTCAAAATGAAAGAATCTAACAGAAAAAATGCGGCGGTCGGCCTCGTGAACCGAGATATAAAACTTCTGATTCTAACTTTAACCTGAACTTAAAAACAGTGGCGAATTTTAATATACGATCCAAAACGAACCAAGCGTTTACAGCACGCTGAGATTCTTTGATACCAATTGATACGCGTACCAGCTTGACCTGATACTCGTGATTCAGAAGTATCAGACCAAAATAATCCGCCAGCGTTTATACCAAGCGTATCTAGTGATTTCGTGCGGATATGGTATTTAATACGCATATCAAGTGCTCGGTGTAAACTAGTCCATGGAACGTATCAAATATTTAATCCACACCAATTTGATATGCGTACTAACCGATTTAATGGTGTAAAAAGGATCAATGAGAGAGAAGGATCACCATGGAAGACTGCCAATCTTCCTCTCATTGGTCGCATTCAGCAGACTCAACTGTTGCGGAGCAGATCCGTGAGCGCTCGCTGCTATTCTTCTAGATTATCCAATAGCAGCGAGTACTCACGGATCCGCTCCACAATGGCCGCGTTCAGCAGAGGCTGCGGTCCACTTGACGCTGCAAACGCTTCGAAGCGTTTAAGCGACCAATTAGAACAAAAAATTTTACGAATTGACTAATCAAAGAATGCTTTGAAGCGTTTGTAGCGTCAAGTGGACCGCAGCCAGACTCAACTGTGACGAAGCGAATCAGTGAACTCTCGCTGCTATTGGATGATCTAAAAGAATACACCAATAGCGCAGCGAGCGCTCACGGATCCGTTCCACAACAGTTGAGTCTGCTGAACGCGACCATTCTCTCTCCTCTTAAATGAAAAGAGATAGAGATGGCTGTCTTCCCCGGTTCCTTTCTCTTACTTTTATCGACCATTTTGACACACGGATCGCGCAGTCCATTCTGTATGTCTTTGGTTTACACAGCTTGATTTACACCGAAGTTATAAGAGGTGCGATCGAGTTGCCGCTACAAATGCTTCGAAGCATTTGATTGTCCAATTGGAAGAAAGAATTTTACTAATTGACCAATCAAAAAATTCTTCAAAGCATTCGTAGCGGCAACTCGACCGCACCCAACATCGATGTTAGGAAACTGGCCAATCACAGTCATCCCATTCTTCTGAGAAATAGCTATGATTAACCAGATTATAACATCGATATTACAACTTCGACGTAAATCGAGCGTAAATATAGTATGTCTTTGGCATAACCTGTCGTCACGAGATAACTGCAAAAAACGTGGCAGGTATAGAACGCAATCTGTCTTATCAGCTGCTGAGAGCAAAAATGCAATAGAAATCACACATAATAAATAAATATATTTTATTACGCATTTAACTTTCATTAAATAAATGCATTTTTATTAAAGAAATACATTTAATCTAAATACAGAATAAGATTTTACAAAATAGAAATGTACTTTTAATTATTTTGCACCTTAAGTGGTCAATAAATGAACAATTTTTCATTGAGGGAATTGTTCGATTTAAAAAAAAAAACTAGTTTAATATTTTGAATTCTCTATAGGAATGGTGTCAGAAATTAAACTGCTAGGAAAATACTACAAATTTTATTTTCATTAGTTGCGTTATGCAGTCTTTATATTTGCCTGTGACGGAAATTTAAATATGAGATAAATATTGATAGATATGTCGCATAGTGATGAATGGAAGAACTATAGTCCAATATTTTCGTGCCGCGTTTCTGCATGCTGTGTTTTTGCTGTTACTTTTTTGAGACAACAGTACATGTTTAATTTTTTTTTCATCATGGCGTGCAAGCACATCTTGGTGAAAATTTTTCTTATAATTTTTATATGAATTGGAACATTTTTCAGAAATACTCAGAAATATTCGGAAAGTTTACGTCTTCTCTCATAATTTTTCGTACAAGTGAATTCTGAAATATTCTGTGATTTCCCATAATAGATCCTATAATTTAAAAAAAATATTTTTAATATTTTAGATTTTATTACATTTTATCAGAAATTATATTTATAAAAAATCTTAGAAATATATATTATATATATTATATTATATATATATCTCTCTCTTACGATATTTCATAATTAACATATATGGAAAATTCTGAGAAAAGATGTAGATTTTCTGAGAATGTTCCATTCGTATAAACAATGTGTTATAAAATTATACAGAAATTCTGAAAAATTATATAAAAAATTCTGAGAAAAATTTTCGCTAGGGAATAAATTCGATTTCTGACGTTTGCCAGTATAATGATATCACGTTATACTCAGTTTTGGTTTAGTTTCTGATGACACATTGTGTCAGCATGTAATGTTCAGAATCTAATTTATGCCAATTCTTAATTTTTGAAGAATTTTTTAATAATATATCTTGATACTTTTTTTGGAACTGCTCGTTTCCTGTTGTATTTTTACCGACAGTAACTGAGATTATGCTTACTATTGCTGGAGTTCAACATAGTACGTGGCACACAAATTATAATATATGATCTTGGCAGATTTGGCGATATGGCTACATTTACTTTCCTAACCTAAAAATACTAATAATTTTTTGTACATTAAGTTATTATTAACATTATTTCTTGAATTTTTACTATATTTTTGCTATTACAACAAATTGTGACAACAAATTATATCTCTATAGCACAAGTTGCACAAAAATTGCAGCAATACTGTTGCAATATTGGCTGCGTTCAGCAAAGAAAATTAGTCAGTTAGCGCTTAGTAATTCTTTAATATAATTGGTTCCTACACTTAGATCCAGTGAAGAAGGCAAGAATCAATTATATTAAAGAATCACTGAATGCTAACTGATTAGTGATTCTTTAACACGATTGGTTCCTACACTTAGATTTAGCGAAGAACTGAAGGCAAGAACCAATCATATTAAAGAATCACTAATCAATTAGTGCTGATCAATTTTCTCTGCTGAATACAACCACTGTATGTTGCAGCAATATTGCACAGATGTTGCAATGATATCGCTGTAAATTCTGTTCTAGGATAATTTCTACTGTTTTTGTTTTTAACTGATAAAACAGATCATAACATAATGGGTGCGTTCTTTTAGGCATCGGATACAGCAGTTCTTGCAGTAATTCGTTCTTTTAGCACAACTGCACAATCGATTGCAGCGCAGATTTTCGTTCTTTTGGCAATGGATACGCAGTAGATACGCAGACGAATAGAATTAGCTGCGCAGCCGGCTACGTATCTGCGTAATCGTTTAAAAAACACGCAATCGGCAGCTCCGATGCGCAGCGACTGCCAAATCCGATGCCTAAAAGAACGCACCCATAATGTTGCATTTTGGACAGTCATCTCATGACGGCAGGCTATGCTCGATTTTTGCTGTTTTTGCTGTTAGTACTTGATATGATAAATCAGTATGGTATTCCTGCTTTTCCTGCTGCTTGGTTCTCACATATGATAACAATATGTCAGATTTCTAAATACATTTTGCTAATATGACAGCATGTCAAATTTAGCTTTGGTTTATTTTATATTTATATATTGTCAGCATATAATATTTGAATTTTGTTCTATTTATCTGAATTATTTTGCTTAATTTTTGTAGTATATTATTTTTTAGTATGTTATGATGCAGTTTCTGTAAAATTTTTGCTGTAGTTTTGTTAACGCTAGTTGAAATGACAAATTGTGCTCGACTGCCTGATTTTTGCCAATATGTAACATAAATTTGCATTGGGTGCTTTCGGCATATCTGGCTATCTAAGTATATCATATATATATATATATATATATCAGATATTAGGAAGCACCGAAAATATACAAAAATTTCATGAAAAAAATTCCAAACTAACATCACATATAGTTTAAATTATTAAAAAAAGATTGTATACAAATTTTGTGTTTTAAAATACATACTTACGTAAAATTTTAGCAGAATCAGTGAGCAATACTCTAAATGCAAGTCAATTTTATAAAAAGATTTACTTTAAAAACAAAATATATTCGTACTTCCATGATAAGTTGGTTATGATAACTGCGTTGATGAGAACGGTAACGATTGGATGCAAGACCGACAGTCCTGAAACACAGACGACTAATGCGAAGCCGAAAAGGGTCGCAACCCATTGTTTGGTACGAAGTCCTCGTATTTTACAATAGAACGGCCCGAACGCTATGGAAAGTAATAGCAATAGTACATAAATAACATCATCCCACAACATCGTTGTCCAAATGTAAACGAATGGCACTTCCTCTTCTTTTTTTATTAATATAGCACCTGATTCCCAAACGTGGATTCGATATAGTCAAAATTCCTTGATCTTAGATTAGACAAACGGCAGGAGTATAATTCATTAAACGAGCACAAATACATAACGTACGTACGTACTACCAAACATACTATCGCATCATGTCATGATCACAGACTAGAGATATTTATAGGATCTCTACCATGAAGTAAGAGAAGGAGACTCAACTTGATAGCGCGCGAAGAAAAAAAGTGGAACCGGTTTGTGCGCTGAATTGAGAGGGAGTCCGTTGAGAGGAATAACTAGAGTTCCGAAGCAGTGATGCCAACTGTTGAAGAAAGTTACCCGCTAAATTCTATTTGAAATACCGCCAAAAAACCGTCAGATATTTATATATTGAATATTGCGCTTACAATATGTACAGTATGCTTGAGTTTTATTCGTCAATTCCTCTCGAATGAAAAGCGGGGAGCACAGACTCTTGCATAACGCATAACACGTAATACATAAGAAAATGTACCAATCAAAGTCCTTCGTTTCCTTCCTTTCCATGAAATAAAGAACTCTGATTGGATGAATTTCTTATGCCTTATGTGTTATACGTTATGCAAGAGTCTGTGCTCCCCGCTTAATCCTTTAATTTTGGATGCGTCTTCCATTCCAAGCGAAATTCTTGCTGATAAACAGCTTTTGTTTTTCCTATTTTAAACTTTCAGCACGAAAGTTGGAAACACAAGTTGAAACATAGCAGAATGGCGACTGCTGCCCTCAGTCTAAGGACGGAATCCATAGTCCGGTCTTATGGTTTCTGCACACTGGACGCGGAAACGCTTGCCGCGCGGCAAAACATGACACAGTAGCCAATAAAGCCTAATTTATAATGGCCGTAACCGTTAACTTATGCTGATGCCGGTAAAGTTCAACCATAGGATTTCAATGCTTTCGTTTATACTAACTTGCTGTATTAGTATGAACGAAAGCATTGAAATCCTATGGTTGAACTTTACCGGCATCGGCATAAGTTAATGGCCGCAGAACACTTTTGCATGACGCATAATGCATTACGCATAAGAGAATCAACCAATCAAAATGCTTCTCTTCCGTGAAATGGGAGGATAAGAAGGATTATGATTTGTTGATTCTCTTATGCGTCATGCAAAAGTGTGTGCTATGGTCTTAGGATATATCCACACAAACTTGCATAGCCGCATAAACGTATGCATAAAAAAAATTATCCAATCACAATTTACGTGCGTCTTTATAGGAGAAATGCGATTGATTAATTTTCTTTATGCATACGTTTATGCGGCTATGCAAATTTGTGTGGATATACTCTTAACGGTTACGGCCATTATAAATCAGACTTAAGCTTACAGCTCCTAACATGTTCATTAGTTATCGCGTCGCACTTTGCCGCGCGGTAAGCTTTTCCGCGTTCAGTGTGCAGGAGCCATTACCCCGGATCTATAATAGGATTTTAAGCTTTAAGCCATAAGAAATGGGCGAATCACAGTCGATTATTCCCCTCGGATTCAACTGTAATTATATTCGACTGTAATATAAATGGCTGCGTTCAGCAGAACGGTTGTTTTGCAACTGTTGGAAGTTTCCTTCGCGCTAATTGGATCATACTTTTAGATCTAGAAGAATGGTCCTATCTCAGCAGACAATCATAAAACGGTTGCAAAACTGTTGAGTCTGCTGAACGCAGCCTATATTGCTCTCCTGAAATCTCTCCACCTAACCTTTGACTATATACCTCTGGACTGCTAGTTACCCCCACTTTTCCTACCTTTTCCATAAGATAGAAAGAGAGGACCGTGTATCCAAGATCTCAGAGCCATCAGGTCCGGAAGTTGGCCAAATCAAGAACTAACTAGCTGCATTTTAAGTAAGAATCGGTACGAATAACTCCGAATAAAAAATTGAAGTGATCCAGAAGTACTGCTAAATAAAAAAATGGTTCGTTCTTGTTTTGCTAAATTATGTAATAATACCAGATACAAAGCTGTAGGAGTAATTAAATGTGATGCGGGAAAAATACAGATTTAAAATCAATTCGAAAAAGGTACCAAATTTAATAATAAAATAAAGTACATATTACAGTACAATAAAATATACATGAAAAGAAACACGGTAGGACAAATCTAAATAAAATATATCTGAAGAAAATAATATATATAATTATAAGCTAATATATATGTATACTTTTTATTGCCCTTTAAATAAAATTATTTTAGTCAGATCTTTTCTGATATATGTTAATTGAATATTTTATATCTGCCGTTAGCAGTCCAGAGGTATATAGTCAAAGCACCTAACAGTGAAAATCTACAGCGCATGCGCGATTAAATAAGGATGCTGATGGCCCTCTCGTTTTCGGTCTTTTTCTATTCGCTAACGTAATCTTAGCTGGCTCCCCTACTCTATGTATACAACCTCTTTGTTACGATCTGACTATGGTCTAGTTTACATCGTGCACTTGATACGGGTACAGTTCGCGCAATTAATGCTTTCTACTTCCGTTTTGACATTGCGCGTTACCTTCTCGGTTATTTTCATGTCCATGATCGTAGTCAGACGGAATTATCGACAATACGCGAGTTTCTCCAATCTCTATTGGCTAGTCTGGTTTGTCCGACTACGGCCATGAACGTGAAAACAACCGAGAAGATAAACGCGATGTCTTACCAGTGGACGTAATGTCATAGGCTGGGAAGGCATTAATTGCGCGAACTGTATTAACTAGTAACTTTCTATTAAATTATTTTAATTTCAGCGATGTATTCAAAGAATGATGTACTAAATTGGTACAGTATGCATCAAAATGATTAATTAAATGCACATATTATATATATGTTTGCACGTATCGTCAAAATTAAAATAACTCAATAGAAAGTTACTAGTTAGTACTCGTATCAAGTGCACGATGTAAACTAGGTCTATGAATACCGGGCTATGTCTTTGGTCTCTAGTATGGCTTATGCGGTCTACAATAGAAGTCGTAGCAGTCGTAGGGTCTTAAGTCGTAGAAAATTGACCAATCACAATCGAATATGAGAAGAATAATCAACTGTGATTGGTCAATTTTCTACGACTTAAGACCCTAAGGCCGGTATTCATAGTCGATTCTTATTTCAAGACCGTCTTAAGTAGTGTCTTAAGACGCTAATGTGGCTTTCTGATTGGTTCGTGACTTCTTAAGATCGTACTTAAGACGGTCTTGAATATAAGAACTGACTATGAATACCGGCCTAAGACCGCTATGACTTCTATTGTAGACCCCGCATTAGTTTACATCGAGCACTTGATATGCGTATTAAGTACCATATCCGCACTAAATTACTTGATACGCTTGGTATAAACGCTGGCAGATTATTTTAGTCTAATACTTCTGAATTACGAGTATCAGGCCGGAATTAAATTACGCGTTGAAGATGGAGATTGAAGATTGAAGATTAAAATTTGACCAGGACAAAGGAATTTTAGCTCTTATTGTTTTGATTGGTCAAATTTCAATCTTTCAATCTTCAATCTCAATCTTCAATGCCTAGTCTGATTCCGGCCTTAGACCAAGCTGATATGTGTATCAATTGGTATCAAAGAATCTCAGTGTGCTGTAAAAGCTTGGTTTGTTTTGGATCGTATATTAAAATTCGCCATTGCTTTTAAGTTCAGGTTAAAATTAGAATTAGAAGTTTTACATCTTGAAAAGCAATGAAGATATCGTGTCACCTAACTTGACCCGTTCTGAGAATCGGTGTAAATAAGGACGTATCAAATATTTAATTTGCATCAATTTGATACGCGTACTAACCGGTACTAACCGATTTAACGGTATAAAAGGGATCTATATATGCATTTGAATTGCCCAAGATGACTGAATTCAGTCACGCTCTCTCATTGGCCAGCAAAAATGTCTGCACAATAGCACACCTTTGGTGCGTTCGGGAACGTGCTATTAGCGCTACTTCTGTTATTCTATCTTCGTTGTTTATTAGACGTAAAACAAGGATAGAATGACACAAATAGCGCTAATAGCGGCTCCCTGAACGCACCTCTTATTACTTTTACCACGGGTACTCTATTCACAACACGACGACAATTTGGGCGGAATCGCCGTTATTTCGTCGGTGAGCGCCATTAAATTAGAAGAAGAAAACGCCACGACACTGCCCGACAGCAACATTGGCTTGAATCAGTTGACTCCTGCTGGTTTGACCCGTCTTGCATCAACAACGGCCAACAACGGCTGTCGAATTGTCGAAACATAGCTGACTGCTGATTGTTGAATGCGTCATCCGGGAATGATGGACTTCAGATCAAATCAAACGTGAAGCATACATGATGCTTGGGTATATAAATGTCATTGACGTCATTTCGCATTTTCTTTTCCTTTCCCTCCTTTATCTTTCTTTTTCTCTTCCATTTCGTATGTACATATCGCACATATGTACACACACACACACACACACACACACACACACACCACGCGCGCGCGCGCACACACACAATGCACACACACACAAATGCACACACACACAACACGCTACGCGTGCGTCCGTAATACATTACATGCATCAAGCGATGCGTAGTTCGGCTTCGGAACATTATTTTTCCTCTGGCACAAAGTGCTAAGGTCTATTGATTCATACACGACTTTTTGGAGAAACGTCATTGCTTCGTAATCTAACTTCTAAGGAATGTTGCATACCGATGTAAAACGTACTTCTAAGGTGCATGCAAGTACCCTTATCTTTCTTTTTTTGTTTAATTTTTTCTTTTTATTGCGACGTAAGTGTTTCTCATGAGATTATGAGATCCACCACGTCTTCTTATATCATGAGATCTGTTCTGAGTAATCTATTATTGATCAGACTTATGAGAATAAATATATGTAGATCATTGTCGATAACGTTAAAATTATTTACTTCCTTGTCAGAGAGTAAAAACTACGTACCGCTTAGAATCTCATGATTTAAACTTATTTACTCGTCCTCGAGTAGAGTAATAAAAATAAATATTGCAAGTATCATTACATAAATATGTGTAATTGTAGCTAAACAATAGCGTTCAGACTGATTTATGTAATGTCTCGGCTGCTTTTTTTCAATTCATAGTTTTTCCTAAAGCAAAAAAAGTACTTTTTTTATAACTCTTTAGTATAAGATGTATCTAACTCGCAAATTCATTATCGCCATACAATTCTGAGATGCTAAACGTAAGAAAAATGTTCCAGATAGTTATAAAGTCTTTCCTTATTTACAGGTTTTAGCTGGATTATGCGTCAGCTTTCATTGAATATTCTTGCTGCTTTTCAGTTTATAAATACTACAACATGCCACCAAAGCAAAGGAAAATAGCTATTATGGGCTATAGATCTGTAGGTAAGACATGTTATATGATAAGGTATCCTTTTTGCATAGATATCATAGATTGTAATAGGTATAGACATTTTCTGATCTTGGTGTCTATATTCTGTTTGAAAGAAAACAGTCATCGAATCATATCAGCATTTCTTCAATTTGATACTTTAGAGAGAGAGAGAGAGAGAGAGAGAGAGAGAGAGAGAAAGAGAGTATGTGTGTAACACGAATTAAGCTGATTTAGTCTTTCTAAACTGATAGTTACAACCTTCATAGGATATCACAGTCTGTACCTATTATATCTATAGGATATAACTTGAAATTTTTGCAATAAGATATGATTAACATTATATTATAATTGAAGATACATTTGTATATTTATTTAAATATGTATTTAATATATATTTAATTTTAATAGGTAAATCATCCCTTAGTATACAGTTTGTCGAGGGACAGTTTGTAGACTCATATGATCCTACAATAGAAAATAGTAAGAAATACTTTTCTCATTTACTAGTTTTCATTATTTTATTCTATTCTATTATTTTATTATTTTATTCTAAGAATCTATAATTTATAGAAATGTGAATGCATTAAGCAATTTAAAAGTACCACAAGTCTTTCGCATGTTACAGCGTTCACAAAAAGTACACGAGTAAATAGTCAAGATTATGAACTCAAATTAGTAGATACAGCTGGTCAGGATGAATATAGTATATTTCCTACTCAGTATTCGATGGATATTCACGGCTATGTTCTGGTGTATAGCATAACCAGTGCAAAGAGTTTTGAGATTGTACAAATTATTTATGACAAATTACTCGACATTACTGGAAAACTCCAGTAAGATCCAAGTTCTTAAATGTTCAATATTTGTTCTATGTTTATTCATGCAGCATTTATAGATATTGAATAACATCTTCGGTTTTACAGTGTTCCGATCGTATTAGTGGGTAACAAAACAGACCTGTATGTTGATCGTATGATCACGACAGATCAAGGAAAACGTTTAGCTAATTCTTGGAATGCAGCATTTTTAGAAACCAGTGCAAAACAAAATGAGGTATTTATAGATGTTTTTCCAGTCTCGAAGTAGTGAAATTTTTATTGAACGCGTTTTCCATAGTCTGTTGCAGATATTTTTCACACATTACTAAAAGAGATCGAGAAAGCCAATGGGAATGTACAAGAAAAGCCGAATTGTATTATTTGTTGAATTGCTTGAATCAATGGCTTCAACAAAAAATGTAAATGTGTAAAATTGGGTCAAAAAAAACCATGATCGTTATACTCTGATATCTTTACAATCCCATTAAGATAAATACAAGTGTCAAAAAGTGTAAATGAAAAGTGCATGTTAAATGATTATATTTTATTTTTTCTCGCTATACATTATAGATAATTTAGTTATCGCTATACATAATACACAACCATGAGTAATATTATTTATACAATGGTTATTATTTTTATGATATAATTATACTTGTATACATTCTTATATACATTTTAGTTTAACGTTCGGATTATGTAATTAAGATAATCTAGCATATTATTATTATTTCTGTTTGATTATGTTCAGGGTCCCCAAAAATAGATGTAGAATTTATTATTAAAATCAACATTCATAAGTTACATTATATAATTTTAGTTAAGTCTATAAAGTTTCTATCCTTTTTAATACATTTAAATATATCTCCTTTTATATATAAAAGAAATACATATTGAAACTTAAAAAATCTATTTCTACATAAATATCGATTATATAACGTTTTTGTTTATTATAATTGTTATAATTATGAATTACTGACGATAGTGCACAAGAAAATAAGGAGATAGAATGTATATTTCGTTAGGTAAAAAAAAATTAAAAAAGATCAGATAGCACACTGTGTTTCAAAACGGTCCAATACCCATCCAATAATGAATAATTTACAAGATTGAGAAGTAACTAATTAAGAAGGTTCGCTTGTTAGTCGAAAATCAACTTAGAGTCTTAATTTTTTTTTATATGATGTAGATAAATACTGTACACAAATAATTCACAATTTGTGCGTGTGTGTAATTCACAACGAGCAATATTGATCGTAGTTTTTTTATTGTAATATTATTCTGAAATTGACCATTTTAAGCACATTGCTTTATGGGAAGCGGTTCCGAAGAAGATAATCATCGATTTAATACATACTCAGCTAACTTAGGACTTTGAAAAACTATCATTTGACAGATGAAATATCAACAATTGTGTATAAAAAAGAAAAATTGGACTTTACAGTATGGATTTAAAACTTTATTGTTACAAAGTTTACCTTTACCTGACGGATCGCATTAGTAGTAACAGACTTGGCAACGCCGCAGTGAACAGCTGATACGAAGCCAACTTCATATAACCTAGAATCCATCTCGGCGTAAAGAAACAAATATGAAAATAATACAAAATCGACCTTTACATCGATTCTGAATTGCTCTCTTATTATTTGCTATAGCCGGTAACTGCCTGTCACATCGCGAAGTACAACGCAGTGCAATGTTGCCAAATATACACTCGACTTTTCGAGTCGTTGACAATAGGTGCATTCAGTATTACAACCGCTCACTGAGCGCTCAGTAAGCTCTTGCATTTGATTGGTATATTACGTTAGAACTAAAAATATAGCTAAAATCTTAATTTTCAATGCGTAGTCTGATTTCGGCCTAAGGCAGTTATAGTTAAGGGGTACGGGTTCTACAATGGCTGCGTTCAGCAGACTCAACAGTTTTGCAACAGTTTTATGATTGGACGCGTTCAAGTTGACAAAGCGGCTAACCTGCTCGCCAAGCAAATGAACATAATTGGTTGTTATTTATAGATCCAACCAATCATATTCAATCGCTCGGTAAGCACGCCTAGCCGCTTTGCCGTCTTGAACTCGCCCATTGTCTGCTGAGATAGGACCATTCTTCTAGTTCTAAAAGTATGATCCAATCAGCGCGAAGGAAACTTCCAACAGTTGCAAAACAACCGTTCTGCTGAACGCAGCCAAATGAGTCTTTAGTCAACAATCGGAAGTCTTTATTTAAGGCCATCATACGTACAAAAATTTTAGTCGTAATCGTAAGACCGTAAGCAAATCGGCCAATCACAGTCGAGCGTTTAAAAACGGGAGATCTTAATTTTGATTGTGATTGGTCGATTTGCTTGCGACCTTACGATTTCGATTAAAATTTTTGTACGTGTGATGGCCCTTAAGGCCATTCTACATCGGTCGTATCGTAGCGTCGGAAGTGTCGTAAGCATCATACGACTTAGAAATTGAAGCATCGGATTGGCTCAAGCAACAAACTTGTGACTTGCGACGTCTACGATACGACCAATGTAGAATGGCCTTTAGGCCTAAGACGCTATCGGTGAGTCGAAAGGGCTGTCGGTGAATCGTAATCGGTGAATCCGTAATGCGGGATCTACAATAGAAGTCGTAGCAGTCGTAGGGTCTTAAGTCGTAGATTTGTAGTCGTAAATTGACCAATCACAGTCGAATATGAGAAGAATAATCAACTGTGATTGGTCAATTTTCTACGACTTAAGACCCTACGACTTCTATTGTAGATCCCGCATAAGGTTGGCCAACAGTCAACATTTAAGGTACCGACTACCGATTTTCTTACGACTGACCAATCATGTAGCTTCAGTAGCCATCTTTCAGTTTGAAAAAATAGTGCGAAATTTACGCGTGCATCATGCTTCATCATTCATCACTCTATCATATTACCAGTTTATTATTAAACACAACACAAATAAATGATTTTCTATTTTAGAACTGATTGTATTCAGCCCCTTTTCGAAAATTCAACTTCTTTCCCATTGCCCGAGCCAAACGACTCGCTATACAACTAGCGATTCATTGTAGTTGCGAAAAATCCTGAAGTCACCACTTAGGTTAAGTCCGGATCAACAATAGATGTTTTAAAGCCCATGGCACATACAAAAACGTAAGGCCGTAATACGTAAGCAGAAAGAAATCGTAAAATTGGATTCGCTACTGGTCTTACGGTCTCTATCGTGATTGGCCAATTCGCTTACTGATTATGTCTTATGGCCTTACGTTTTTGTATGTGCCATGGGCTTAAGACTTAAGCCATAAGAAATTGATCAATTACAGTCGAATCCGAGGGGAATAATCGACTGTGATTCGCCCATTTTTTATGGCTTAAGGCTTAAAACCCTATTGTAGATCCGAGGTTAGGAATCCTCAAGTCGAGGACGGACTATGAATACGGCCCAAGATCTGTTCGCGTTACATGAAATCCCCAAATATTTTTACACTTAAAATGGAATAGATATATATTTGGCTTTAAAAAGAAAGAAAGCGAAGATGCCGAGTGCAAAAAGTGCAAGCAACGCGACAGACATAAAGATACAACGACTTTTGTGTCGATCGTGTCTTCTAAAAGGAAAGCAGCCCACAGTCGACACAAGTGTCGTTCTATCTTTATCACTCTCTGAATGTCAAGAAGGATAGAATGATGCTTGTGTCCATTTGTGTCATCAAATGTAAAACAGTGTTATATTATCCTGTTTCGAGAAGTTTGCCCGGTTCGAGGTAGCTGGTGTCTTGCATTTTTATATACAGATTAGTCATTTCAAAGACCACTAATTCGTTACTGGCCAAATCGTCTCGGTAGTCTCGGTTGGTCTCGGTACAAAGAGTGCAGGCAAATCCAAGCAAATCAAAAAGGAAGGATGGAAGTTTCATAATATGTGCCCAGGGCATGTATTATTTAACTCTTTATTTTTATACGTATTATTTTTTGATGTCACAAATTGAGATAGTAGTGGCGAGTAAACAGGAGCATTAAATCCATAATTAAACCCATAATAGATAAATAGAAGAGTGAAGTATTATTAGTATTGTGTCTGATTGTATGACTATTAATTGTAGTCAAGCTAGCTGTTCAGCAGAACACAACAGTTTTGCAATCCTTTTATGATTGTCTGCTGAGATAGGACCATTCCTCTAGATCTAAAAGTATAATCCAATCAGTGAAGAAAATCTCCAACAATTGCAAAATAAACGTTCTGTTGAACGCAGCTAATATCGCGTTACAATTCAAATATTCGCAATCATGCGCAAGAAGGATAAATCATGAACGCATAGTTCAACGAACAAACTCCGTCCACTTAGCTTTTTTTTTTCAACGATAAGACAAGACTTTGATTATATTAAAAAATATTCTCTCAACCTAACATATTTCTTGTTTACATTTAAATAGATAGCCATGATTTACAACCGCGTTACACGGATGTACAATAAAATACAATACATATACATATACGTAAATCCTAAAAACGGTATGTGTACTTTGGCTCAAGGTTCCATACTTATGGAAAATCGAATATTCTCTACACATGACTTAATTTACAATGTTAATCCTACTTTAAGCACTTTGCGAATCAGTAACGCGTCAATACAGTCGCCGGCGATGCATTCAGTTCGTTTTTATAAATCGATTTCATTTATGTAATTATTTTCACGACTTTTCTAATTGATCAATAATTAGCTTTTGTTCTAATACTCGAACAAAAGATAAATGAATAAAAATTTTGTATTTTATTAAACTGTCTCTTATGACATCCTTATTTATTTCGAGTAACTAATTTGTATTTTTTTTCATAAGATATTATCTATAGAAAAAATCAATTTAATTCGCACATAGAATTTATAAAATTCTACTGAAATCAATCTAAATGGAATTTCCATCAAATATAATATAAAAAGATTTAATATAAAAATAAAATATACACATAAAAAGATTAACAATAAAATTTATTTAAAATTCGAAAAATAAATTAACGAAATAATAATGGTAAATAATGTTCGTATTTGTATTAAACCATTAAAATACAAATATTATCATTATTACGAAAAATGACAAATCATTTAATTTCAATTCTTTTTTAGATTACATTTAAACCGATTTTTAATTTATCTCAATTTTTATTCTAATTATAATAAAAACATGATTTTAGATAAATAATTAAAATAATGTTCGTTATAATATAAATAATTATAAGATAAAAGTTTTGTATGTATAGAGTATATTTCTAAAAAAAATATTCATCATGAGGAAAATAATTATTTCAAACTTCTACCAAAAAAATGCAACAAAAGACCCAAAAGGATTCCATGAATTCTCTCAATCAATTCTGAACTAGAAACCGTTCTCATGCTTATCTCAGATTATCTATGGACGGTGAGTATCAAACACGATCATTTAGCCCTGTTTACGGTCGTCTTAAAAATCCTTAAGTAAGAGATTGGACACAGTTTGGACAATTTTTGATTGATTCACCATATTTTTAAAGATGATTAAGATAGAATGATATAGATGTATAATAGACTTTCTACAATAAGTCATTATTTCAGTTTAAGTCTTAAACTGTAAGAAATTGACCAATCACAGTTGAATATGAAAAGAATAATTGGTCAATTTCTTACGGCTTTTATGACTTAAGGCTTAGGTAATGTATAAAGCTCATGAGATAGAATGAGATGCGTGAATATCCCATTTTATCTTAAGCAAGTCCTGAAAAATATAGTACATCAAATTCTCGTGTTCAATCTCTCATTTGAAGATCTTCAGGCTATCTTACTGCTTATCCTACCAGAGATTAATGACTTGATCTTTTACAATATGTCAGAAAAGCTTGTCACAAAATGTCAAGCGAATCTTAAGAAACGAATGTCGTTCGCGAGAATAGACTCCACTATGCTCTATTATGCGAAAAGTGCAAATTTTACTGTAATAATAATTTGTAAATGAACACTATGCCCCCCTATCAACCTTATACTAAAATAAAAGTTCATTTGACAGATACAACTGCTTGTGATTGTGTAACTGTAAAATGGGAACAGAAAATCAACATAAATTAACTTTATGAAAATAGGCGTTGTTAATCAGTTGTCGCATGATGAAATCTATTTTTGTGGCGCAAAACAAAAACCGAAATATCAATTGATAACTGTTGACGATTAATTGATAATTGTGCAAAACTAATAATTCTATAGTTACTTATCGCCATTGGTTATCCATATTGTACAATATATATAATTTAAAATTTTATAAAATCATTAATTAGTTCTAAAGTAATTTTGGCTTATCGACATATTGCTTGCCATGGTGGATAATGGTGGCGAAGGTGCCGGCCACCATGGCGCCCCAGAATAACATATAGAGTAATATTTCCGTTGTGTATCGCGATGGTAAGATTATGTGAGCGACCAACATCGAGGACGCGACTAAAAGAACAAGTGGGAATGTAGCATAACGCCAATTTCGTTCGGATTCCAAGGGACATTGAATGGAAGTACATTCACCATCCTGGACGATGTAACGACCTAGAAAGAGCTCCAACGAATCCTGTACAACAAAATATTGTTCAAACTATCATCAAAAGAGAGAAGATTGTTTTCAAGAATTATTTACTTGTCTATATCCATCGGCGAAATTGTTCTTGTAATATCTCGTCAAAGAATTTAAACCATCTTTCATTGCACCCAATTTTGTGCGCTTTCCAGTTCGTGTAAAGTCAGTTTTCAACGCCCCTGTACCCGAATATTGGATGCTTATTACATCTGCGTTATCCGCCCAAATCTAAAAATATTAGTAAACAATTTTTTTAATCAATAAAACTTTTTATTATTAAAAAATCAACATTTACTTATCAGACTATCTCATTTTTATTATTTAGTATTATAATTATTATTTATTATCTACATATCATAAGACTACTTCTTGTATTTTACTTAATATTAAAAATTTTTTTTAAATTATATGAAAAGTTATTTGAAAAAATAAAATACCTGTTTAAAAAGATTTTCAAATGCAGGATGATCTTCCACCTTTCTAAGTATCTCTAGCCTGTTCAATACTTCGTTAAGAACTCGCTTTGCCAGCATGCTTTGTACAACATTTGTTCGGTCTAAACAGTCGATACAATTTGTACGGAAAACACCATCCTGAGCCGAAAGCAATGCTCCGTCTCTCATCAATAAGAAATACCCCATCTGTTCTTGATCATGCGCTAATCGGTCCATTAAAGTGTTCAATTTGTCCCATCTCAGTCTTCTGCATTCCGCATGAAAATCAAAAGCCTCATATCGAATATTTTGGTTGTTAATTCTTTGCACTAAATTACGATATGCGTTTTCTAGTAATGCTTCTGGTCCACGCTGATCAATCTGTTCAATATACTGGTATGTTTACAAATATAACAGTTTTTTTTTACGAAATAAAAAATTTCTAAGCCAATTCTTACAGATAGTACAAATATAATTCACAAAAAAGATTTTTTCACAATTATTTTAATTTTATAGTATCTAAATATCATAAATGTAAAAAAAAATTTACCAAATTCACTAGAATTTGCTTTCCATAATGAAAGATTTGAACGTCAAAGTGACGAGCACAAGCGCTTTGATGATCCTCGTGTGGACTGATCTGTGGCTTTGGCTTGTACTTTAAATTTGGTGCTTGATACCAAAACAGAGGAATGGATCCACGTGTTTGCACAAAGGAACTGCAATTGCCATTCACCTCAATCAGTTGTTCTGTCTCTACATAATTGGATACATTCCCAGTGGCATCTATACCACGTGAAAATAATCTTGTTCCAGCACGATGTATACCACGTCTAGAGATAATACCCCAATTGAATGCAACACCATTCACAACCACTGTATTCAGCGAGATGACTGTATAATCAATTGTTAAGGAGGCTCATTACAGAAAAATATAAATATTTAAAAGTTTAAATGATACGACATTATTGAAGGATACAGCCATGAATAATAGGTAAACAAAATTTGTATTGCTCTGGTCTTGCACTTAGGTCCTGCAGAAGATAAGCGTTCCATACGAATCTAGGATCTGCTCTGTCATGAAGTGGCATCTAAATAATGACAGGTCCTTATCATAAAACTGCTTACAACACTGCATAAAATAACAATCTAAACACGCAACATATTTACTTGTAAGAATTCAGGTGTTGTGTTATGCAGCCTCTGCATAGTATGACTAAGGTCATAGGTGTAACTGAAGTAAAAGTATGGTGTGTTTAAGACAGATTTTACCATCTCCAGGTATGTAGAATTATTTTGGACCTGTTTCTCAGTCAAATGCAAAAAGGACCTAGTATAGGGTATCACATCTGTTGAAGATATTTTAAAGATGTTATGCCCAGCTATAGTCCCACACATCTGAGCATCCGTAACAACAATAAGGTAACGACATGCCAAGAGGTGTATAGTTCCTACCAGTCCCCATATTTTTCTACGGCTGGCAGTTGTTGGAATCTGATTAGCAGTGCCGACTGCAAAAGGAAGCAAAGATCATCAACTTTAGTTTAATTCAAACATATAGAATTGTCCGTTAATTACCTTGAGTATAGATCTGCTGACTCACTCTATCTACTACTAGCAGAACCTTGGTTCCAACTGGTTCGACGAAAAACTTCTCTGGAGTGGCATATCTTGGCAGAAATAAAATTAATAATTAGAGTGAGCAATAAAATTGGCAGCGCGCACATAATTTTTTTATATGTGTATTTTGTGTTGAATATAAAGTGCATTCTATGCAAATATATTCTTTCTCTATAATTACTCACAAGTATAAACTATCATATACATCCATATTTGGCATCATATTGTCAAATGATGAATAGATCAGAAGCAAGTAGATACGCTGAGCAGAAAGACGAGCAAGCGAGAAAATAATAATAAAATAACACTTGGGAAAAATAAATTACTATCTCCTGGTGAAACACAATCCATACATACACATGGTAATTATACAGTTTAGCCCCTTGCACCTCAAAAATCAATAAAATTAGGCTTTTTTGACGCGTTTTTGCGTAAAACGAAAGAATTTGGTACAAAAAAGGATAAACGTTGAGAATACCCTGCTCACCTTAAATTTTGATAAAAATATACTTAATTGATGCGTTTTCGCGTAAAAATTAAGATTTGACAAGAAAAAAAGCGTCGTTCTGCCCCGTGAACCAAGATATTAATTGTTAAAGTTTTAAAAGTTGATGACTATTCAGGTTAGGAAATCTGTCATATCCACGAAATACTATGATCATGAAGACTAGAAGCACAGATTATCAAAAACTAGAAGAAGCCATGGTATAAAGACAAGGGTATTGCTGGATTCACACTGCATCCGATTTTCGTCGTACGACACTCTGCAACCAATCAGAAAACAGGATTCCGATGAATTTTACTTCGTATTATCGGAATCCGGTTACACGGCAATTTTCATAAAAAAAGAGGGGGTAATGTTGGTAGCAACAAAAACCCTTGAGGCACCATAGTTTTATTTTCTACGGATTGGTGATATTTACAAGTAGTGATCCGTTAGTTTGCGCCGATCATGGTCGATCGAGTGTAAGGCCCTGCGCACAATAGAGGAAATATTAGGAACAGGAATAGATATTAAGATTTTAACCTATCAGATACCAGTTACACCGGAATACACGGTTTCTGATAGGTTGAAATCTTAATATCTATTCCTGTTCCTAATATATCCTCCATTGTGCGCAGGGCCTAAAAGTAGTGTAATTACATGATAATTCGTGAACTGTTCGCAAACGGCTGTCATCGCGGAGGTTTCGTGTTTTGACAGTTATGTGTATCAAGAGGTTAATAACGTCTTCGAGATTATTCAGATAAGTTTCATTAAATATTTTCATTACAAAATTTTTATTCTTACTATTTCATTAAAAATCGATATTTTGTGTTATATATTTTATTTTCAGTTATTGGTTTTCGGTCTAACACTATCAACGGTGTCAGTGATTATCCACTAATTCAGGTTTATTTAGATTATACTTCCTTCCACAACTCTTCCTTTTCCTCTCTCTCTTTCTTCTTTTTTCCTCTCTTTCCCTTTAATTTTCCTTTCTTTCAATCCCTTCTTTTCTATACACAATTTAACACCGTTGGACGCTCGATATTCGTCAATTTTGACCATTTGATCCTTTTTGTCGCTGAAATAGTCTGTTTAAGCAGTTCGTGAAAATTGACTTCAACACATAAGACATAAGAAATTCAACCAATCATAGTTCTTTATTTCATGGAAAGGAAGGAAACGAAGGATTTTGATTGGTTTATTTTCTTATGCATTACGTGTTATGCGTTACCCCGGATCTACAATAGATGTTTTAAGCCTTAAGGCCGCAGCACACTCTTGCATAACGCATAGTGCATAAGCGAATCAACTAATCAGAATCTTTCCTTTCCTTACATTCCATGGAAAAGAAGAATTTCGATTGGTCGATTCCCTTATGCACTATGCGTTATGCAAGAGTCTGTGCTGCGGCCATTAAGCCGTAAGAAATTGACCAATTACAGTCGAATCCAAGGAGAATAATCGACTGTGATTCGTCCATTTCTTATGACTTAAAGCGGAGAGCACAGACTCTTGCATAACGCATAACACATAAGGCATAAGAAATTCATCCAATCAGAATTCTTTATTTCATGGAAAGGAAGGAAACGAAGGATTTTGATTGGTTCATTTTCTTATGCATTACATGTTATGAGTTATGCAAGAGTCTGTGCTCCCCGCTTTACGCTTTTCCGCTGCATAGGTTTGCACCCTCAGGGCGAGTTCACACCTTGACGGAAAAGCAGAAAGCGGAAAAGCAGCAGCCACTCAGAACTCGCACTGGTAGTCGACAATTTCGGCTTTTTGTACTACTTACTACCAGCGCGAGTTGTGATTGGCCACTGCTTTTCCATAAAGGTGTGAACGCGCCCGCAGGGCGCACTCAGATGGTGCGGATCTTTAGAATTGACGTGTTTGATCGTTGCTTTAAAAGTTATTTTCAAGACTAATCACGTCAATTCCGCTAATTCCGCAGATCCGCTCCATCTGATTGCAAATACTCGCCTGGCAAGCGGGAGATCCGAATTTGATTTCTAACTCAAGTTATGATACTTTTTGCAATAAATTATTTGTACTTTTTAGATTTCATCAACATATAACAATTAATATTCTTGTTAAAAGATGCTTATTAGCGTCACAAAATTATTAAATTACTTGTACAATTTAATAAGATATTACTATTCTAGTTCCGTTCATGAATTTTAAGTCCGGAAAATCATTTCGGCGCGATATGCACAGAATCAGTATGCATATAAATTCACACAAGAAATATGTATTTAAATACTAAGATTCGCTCCGACCGAATCTAGGATTCTTCTTATTTAAAATTTGATTTATTCATATCGGTTTAACAGCTACTTCGTATTATTTACTGTGATTTTCTTTAATGTTGAAATAGCATTTATTATAGCGATAGTTCACTGATGTACTGCGTAATGAATGCTTTAGTCTGTCAGCTAGTATAAGAGATATAAGTAGTAAGAGAATGTTATCTCATTATAGAAGCAAACGGAGAGACACGCATGTGGATATCCCTACCACTGTGTGTTACTAATAACCAAAGACGTAGAGAATGGACTGCGCGATCCGTGGTCAAAATGGTCGATAAAAGTAAGAGAGAGAAACCGTGGGAGACGGCCAATCTGTATCTCTTTCCATTCAACGGTATAATGGGAGAGAGAATGAAAGGGAGATTGGCCGTCTTCCACGGTCCTTCTCTCTCATTATTGTCGATCACATTTGATACATTACTTAGATACGCATCGCGCAGTCCATTCTGTATGTCTTTGTTAATAACATATATGCCGACAATCGTTGAATAATCACTCGAACAGTTGGCTGTATGCTGAAGGAGTAGATGGACAGGCTGATTGACTGATTTTCAGTTCGTCCGTTGTCGACGAAGGCCTACGAAAAAGATCGATTGTTGTTTGATGAAATTGTCGACTTGTGTCTACTTACCTTGAATTAAATTTATTCAACATATTTTTGCGACATGCGGAAGACACACCTATCCATCGTTTTCTCTTTAATCGTGGTGTTCTCTACTTGTTGTTTGACTGTCAATCAGACTTTTGTGAATACGATGAAAACAAAAATTAAAATACTTGGTGTCTTCGGTCATACTGGCAAGAGTCATTTTGACGTATTCAAGCCGCTTCTGGAGGAACTAGCTCGAAGAGGTCACGAGCTCACTGTGATCTCGTATTTTCCTAGGACCGATAATGCCAAGGCGAAAGAGCCACTGCCCAATTATAAGGACGTCAGTCTGGTGACCAAAGATGGTATCTTCGTAAACGTTATAGATCTTCAACAAATCAAACACGGATGGTTTCGTCCCATGCAGGAGCTCTACTTGTTGAAGACCATGGCAGATTACGCGTGCAATGCCGGTCTGCGAAGTTCGAGTGTCAAAAAGTTCCTTCAATCCGACGAAAAATTTGACTTAATTCTCACAGAGAATTTCAACACCGATTGTTTTTTGGGTTTTATTCATCGCTTTAAGGCGCCATATATGGCCTTATCATCGCATCAAATTATGCCGTGGACCAACAGTGACATGGCTAATACTGATAATCCCAGTTACATTCCGATTGTAATGCTTGGATTGACTAAACCTCTAGATTTCTTCAGTCGAATAAAAAATACATTATGGCTGTTAGTGTCTAAAGTGATCTACGAATATTACTTCCGATCTGTCGATCAAGTTGTCGCCAACGAAATCTTTGGTCCGGATCTTCCCAAGTTGAAAGAAATCGCCCTCCAATCGCAAGCGTTATTGGTGAATATCCACAGTAGCATTCATGGCAGCAGGCCTCAGCTGCCGAATGTGATAGAAATTGGTGGACTTCACATTCCGTCCAGAGTCAATCCGCTACCAAAGGACGTAGCTGAGTTCCTTGACAGCGCCCATGAGGGAGTGCTGTATTTCAATTTAGGCTCCATGATCAAGATGTCATCGATGCCACAGGAGAAGCTGAATGTTATATTAAAGGTGATTGGCTCCATACCGCGGAAAGTGATTTGGAAGTGGGAGACTGATGAACTACCGCGCAAGCTGGACAACGTTATGGCCAGAAAGTGGCTGCCTCAGTTCGATATAATGAGTAAGTGAAAGGATATTCCCTTCTTTTTTTTTATAGAACAGCATGTGTTCAAGGTCGAGTTCTTGTATTAGGGCTCGGCAAAATTTGCATTTCTCGACCGATTTTCAAGAGCGCCCAAAGCGAGTGCATCTCATATCTTTGAACGTTAGACGCTCCTAAACGTCGAGCGGTATTTGGACTGCACGCGGGGCGAGCGGTGAGAGGAGTAGCGGGAGGCAGAGCCTCTCGAAAATCGGCCGAGAAGTGCAAATTGTGCCGAGCCCTGTATTAGACATATATTTAACTCTGAATTAGTCTGAAAGCACAAAAAGAATAATTATAAACTAGGGGCCGTCCATATATATATTACGTAAGTATAATTGGGGGAGGGGGGGAGTCAGACAAATTATTACGAATGCTTACATCGAGGGGGAGAGGAGATCGCATATTCTTACGTAAGACTTTTGTCTGAAATTTTATCAATGCAATTATATATCATTCGTGTAATAATATTGAAAGAATCGTATAACTGCCTTGAAAACTTTTTAGTCTTGGACATGTGCAAAAATCTTACATAATTATAGGGGGGGGGGAAATGACAAAAAATTTGCTTACGTAATATATGGACGGCCCCTTACGAGAAGTTTGAAAAGTCCGTGCAAAGTCTAAAATATGGCACCACCAGTACGTATTGAGATTATTTTTAGTATTTGGCAACTCTTGGAGAATCACAAATTTCAGTGAGATAGATCCACTACTCTGTGTTTGGCGTTTATTTGAATCGATCAAGTACCGTGATTTGCGAAAAATGAATAAAAAAGAATTTCGTGTAGTATGATCACAAAATTGTTCGATTTACGCTACGAAATCTTTTCGCATCCTACTTATTCTCCAAATTTGGACTTCGTTGCGTAAATCGAACAATTTTGTAGTCACACTACACAAAATTCTTTCTTATTCATTTTTCACAAATCACAGTACTTGATCGATTCAAATAAATGCCAAACATAGAGTAGTGGATTTATTTCACTGAAATTTGGTATGTGATCCTCCAAGAGTTGCCAGATACTAAAAATAATCTCGTACGTATTGATGGTGCCATATTTTAGACTTTGCACGGACTTTTCAAACCACCCTTGTATTAACTAGTATGGTGGGTAGAAAAATGAAATTATTATTTTCTATTCTTAATAATTTCATATAGAAACATTTTTTTCTTCTTATCCCCTTCAAATCCTGCGTATATCAATTGTGATGTACAGCCCGCCACAAAAAGGTTGCAAAACTTTTTTTTCGATGGGTTTCAATGGGTTTCAGAATGTAGCCTACTTACCAAGCGATTAGTTCTTATTTGTAGACCCATAAATAAGAACCAATCGCTCGGTAAGATTAAATTTGAAGATGTTATCTGTTGAAATTATTTAATTCTGTCGACATTTTTTAAGATCTGATGTACATATAATAAGTAATAATGTATACGTTAAAGAAATAGACAAAATTTTGAGAAAAAAATTGTTTAATATAGATTACTTACTAAAGTGCGCATGAATTAAATTAAAAAATTTTATTAACATGATTCCAATAAAATCAAGTTTGAAAGGGTTAAAGAAAATAGTAAAAGTTTACATTACTATTTTAATAATCTATTGCAGGGCTTGGCACGATTTGCGCTTCTCGGCCGTTTTCGACTCGGCTCCGCTTTCCGCTATTCTTCTCACTTCATCGCCCCGCGCGCGCGCCCAAATGCCGCTCGACGTTTAGGAGCGTATAACATTTGTAGATATGAAGTTCATCCGCTTTGGGCACTCACGCTGTAAACTTCATTCTCTTTTTTTTCGTTTATTATATAACTAAGATAGAATGAAGCAACGCGTAAGCGCTCAATCTTACGCGTTGCTTCATTCTATCTTAGTTATATAATAAACGAAAAAAAAGAGAATGAAGTTTACAGCGTGAGTGCCCAAAGCGGATGGACTTCATATCTACAAATGTTATACGCTCCTAAACGTCGAGCGGCATTTGGACGCGCGCGCGGGGCGATGAAGTGAGAAGAATAGCGGAAAGCGGAGCCGAGTCGAAAACGGCCGAGAAGCGCAAATCATGCCTGATCTATTGCATATGTGATTTATTTATTCGAATTTAATTGGCGAGTACTATAATAAATAAGAAATAATGCGAAATATATAAAATAGAAGTTACAAAATGACGATAAATTAAGTGTAATCGTCCTTGAGACGTTTCAAAGTAAAGTATGTTTACTATTTGTGAGTGTTTATTATCTATGTTGCATCATTTGATAATTTCTAGATTCTATTGGTAATAAGTAGTGTGACGCTAGATCACACGTTGCATGTTTCATATATACGTGGCATTAAAACATCCAATTCTATTGGTAATAAGTAGTGTGACGATAGATTACACGTTGCATGTTTCATATATGCGTGGCATTAAAACATCCAATGCAATAAGATACCGAGATTGATTTACAATCAATATTTGTAAAGAAAATTAAATATTTGCGAAATAAGAGTTGAATAACAACAAACTCAGCTTATCGTTGTCGCTCGGTAGTTCATTTAAGAATTTTCAATCTTAATTTTAGCGAAACGTTCTTTAACGAATATTAAATCATTATAAAAAAAGTTGATATTTATATTATGTATTCTTAATATTATTATTTTAAGCATCATTATTTATTTATATTTTTACACTGACTACATGTATATCACATGCTTTTAAAATAGAATGCACGAATTTTGCGATTTAATATGTAAAGATAAATGCGTGATTTTTTAAATAATTGTAGAGAAACCAGACGTGCTATGGTTAAACTTCAGAAAATGGGCGACCAATTCCAATGATCTGATATGTTGTCAAGGTCATGACCTTAAGTGACTTCCAACAAGTTTTAGCCGTCGCTCGTTCTTCGTTAAAAAGTTATTAATAAAAAAACTTATAAAAATAACGTTTTATTTCTACTATACATATACAATAATCAGTACTATTTTATACCTCCCCTGCTTAGGACCATTCGACTTTCTACGCGAAACGACTCTGACCACCTCTCCCTCCCACCCTGCAAAGGGGCGCGCGACTTCCACGCGAAGCGACTTTCACTCCACCTCTCGCCCTGCCTAGGAGCGCGCGACTTCCACGCGAAGCGACTTCCATCCCACCTCCCCCTGTGCTTACGGACAAAAGAAATAAAAAATTAAACATACGTTTAATTTAAACTTTTAGATCATAAACATTTATTATAAATATTATGAAATATTTATTATGAATATTATAGTAAATGCTATGAAAATACTTAATGACACATTATATAATCCAAATAAAAAATACTTATTACAAATATTTATTTATATTTATCATAAATATTTGCATAAATTATTTAGTCTATATTTTAATATTTCGAATAAAGCTTTATATAAAATATGTATGAAATATGTATATAACATTTCAAAAAATGAATATTAATAAATATTTATCATAAATATTCTGTGCTGTCTGGGTATGATCTTAGGCCTGTTCTTTTTGGCTGAACTTTTGCACCAGTTCATCTTTCTTCCTTTTCTCTCCAGGAGGAAAGAAGAGGAAGAAAGATGAACTGGTGCAAAAGCTCAGCCAAAAAGAACAGGCCACTTGACAACATATGTTAAGGTCATTGGAATTGGTGAAGTCGTCCATTTCCTGAAGTTTTACCGGTAAATTATATACATATTGAAGCGTATATAATTCAAGATCATATATTTATTTTTCAAAAATCTTTTCTAGGAGAAACAGCTAACACGCTCTTGTACCAATAACTGTAACAAAATGTCCGATCGACGGCTAAAATCTCTTGAATGTTGTTCAGGATCCAATAACATTTGTCAAGATCAAGGTCATTGGAGATTATCCCTCTTATTTTCACTTTTGCACTAAGAATTCATTTTTACGTAAAAATGAAAATAAGAGGTGACAATCTGGAGGTAATAATCTCCATTGACTTTGATCTTGATAAATGTTATCCAAGATATGATCCTGAACATTCAAGAGATTTTAGCTGTCGATCGGACACCTTGCGTAATGCTAATACCGGCGGTACTGTAACTTTCAAGCCATATAATTCGAAAAGTACTTAATGAAAAATAACTTTATTATAATGTTTTGAAAATCTCTTAATACCAGCTATTAAATTCTGACATCAAAAATATGATATTCCATTTAAAAAAATCGATGTGACCTTGACTTGACCTTGACGATGTCACCCAAAGTCAAATCAATGGTACCTTCTTATGTCCTCCTCTAAATCATACAACTTTTGTTTGAAACATTTTTCCATATCTATCAGTTTTCGAAAAATCTTAATGCATTATTTAAAATGGAACACCCTGTATACTTGTTTTATTTTTCTTTAAATGCGTGAGGGATACGAAGAAACGATAAAAGAAACTGCCGAGTTTAAAGGTCCTATTATTAATCGTGATGAGTGAAGTATGTACGAGGGTAAGTCAATAAGTTTTTAGAAAAACATAGTAAAACACATTTTTTTTTATCGATTCATTTTTATTTCTCAACATAATCTCCTTTCAGCTCGATACACTTGATTTAACGATTCTCCAACTTTTTCAAGCTGTCTGAATAATATGATTTGTCCAACTCTTCAAAATAAGCCTCTGTTTCGGCAATGAGCTGCTCTCTGGTGGTGAATCTCTTTCCTCCGAACCATTTCTTCAGGTTTGGAAACAGGAAATAGTCGCAGAGGACTAAATCTGGCGAATATGCTGGATGGGGAAGCAATTCGTAGCGGAATTCATTGAATTTGGCCATCGGTGCCGGACACGTGTGAACCCGTGCATTGTCTTGATGGAAGAGCACTTTCTTCTTCGCCAAATGGGGACATTTTTTCTTTAAAATGTTATTGAAACGGTCCAATAAGGCTGCGTAGTAATCACATTGATCGTTTACTTCGACAGAAGGTAATCGATATGAATTATACCGCGTGCATCCCAAAAAACTGCGGCCATCACCTTTCCGGCCGATTTCACGGTCTTTGCCTTCTTCGGAGCTGATTCACCCGGCGAAGTCCATTGTTTTGACTATTCCTTCGTCTCGGGTGTGAAATAATGGATCATGCTAGAATTTTTTGGCCTGTAGTATCGTTTCCAGCATTCGAAAATCCGTAAGAAACATTTAATCCAGTTCAAAGTAATTTTTTGTTGTAAATTAGTTTTATTGTCTCTCGAAAATGAGATGTTATTTCTTTCATCTTTTTGTGAGTAGACTTGAAGTAGCAATTATAGTATATTTAATACTTAGGAATACTTGCACAAACTAAATTATTGGATCGCAACAACTTTCATCACCTCACATATTTCTTAACTAATGTAAAAAATATTATATTTTTTTATCTCGCGCTGACGACTACATATATCGGAGAAGACGGAAAACGTAGAGATAAAAAGTAATCGATGAGTATGAAGTAGAGTTTTTTTGCCGGTTTGTACAACGGAAAAAATCTGATTGCATAAACTGATAGATTCAACCAATTTTGTTATAAAAATGATCGAATCAGAATTCTTTTCGAAATTACTAGATGAGCATGGTTAATAATTTATTACATAAAATTTCTTAATAATATCTACTGAATTTATTTAGGTCGGCATAACCTATTAGTAAAATAAGTTATAATTAGTTTAGAGTAAATTTAATTAAAGGTTTTATAGAGAAAGAGCCATTCAAAAATATTAATTAATCCTCATAGTTAAGCCTATTAAACGAACTAATAAAATATCAGGTTCAATCATGAAACCAGCAATTCTGTTTGGTCTCAATCAAATGATCAAAATGCATTCTACCATGTACATCTCGTTATTATGATTAGCACATTTTCTTCGATGTCGCAATCGTAATTTACGCAATAATGTTTAACTCGCAATTTAGTTATGCAAGACGCGTTCTTGCATCATCAATCGTGTCAATCGCATGACAAATTCTCGCGGCATCGATTGCGGTCGCGGGATAATTCTGTCTCGCGATAGCCGTTTCCACGAATAGCGATCACACTTTTACAGCACGGACCAGTCTACGCGTGCGCTGCAGATCTGCAATGGTAATGCTTTGCTAAAAATTTAATCTGGTCGTTTTAGACATCGTTTGACATATTTTATTGCTTTTGCATTACGTGCGTGCGTTTAATGATCGACGGTCGCACCTGCGTGTGGCGCATCTTTACACTTATATTTCTTCCTTTATATACTGGGAATATGATTGGTTGGATCTATAAGTAACAATTAATTATGTTCATTTGCTCGGCAAGCAGGCTAGTCACTTTGTCAATTTGAACGCGCCCAATAATATTCCTTTCCCCAGCTTTATTTAAGCCTGTCACACATAAAATGCATAAAGCCGGTTCTACATTAGTTGCAACGCAATATTGCAAGCGCGTCGCAAGCGTTGTGGTCCAATCAGAGTCGAGCTAGATTGATGCTGATTAAATCTTTAGAGAAAAAAATGACCTCAACCTGGACCTCAACAAAAATATTTATGTTTTTACACAGTCGGATTGACTTTATTATAAGCGTTGTTCTATCAACTTGTATAAGATGCTTAAGTATCTCCCAGACTATAACTGATCTTTCTCTCTTCTGTTTATTTTAATTTTTATTTAAAAAAGTTCCTTTAGTGAAACAAATTTTCTAATCTTGAGATTTTTTTCGCAGCTGATTTGTCCGGTTCTTCCTTAATCTTTTAAATTGTCAATTGATTCATTATTGTTAGTTGTAATTGTCTTATTATATTTCCAGACCATCGGAATGTTAAATGTTACTTGGGTCATGGCGGACTTCTCGGTCTCTCGGAGAGTGTTTACGTGGGTCTACCAATGGTCTTAATACCGATATTCGGTGATCAGTTTTACAATTCTGCTGCTGCAGAGAACAGAGGTGCCGCGGTGGTGGTTGCATATAACGATTTAACTGAAGAAACATTAAAATATGCTCTGGACAAAATTTTTAATGATACCAGGTATGCCTTAGATTGCCGACTTTTATTGCCAGTAACTCGTATGAGCAACTTGATGGCAATACTTGCCCTCTTATAAACTGATTGTATAATAAGTTGTTAGAAATCACAGAGCAATATGACAGAAACAGTTTTCGCTTAAAATCTTATTCTCATAAGTTACCAGTAATTTGGCAGCATTTTAACTGAACGAGCTTTCCGAACGTGAACGAAATGTAATCGAAGTCCTCGGTATCATAACAATTAGCGTAATAACATTTTAAAGTATCAGATTTCATTTACTCGGTAAACATTTGAAAAAGTACTAAACTGCTTTCATCTTAGAGCCCTTGGGGCTTATTTCGAAAAATTATCTCATTAGAACACAGCTGAAAAATCTTTTAATGCTGCGTCTTTTATTTTATCTTATATCGTTTTTTAAAATCGAGAAAGTTAACTCGATGCATCCCTCTAGTGGCGATGCCGCATACTGCTTGACAACGCTCCATTTCCATTCAATTGATAGAAATGTGGACTAAATATTTTACGAAAACGATTTCCAACAGATTATAGCAATATTTATGGCAATAAGTTTGTTACAGCATTTCCGCTTGTTCGCGCAAACTGTTGTCTGCATAATGCCCTAAACGAAATTATTATTGTCCTGGTGATAGCAACATGATGACAATTGAAGAGAAACTTGTGCTAAATCCATTTCTTTTCTTATGCCAAGGAACGTTTTGTCTAAGACAGGACGTTTTCAAGCAAATACACAGTCAGACACTATATAACACAGTGAATCATTCATCCTTGTTTGACGTAGGCAAACAACAAGGATGTAATGATTCACTGTATTACATTGTCTGATCGTGTTCTTACTGGAAAACACCCACATGCAAAACGATATCCATCCCACCTCCCCCTGCCTAGGGGCATATAACTTTCCAGGCGAAGCAAAGTCCACCCTACTCCCTCCCCCTCCCACTAAAGGCGCACGCAATTTTCTATGCAAAGCGATAAAATGAATATCTTTATACAAACCTTATTATGACACTTTAATTTGTTATATCTTCTAAATTAATGTAGTCACTTAATTTTTATGGGGTCTCTTTCCAACAATATATCTCGGGGACATTCAAATAGTAAAGTGTAACTTAAAAAATATATTTACCGTTAAGTCAATCACTTCTGTTGATTAACGTATGGTAACGTTTATCTAACTTATTCATGATAATATCTAACTAGAAAATCGGTTTTTTATTTGCGTTACTTTTGAAGCAAGAGAAGTAGAATTTAATATTCGAATAGAACGCATAACAAAAGAACAATAAAAAGGGATAGAAAGATCATTTATTTTTTTGCATTAGAAAAAGAATAAAAGAACGTATGCAGATTCCAGTATACAATTCATTAAAATATCTTCTGCTTTCAGTTACCATGAGAATGCCCAACGGCTTTCGAAAGCTTACCGTGATCGACCTGCTACGCCAATGGAGACGGCGATATGGTGGACGGAATACATCGGCCGGGGCAATGGCAGATTTTACTTCCGTAGCGACAGCACAGGTTTATCCTGGTACCAGCATCATCTTATCGATATAATGCTTGTTTTGATTATTGTCTCCATGATGTTCTTCTTCCGATTGATCAACTTGCTGTTGTCGTTGCTCAGATTCTTTAAAAGAACATCTAGAAGTCAGGTCGAAGAGAAGAGAATGTTGAAGAAGGACAACTGATTACGTCGTAGCCTTAGACATAGGCTACATTTACACCGTACGACTGATAGCGACCTATATCGTGACCCAAAGTAGGTCTAGTCACCAACCGTTTATACCGAAAGGGACTTAAAAAATGGTTGGGTCATATTTAGTCGACGCTGGTCCGAATTAGAGCCATCTATCGTATTTTGTACAAATTATTTCGATATGGACCCAAGAATCGCTAAACGCATGCGCATTAAGTCATGAAAAAGGCGCTTATATCGAGTCGGTTTGAGAGTTTAACCTAATCTAACTCTCAAATTCAACAAAACAGCTGTTCGAGCAAAATGGCTACGAAGCTTCAGGTCGGATCAATTGCGAATTTACACCGAGAAAGCAGACGACCTATTTTAACAGGTCAGGTCAGGTATAGTAGTATTTACCGGGAGCGGCCTAAATAATGTGACCTGAATTAGGTCGAATTTAGGGTATAGGCCGCGGAAAAAACGTACGGTGTAAACCAGGCCATAGGCTACGTTTACACCGTGCGCTTAGTCCGCGACCTATACGATAGATGTCTTTGTTTAACTTACAGGACAAACAAGGACATCTATTGTATAGGCCGCGGACTAAGCATACGGTGTAAACGTAGCCATATACTATTGGAAGAGGCATAGGCCGCTGAACGTGAAGCCATGGTGGAATTAGGTGGCCCTTAGGCCGGAATCAGACTATGCATTGAAGATTGAGATTGAAGATTAAAAATTCAAATTTGACCAATTGAAATGAAAGGAGCTATAATTTCTTTGTCCTTATTGGTCAAATTTCAATCTTCAATCTTCAACCTCAATCTTCAATGCGTGGTCTGATTCCGGCCTTAGAAAGGTGAACCAACGCGCATAATGGCGGATGTTGGATTTACACTGCATCCGATTTTCGTCGTACAACGCTCTGCAACCAATCAGAAAACAGGATTCCGATGAATTTTGATTCGTATTATCGGAATCCTGTTTTCTGATTGGATGCAGAGCGTCATACGACGAAAATTGGATGCATCGTACGACGAAAAATCGGATGCAGTGTGAATCCAGCAGAGGATCCGTCACATCTGAGATCTCGACCAATCAGAAATTGAGCTTATTTGCAGCGTGATCGAGGGCAGAATCCATAGACGTTGCTTAAAATTCTTGGGTCTTAGGCCGGTATTCGTAGCCGATTCTTATATTTAA
>NW_017257254.1:146860-151056 GCF_001594055.1 Mycetomoellerius zeteki | reverse complement strand
TAATAAGTAATTATAAATAATTAGTAATTAATAATTTTATTAGTTTAACATTTTATTTCTTTTATTTAATATTTTATTAATTCATTATTAATTAATTATTAATTAATTGTTAAATTATTAAAATTATTATATTGCTTATAATGTGCTCTACTGATATCATATTTCATGAATTTCGCGCGACGCATAACATTTAAATTTATGCTACACATTTGGGTGCATTCAATACTACAATCGCTCACTGAGCGCTCAGTGAGCGGTCATGATACTGAGTGCACCCATTGTATAGACATTTGACAAACCTCATACGATCATATTCATTCATTGCACAAAAGAGGGATTCGCATCTTGAACTTGACCGCGTATTCTTAAATTCATCCGAAAAAAAGTGTTGCAACCTCATTGCTTCTGACTGTACAGTTGGTTTACCCCGGATCTACAATACGTGTTTTAAGCCTTAAGCCGTAAGAAATTATCCAATTACAGTCGAATTCGAGGAGAATAATTGACTGTGATTCGTCCATTTTTTATGGCTTAAGGCTTAAAACTCTATTGTAGATCCGGGGTTAGTGTTTCTTAGGCCGGAATCCATAGTTCGGTCTTAATTTCAAGCAATGTCTTAAGGTCACAGCACAGTGCATAAGCGAATCAACTAATCAGAATCTTTCCTTCCATTCCATGGAAAAGAAGAATTTCGATTGATCGATTCCCTTATGCACTATGCATTATGCGTTATGCAAGAGTCTGTGCTGCGGCCATTAAGATGCTAATACGGCTCTCTGATTGGTACTAGCTTAAGACCATTTCGAATCTTGAGCACCGTCTATGGATTCCACCCTTACCCCGGATCTACAATAGGGTTTTAAGCCTTAAGCCATAAGAAATAGACGAATCACAGTCGATTATTCTCCTCGGATTCGACTGTAATTGGTCAATTTCTTACAGCTTAAGACTTAAAACACCTATTGTAGATCCAGGGTTACGCATTCATACATTACACAGTGTGTAAGACGACGGTGCTGCGTGGTGCTGCGCATGCGCATTGCGAACATTAGGACCTCTCAACCTTTCTCTTTCTCACAGATGTTAGCTTCACCTCGGTATACGGGCCAATAATAGGCAATTCTTTTTCCAGTAACATATGTTCTAAGGTCGTATCATCTAGTGTTCCTATAATAAGAGTTAGGACAATGCGGTCGCAACTTTTGATCGATTGCCGAAATCCGCCATATGTAATAGTCAACCGCTAGTTTCAAATGAGTTGCAATAACCAAAACACAACCGCAAGTTACAAGCAAATTGCAGAAAATCACGTATTTGATGTTATCCTTCATGTTTTCGTCATTATCTAGCGCTAGCAGTATAACAATTACACGAGGTTTGTTAAAGAATGTTACTAACCATACCATGCTCATTTAATTGAACTCAGCTACATGTGTTTGACGTGTCATATTTTCTGTATATTGTCTATAGCAGAGCTGGAATTTAGTTGCACATTTCGGCCGATTTTCAGCTTGGTTCCTACCTCTTACCTCACCAACCTGCGCGCAGCCTAAGGGCGAAATCCATAGACAGTACTCAAAATTCGAGATGGTCCTAAGCTAGTGCATGAACCAATCAGAGAGCCGTATTAGCATCTTAAGACCTTGCTTGAGATTAAGAATGGACTATGGATTCCGGTCTAAATGCCGATCGGCAGGCCAGGATAAATCCCAGCTCTGATCTATAGAGTCTCTAGGTTTGTTCGCGCCGCATGTTCCAATATGTTTCTATCTCTTAGGTCTTACTCACTTCAACGCGCTTGATAGAGTGAGTAGGATCAATGGTAAGAGCATGTTGGAGCATGTTGGAGCTTGCGACGCGAACAAGTCTTCTGTAGTTGTATTTAGAAAGCAATTTTTCGAGATAAAGGTAGGAGAGAACGTAGTCTTTCACATCAAATTGATCAAATTACGGGCGAATTTTGAACAATGGAGACGAAATGATGTTTAAATTTCGGGTAGAAATAAATCGGTCAATGCAAAAAATTTGTTTAGTAGAAAATTTGTTGGAGGAAATAGACTCTTGCGATCGTTTGTCATTAACCCTCCTATAGTAAAAGGGATTAGACCTCTAGCTTCCATTTTGCAAAGCTCATGTGTAATTTAACAGAGAAAGGAGTTTTATGATATATTATTAACTTTTTTTACTCATTTCGTTGTATTGATTAGATGAGATATATTAGATGAAATATGAACAAAACGACATCAGTGTTACTTAAGGGTTCTCCGGGTATAAGGATAGCACAACGGAATAATTAGACTCAATTACAGCGAAAAAAAAACCGTATATTTCTCTGCTGTTACGAACGTGACGATTTTGATCGTACAAAGAAAAAGGATGGCTGCGTTCAGCAGAGAAAACTAATCAGTTAGCGCTTAGTGATTCTTTAATATAATTGGTTCCTACACTTAGATCCAGTGAAGAACTAAAGGCAAGAACCAATCACATTAAAGAATCACTAAGGGCGGTATTCATAATCCATTCTTATTTAAAAATCGTCTTAAGTAATGTCTTAAGATGCTAATGCGGCTCTCTGATTGGTTCGTGACATTTTACGACTGTACTTAAGACGGTCTTGAATATAAAATTTGACTATGAATACTGGCCTAAGTGTTAAGCTGGTTCTACATTAGTCGCATCGCAACGTCGCAAGCGTTGCAGTCCAATCAACGTCAAACTAGCTCGACTCTGATTAGACTGCAACGCTTGTAACACGCTTGCTACGCTGCGATGCGATCAATGTAGAACCAGCTTTAACTGATTAGTTTTCTCTGCTGAATGCAGCCGATGGCTGCGTTCAGCAGAACGTTTGTTTTGCAACTGTTGGAAGTTTCCTTCGCGCTAATTGGATTATACTTTTAGATCTAGAAGAATGGTCCTATCTCAGCAGACAATCATAAAACGGTTGCAAAACTGTTGAGTCTGCTGAACACAGCCACTAATAATGGCGGTGGGCGCTACGCGTGTATTTCTTTTTGAACGCGGCGTCCGAGCTAGCGCCACCTATAAGCTAACGGTGGTAGTCCGTTAACACATACCGCGCGAATACAAACCTACGAAAGGACTCTATTTTCTACAATTCTTGTCTGGATATCTTGAAAATTCACTTTACCATAGGAGGGTTAATTCTCATTCATACATTTTCAAAGACGTTCGACTTGAATATCGTTCCAAGTAGATTTTTATGCTTTTTCGATATTTCTATACGTAAAGTTAGTTGAGAAGTACGTTACAGTTCGCGTATGACTTCTTCTGTGGGAAATGCAGACCTTAAAACCGGCGTGGAGCAAAGTTTAATCTCTGGATAGTCTTTTATATGGTATCCAAGTATAAACGTTAACTACAACTCGTTTGAACAGCGCACACATGGTGTAAAATTTATAGTTTACTAGTTTCTGATTTTTAATTTCTTTTATCTTATGGAAAAATTGGCGAAACTATCCTTTATATTCTGTAGACTTGCGTCACATAAAATGTTCATCCTCTTGTTTCTACATTCCTGTAGTCGAAGTTAAAGTTTATTACTTTTATCGCGGTATATAACGTGAAATTAACGTAGGGAAATTCATACTTTATATCAAATTAGAATATATTTCGAAACATATATTCTCATTTTTTGTTTTTTTAGAAAATACATAATTTTTATATTTTATAAATGTATATTTTAACAAGTTTATCTATTGGATAATAAATATTTAATAAATAAATAGTTACAATAATATGTGTGTATTTACTACGATTCCTGTTTAAAATGGCCGATAGAAAACGATTAAAAAATTCTATCAAAATAAATCGTGCCTTTAGTTCGTGCTTTTCATAAGTGACTTATTGTTAGTATATGTATTACCGATAGAAGTTTAATGTAAATTTTTTTACATATTCTACATACTTTGTGTCGCGAATGTAAAACTAATTTAAGTACACTATACAGGGTGTTTCCAAATTAAATGGCAAAACTTCGGGAGCGTGTAGAGGAGTAAAAAACTAAGAAAAAAAGTCCTATAGACATATGCTCCTTTTTGCTTTGTTTCGCAGGAAATCACGAAAAAAGAAAAAAATATATTTAATTTATTATTTTAATTATTTTATTTATAAACTTTTTAATGAAGATTTTGTTCGAAATGTGCACCTCTTGCAGCAATACAAGCATTGCATCT
>NW_017257254.1:111322-145703 GCF_001594055.1 Mycetomoellerius zeteki | reverse complement strand
GATTTCTCTGAAACGGAGCAAAAACGAGCATATGTCTATAGGACTTTTTTTCTTAGTTTTTTACTCCTCTACACGCTCCCGAAGTTTTGCCATTTAATTTGGAAACACCCTGTATATCTCTCACTTGATCGTTCCTTAAAAACAGCTGATCCGAAGGCTTAGCCAACGATCTCAAGGCTTTACAAAATAAATATCTCGAATCTGGAGTCAATCGACTTACACTTATTTCAAGCAATTAATTATTTAAAAAATTGATATTCATAGTTAGTTTTTATATTTAAAATCTTCATGTTTGGCGCAAAGGTATCACTTCCAGTAAGATTAAATACTTAAAACCCAGATAGCACAAAAACAGTAATTGTATGTCATCAATTCATGACTTCATTTTCAAATGCAAAAGGAACTCTTTTCAGAACTGTTCAGAAAAATAATTCTTTTTGAATCTGAAAATAAATTCTAAATTAAATAACATATAATATAACAACTGAATTTTTTGAATTCTTTTAAAACTCTCTGTGCTATCTGGGAAATTATTTCTTTTCATGTTTATAAAAAGTCATTTTCTATGTCTCTAACCCATACAGCACAGAATTTATAGCAGTATTGCTGCAATAATGCTGCAATTTTTGCTGTAGGGGTAACCTTCCTTTTCTTTCCTATTCTCATAAGTTAAGAATATCTGATACTAATCTATTCTTCAAAAGAATTCTCTCTGAAGTTAAGAAAATTCTTTTGGTTGATATACACTGCCGGTCAAAGATCTTTGGACACCATGCATACTTACGGTATAACGATAAAAACGTTTAAGATAAACATGAATATTCGATCAAAACCAAAGCAAATATTATATTTATTTATAAAGTATAAGAAACAAAACAAAACATTATCATTTGAGACCCGATTAGAAGAAGTCAAACCTTCTTTTTATCAAAAAAGCCACCTTTAACCCTTAACACATTTTTGACTATTCTAGGCATCCTGTTGATTAGATTTTGCAAAATAATTGGCTCTAATTGCTTCCAAGAGACTTCTAATATATTCAGAGGCTTTCTTGAGAGATTTGACACTGGTTCCTCACTTTACGGTCAAATTCTTCCTATAGAAGTTCGATTGTGTTTAGATCAGGCGATTGTGATGGTCATTTCATTAATTTTAGTATATTCTTTTCTTTTTTCTTCATCAAGAAATTCTTGCAAAGCTTTGAAGTGTGTTTCGGGTCATTATCTTGCTGCATAATAAATTCCCAGCCGATCAGTTTTTTTCCTGCAGGAACTGCGTAATGAACAAGGATTTTGTGGTATCCTTTCTGATCGAGATTTCCATTGATTCTATACAGAGCACTCACTCCTTAGTAGGAAAATGCCCCTCAAACCATTACGGATCCTCCACCATGTTTGACAGTTGATGTAATGCAGTTGGGCATCATCTTTTCGTTCGCCGAGCATCGTACGTATATTCTTCTTTTGCTGCCAAATGTCTCAAATTTAGACTCATCCGTCCACAACACTTTTTTAAAATCTTCTACAGTCCAATTCTTGTGTTTCTGTGCCCATTGCAATCTTTTTTTTTTATTTACTGGACGAAGAAGTGGTTTCCGTACAGCAACTCTACCAAAGAGACCAGCTGATCTAAGTCTTCTTTTGATAGTTGCTACAGATATCTGTTTGTCGTGGCCTAAATTGAAATCTGCTTGAATTATAGGAGTAGTTCGCCGTTTATCTCGTTTGGAGAGCAGCACGATGGACTTATCTTTCGTAGTCACCCGTAGTCGATCTTTGTTGATTCCAATTTCACGAAAACGCTTGATGGTGTATGCAACAATGGACCTGGGGATTTTCAGTTTTGAGGCAATGTTACGAATAGAAAGACCATCATTGTTGTAGTATGCATTGATTACGGCCCTCGGTCCACATTTGTTTGCAATATCATCGCGGAGCCATCTCTTATAATTTACACAAACATTTTTTTTTCAATTCAATAAAAAATAAAAACTTGTATTAACTAGAGCACCTTGTTATCAAATCCTTGTCTTTCAACTTTCTACAATTATTTTCACAATACGATGATACAAAAGAAACATAGCGGAAATATTTGCAAACACACGGACAAAGATACAGCGCCAAGCGGAATGGAAATTGAAATCACTGTTGTCAACTAAATGTTTATTTTTAGAAGATTACAAAGAAGGTTTTATTTTTTTCCAAGGGTCAAATGATAATGTTTTTTTTTGTTTCTTATATTTTATAAATAAATATAATTTCTTTGGTTTTGATCGAATATTCATGTTTGTCTTAAACATTTTTATCCATATACAATAAATATGCATGGTGTCCAAAGATTTTTGACCGGCAGTGTATATTTTAAAACAGATCATTATAAAAATAAATACGAAATTCTTAAGCTAAATATAATTTTTTCGCTATGGTCTATTAGAAAAAAGAAGAAATTATCGAGTTAAACATATTCAGCGATGCGCGATATTGTGAAAAGATGGAATTGGAAAAAGTTCAAAAAAGAAGCAGTGTTTCTAGATATTACTGAATCATTTTTAATTACACGATATTTTTCTGCGATAACACACAAGTGATGAGTTAATTTTAATTTAATATAAAAGCTCTAACGAATGATAAGCGAGAATCGGTATTTCTGTTTACCGATAAAAAACTAACAGATGTGCAACGAATCAATAATATTGAAATCTAAATAAAGAGTAAAATAATTGTTGCAAATGTCTTATGTAGTTGCATTGTTGCACTGGTGTGCAACAAAATATAAATATTATTCGTAAAAGGTGTTCTTCCAGCCTAGATAAAACAAATAGCCGCTATATCTTAAAACTATCGTGTTTATGTGACAATTTATATTAATTTGTTGTATTTTTGTAAGATTTTGTAAGTTATCTTGCTGAGCAGAATCATACTTCATCGCAACTTCATCAACGTCGTCAATGAATGGGGGCAAAAATTAAATAATGTTTAACAGAAACTACAATATATTTTGAATTACAGTGGTGCAATTCAATGGTTTTTCTCGTTTAAAAAAAAGTACACTGAATTCGAGTTTTCAAATATTTCAGTCCTTTTTCCGTATAATTTAAATATTATTTTTGATGGTATTTAATTAGTTTTCGCTTTCACTTTTCGTTCAGGATCAATGATTTATCAACGTCATTTATTAATCTTGTGCTTCCGCACGCGATCACATCATCGTTGGTCTCTTATTCGGAGTTTTTACGAGCAGCACCCGGGCGGAAGTGTCGACGGAATATTCCGGCAAGTATAATACGCGTTTATAACGCGAGGGGGAAAACCGCGAGGCGCGCACCGCGAATCATCGTCTACCTATTGTTTTATTATAGACGACAGGATAAGGTTGGTTCCGGGGATAGTAGGGCGGCACGGTAATCTTTCTCTAGCAGCGTGAAATATGCATCTACAATTGCGAGCTTCACGGTACGCCAGGGATTATATTCTCAGCAGTCATACTTGTTGTTCTATTATACATGACGAGAGAAAGGTATTTCCCCTAAGAAGAGCTTTTTCGTCCCTTTCATCCCTTTTTTTCTTCTTGTACAAGAGAGGCCCAAAATTTAAACTAGTCTTCTGTCATAATGTTCCTCTTCTACATTGGAAATATTTTTAATACTACGGATTTTAATTTTGCGAGCTGACGGGACTATGACTCTTTCTTTGTCGATATTGTATGTCGTACCATGATTTCAATGATCCATATGGCAAAATAAAGGATTAAATGCAGAATAATTCTCATCCTTTTAATTTGTCCATAATAATTTGTTAAAATTACATAATAGATTAAAATAGTTTAACCAACATTATGATATTGAATTTAATGTACAGTAAATGCGGAAAGCATTATAGAGGGGATTTTTATAAAAATGTTTTATTTGTAAAAAATAAATATTAATTATCAATTTATCAACAAAAAATGCGTTCTGTCTTAATAAACAAAAGAGTTTTACGAAAATAATTGTATGTATGATTTTACCAGCTTTTCTCGATCGTCAGATATTTCCTATATACGCTTGTACTGTCATTTTATAAAATGTATTGAAGTTAAAAGAAGCGCACATGTATACAACAGTGAAGCTCGAACTCCGACAAAGTCACTAGATGTCGCCGTTTTTCTAGCGCATCGACATGTCTTTAGGTGGTATTCATAGTCCCTTCTTATTTCAAGATCATCTTAAGTAATGTCTTAAGATATTATTATGGCCTTCTGATTGGTTCGTAACATCTTAAGACTGTACTTAAGATGGTCTTGAATATAAAAATCGACTATGCATGAATAACGCCCTTTATATACTACTACACCAATATCTCACGCAACCTCTATGATACACATCCGTGTCAATTTTCGTATAACAAATTCGTCGCGATAAAGCGTCTAAGTCTAATTCTAAGAACTCGACTTATTTGTTCGTGCAAACTACGTGTTTGTGGATCACTATTTCGTAAATACAGATTGGAAAACTTTCGTATCAAGCAAATGTTGTCACGACTTAAAACGCCACGTTACACTAAGAAATGGTAAAAAATATATCAATTTCGAAATTTTTGGTCGTTCTCAGCATAAACTCCACCTCACAAATATGTATTAATGCGTATACTTTAATCCTGGAAAAGGATTTTCGAGAGAGAGAGAGAGAGAGAATCTTGAAAGAGAAAAAAGTATTTGTTATACAAAAAAGACAACTTTAATTTTGGAAAATCTTTTTTGTTAGGCTTTCGATCACAATTTCTCAGGATTGTTTGTGCATGTCATACGCTTCTGGGGAAGGTATCATTTGGTACGTACGACTTATAGGCCCGTATTCAGAACGCGCTTACAGCGATGTTAGCGCGCTAACATACTATACTTTATGTCACGCATATTATAGAATTTCAGAGATAAAAGCGCGCTTTTATCAATAAAAGCACGTTCTGAATACGGGCCATATGCTGGATTCACTCTGCATCCAATCAGAAAACAGGATTCCGATAATACGAAGCAAAATTCATCGGGATCCTGTTTTCTGATTGGTTGCAGAGCATCGTACGACGAAAATCGGATGCAGTGTGAATCCAGCAATAGAATTTCTGCACTAAGGGAATTATAACTTGGGGATCGATTGTGTAAATAAGATGAAAATTACGAAAGTGAGCAAATTCACTAGAATATTCATAATTTAATTGGTCAATATATAGTGAATTTGTTCACTTTTGTAATTTTCACCTCATTTCAAGATACACAATCGACTACCTGAAGTGACAGCTGTAAGAGGTGAAATAAAGTGAATTTTTAATTTTTTTTTCGATTTTCTCATTAAATTTAGTGTGTGTTGTGTGGCCGGTGTTTTTTTTGTGCGTACTTTTATTGTGTAAAAGAATTTGGTGATCTATAAAGCAATTCGGAGAAATTGGCAATCTGCAATTGTCGGTAATTCCTGTTGGTTTAGAATACCCTTAAGGACTCGCTGTCATTTCGCTATGTCAATGACTACGTTTACACGCACTGGTAAAAACGGTTTTAGTAAAAATCATTTTAGTTAAAACCGGTGTTGGTGTCTGTTTACACACAATCAGGCGTATTTTACCTCCACCAAAAATAAAGTAGCTTTATATAACCTAATACGGAACCTGAGACGAAATATCCTTTGTCATTTCTTAACCTTAATGTCTAAAGTTGGTAACATTGAATTTTGATACGTTAAACCGATTGTAGACCGTTTACACGGTTTTAGTAATGCCAAATCTGTTTCAGAAGAGGTTTGGATTTACTAAAACGGTTTTAATAACATCTGTATTAAGAAATATTTATAGGACGTTTAAAGACGTTTAACACTGGTTTTTAACTAAAACGGTTTTACCAGTGCGTATAAACGTAGTCAGTGCATCATAGTTGCTTTTGGTAATCGTGAATCAAGTTTGCCTTTCACAATGGAGATCCACGGGATCTATTGACTATACTATCATCATGTGCCGCGTGCACGTGGCAATCTGCGAAAATAGGATTTTTCAAAATTATGCGGCCTGATCTTTCGACCAGGAAACTTAAAAACGACATCGATCATCTCTTTGACATACAACCACATCTGCATATATACTTTGACCAATATATCATTCATATGTAGAGCATGCATTATTTTTACAGCACGATAGTCCCGTTTTCTTGAAATTCTTCCGTGATGTCCTATGAATCTTAATATTTTATATTAGAAGAGAGAAAAAGATTACTATTTGTTAAGTGTCATATAAAAGAAAATATTGTTTTAAAATACCTATTTTATTATTGAAAGTCTTTTAATTTAAATTGCATATAATTCAGCAAATATCAATTTTTGGACTCTTATATTTACACTCACAATCAGAGAAAAACGTAGTGACAGCAATTATACTGATAATAATTTTATATTATGTAGAATTAATATACAGTGTCCTAAACTTTTTAACATACCGTTTGTGGATAGATAGAACTGGCTAAACTAAATTGGAAAGTCCTCTACCATTTTGCAATTTTCGAAATTCTTTTTTTTTTTACTAAAGCAGGTCTAAAATTGATGCAAAAAACAACTTTTAGATATCTCTAAAAGTCTTTAAAAAACATCTTTAAGATATTTCATGAAAAACTCGAAAAGATATTTTGAAGTTATCTTATGCGTCGATTTACTTAGCAATCTTTAGAAATTAATATTTTGTTAACTATTGCGAAAATTACAAAATGATACAGGACTTTTTGATTTAATCCGATCTACCTGCCCATAAGCAGTATCAAAAGTTTGGAACTCTTTATATAGTTAAGTAAGTTATTGCAACCATAAAACAGTTCATTCAAATATGTACATTAATTCTACATTTAAAATTTGTACAGTCACCTATGTAGCTGCCAGCACTGTCTTTTTCTTTGAGTGTATCAAAGATTGACATTGGTAAAAGAAAAAAAAGCCGTGATTAAAATTATACTAGACGATTTTGCGGAATTTTTGCGACTAACAATTCACCGACCGCAAGTATCGTGATATCATTCGTATATATTCTGTATGTTTTATCAAGTAACGAGACGGTGGCTGTCTACGTTATTTCAAACATGCATTCCCAGGGTCGACCTTTTCACTCTGACAATAACAGCGACGACAAGAACGACGAGGGACAACCAGAGGAAATTTCTCATGGGCTGGATATTGGTTTCTCCGCAGTACACGAATAATTCCACCCTTGACAATATGTAGAACAGCCTTCAATAGAACTTCGCGGGAAAGGGGGATGCCAGGAAACATTGCGTTCCTCGAATTTCGTGCTTCCTTCTGAACTCCGGAACGGATTGCATTCTGTTCCTTGCAACCATCCTGCCTAACATACTTGGTTGTCGGATTCCTCGTCCTCTTCGTGTCGTTGTATGTCCTTTGTATCTTGTGCTTGTTCTTTTGCGTCTTTTAATATTCTCTCTCTCAGAAGGCTTCTCGTGCAATTCGGTTTCCACATATTCGATTTAGGACAGGGTGGAGAACGATTCTCTAGCAGCTATTCTACTCCCCGACAAATTACCTTGTTATTTTCATGCAAGAGACATACAGAGCGGAGCCTTGGACAGTTCCCGACTTCGACGATGCGGTTGTTCAAACAGCTGTTTTCCATCGTATAGTAAACGGCGGATGCATCGGCAAACCGGCATTGAGTACCTATGCAACTTGTGCGCACGCGAGATTTATCATATTACTCGTGTTCTCTTGTACTTCTTCTCTCACCTTGTTGTCATTACCACTTGCGTTTGTCTCCATTACCATTCGGATCTCGAATTCGAATACGATCACGCTTCAAAATAGTTCGAGAGTAGCGCTGGAATGAAAACAAGACAGAACGTAATAGCAAAATGCATTATGCATACTTATTCCATAACAAGGCGTAGGTTTGGTGAATAATCCAGCAGCGCCGGAATATTCAAAATGTAATGACTAGATTAAAATACAAAAACTCTCTCTTACAATTAGTAGCATATCCTGATATGTAATCCTACATAGAAATGAAGTTTTGTTTTTGGCACTTAATTATATCTTATATCATTATTTTACAATTCTCTAATAATTTCTTCGGTGATTTTATTAATCAAAACCGTATACTCATCATGTATGTACGTTAATTCCTCAAAATTGAATGACTTAGAGCAGAGCTGTTCAATGTTTTTTTCTTGAAATCGAAATGTATTGTTAGTCACACGTGTTACTGTTTCTACTCCTTATTTCATTGCTGTTTTGTCATAACATGCGACGCTCGGTCTCAGGGACGACACTAGTCTGAAATAGTTAAGGTTTTGACCGTGTCTTTCGCTATGTTTAAAAGTATTCTGTTACTAATATAATAATAAGATACTATTATTCATAATATATTTAACTGTAAAAATATGAATAACACAATACTTTTAAACATAGCGAAAGACACGGTCAAAAACTTTTAACGATTTCAGACTAGTGTCGTCCCTGAGACCGAGCATCGCATGCTACGTCAAAACAGCAATGAAGTAAGGAGTAGAAACGGTAACACGTGAATACCGATACATTTCAATTTCAAGCAAAAAAACATCGACTTTGGACAGCTCTGACTTAGAGGATTTTAAGTTTAAGTAAACTTTAAACACAATAAAAACTAGAAATAAATTATTAATAAAAAATTACTATTACAATACGCTCCCTTCAAAAGTAACACTCAGAAAACGTAAATTGTCGAATTATTACATTGAATGAGTTAGATAAACATTATTCCATTAATTATCAAAAGTAAACTAATTTAACTAAGTTAAATAAACTTGATAAAAAATCGTTAAAATATTACAACTCAAAGAGGGGATAAAAAAAATCGTCAATTGTCACAGCTCAACGGTGATTTTTTTTAAAAAAAAAAGATAGTTCTTTATTAAATTGAATTACCACAGAAATGTTTAATTTCTTTATACAGGGTGTCCGGAATTGAAATGTTAAAACTTCGGCAGTGTGTAGGAGATCAATAAACTAAGAAAAAAGTTTTATAGAAATATGCTCGTTTTTGCTTCGTTTTGAAGAAAATCACAAAAAAGACAAAACGTTTTTATTTTTGTACTTTTTTATTATTTATTCACGTTGTATTTATTCACCAGATTTATTCACCAGGATTTGTTCAACAGATCATAATGTTTATCCGATTTTTTGTGGCATTTCTTTACAAATAAAATGTTGCATTAAGGTAGTTAATTAAAGTCGTTAATAATGAGGATTAAGGAATGTGTGAATATCAAATGTAGAATTAACGTAACGTTTAAAATTAAACTTCTAATGAGTCGATCGTGGACCATATTCGCGTATTGCAATTGTTTTCTGGCACCGACTAAACGGTATAGCGGTATTTTACGAACTGTCGAATCGTACCGACGACAACTTCAAGATTTATTACCTCTTTGTCGTCTGCGAACTCGACCACTTCTCTTCCGTCGTTCTGTTTGCCTTTTTATTCTGTGCTCCTAGTCTTCTTGCTTTCCTACGCTATCTCGTTGGCATGTTCTCTCCTTCTTTTCCGCGGCACATCAACCTCTATCGCTCCTTGTTTTTCCGCGATTTAGCCTTCGAGATCCTGTTACCATGATTAAAAGAATCCGTCGACTCTCCCGGATTTCCCTGAAAGGTCATCCGAGCTTCTTGAAAAAAGCTCGGTTCTTTCCTCTGCTTCTCTCTCTCCCCCCCTCTCACTCTACTTTAAGTTCTCATCGTCTCCACTAAAATGTAACAACGAAATATATACATCGTAAATGTATAATATCACAACTTTATCATACTATCACAAAATAATTCTACGTCGCACCAAATGCATATGATAACTTTGCGGAAACTTAATCTAATTATTTTTTAAACCACTTTTCCTAAAAAAAAAACTTCGCCGAAAAATAAAGTTTTGATTATTTATCAGAAAAGATTAAGAAGCATTTTGTTAGAACAGAAGGTTTTTATATTATGAAATATGCAAATTTAAAAATTATACGAATACAAAAAAGATTGCAAAAAATTATTCTAGGTCCTCTGAGCTGCTAAAAATAACTTGAATTTGAAGTTTTATATAGATTTTTGAAGATTTCATACAGATCAGTTCCGCTATGGTTCTCTCACATCTTTTTACGCTCCAATAAAACGAACAACAAAATTTCTATCGAGATTTGTTCCCTAGTCCTTTATTGATTTTCTTGCTTTGTCTGTTGATTCTGCAGCGAGAAGCCCTTCCGCGTTCTTTTCACTCTTCTCGAGTCCGCGCGTCTTCGTTTTTACTTCGATCGGCTTTGAAGATCCTATTTCTAGGTGTAAAAACATCCTGCAGCTTGCTCGATAAGACTTCTTGTGTTGTCATGTCTGTATGTGCCATCTCTTGGTCGTTGCTCTCTCATGGCTGCCTTAGCTTATCGATTCGTCAGACGTTCGTATATGCAATATACAATAATCAAATAACGATAAAAATATCTTCTTCTTCTTTTTCTTAGTTTAGGGAATTCCCTGTTTTATCCAGCATCACTGTCCGGGATTCTCTTGAGACAATGATGTCCAGGACTGCATCCATCGTTTCGATGATCTCTCTGACGGTCTCCCGTTTTGCGATCTCTTGTTTTTGGCTATTTTCTATAAAAATATCTATTGAATACTATTCATTCGCAACGTGTAGCAGGATGAAAATCGAAAAATGACAGACGGCAAGAATAAGAAATAGATGTTGTACAGGATATTTTAGAATTACTGGTGATTTCTAGTCATAGACTTTATACTGTTATTGTCACAAATATAATCACTTTTATTAATTATGACAGAGATACGGATCACTCTCCGATGACCTTGACCTTGACATATGTTGTTAAGGTCATCACCCTAATGGCTCCTGCATACTGGACGCGGAAAAGCTTACCGCGCGGCAAAATGAGATGCGGTAACCAATGAACATGTTAGGAATTGTAAGCTTATTGGCTACCGCGTCACATTTTGCCGCGCGGCAAGCGTTTCCGCGTCCAGTGTGCAGGAGCTGTAAGTGATTTTCAACAGGTTTTAGCCGTCGCTCGTTATTCATTTGTTGGGGCCACTTTGTGTACACTTGTGCGGTGTACTGAGCCCAGACGAACATGCGACACTGACGAAAGATTGCATCATTCGACCAGTCGAACATACCAGTTGTACCAAAACCCGAAATATGCAGTCAGTGCGTCCCAGCCGAAATCACTATGAGTGCAAAAACGAAATGCAAATTATGAAATACATGTTTTATTAACAGTACAATAAAATGTATTGGAGATTATACGATTTAACCTGTTTTTTATACATTTTTACGGCAATTGTGTATGACAGTTTTATGTTTACTAGTGTATCCTAGCCGAAATCGCTATTCATTATACAACGGTCTTTATATGCACCAGTGCACACTAGTGCATCCCAGCCGAAATCGCTATAGACGCTTTATCGCGACGAATTTGTTATACGAAAATTGACACAAATGTGCGACTGAATGGTTGCGTGAGATATTGGTGTGGTAGTATATACAGACATGCAGGGATGGGAAAGTTACTTTGTAAAAGTAATTAATTACAGTTACAGTTTTTCTCTTTCAAAAAGTAATTAATTACCGTTACAAGTTATTAACTCTGAAAAGTAATTCGTTACAGTTACAGTTACTGAAAAAGTAATTTTAAGTTAGTTTTAAGTTACTTTTTTTCATCGGAATTTTCACTAATAGCATCGATACCATTAGGGCTGCATTCAGAAACGTTACCCGACTATCTTCGTGTATCATTTTACCCTTGTTTTTCACCTAATATTAAACAAGGATGGGGTCATCAGAGTAACTCAGCCTAGGACAATTAAAAAAAAACTGGTTTACACATTTACATGTTATACAATTTTATTTAAAAAGATAAAAAAATTGTATGGCAAAGACGTTTTTTGTTAAAGTAATATAAACACATATTAATATGAAGATGAATATGAAATAGCACATATATACAATGTTTTTTGTAAAAAAAAATTCTTTTTATATTCGGCTAAAAGTTGCAAGTAAATTCCAGCACTAATCCAAAATGTTAATAAAAATTCTTATTAATTTTTAACAGAATTTGGTATTCGATTGTATCATCGTGTAAATTCCTTCTGTTGCAATCAGAGTTGATGAAAAAGGCCTAACATTTATTATCCAAATACACTGATAAAAGCGTTATACCAATCACCAGTATCTTAAAACTATCTAATAACTAATCTTAAAACTAAATCGATCTCTTATTTACTGGATGTATTCCGAACCAGGTTAGCTTAGCTTATTTTTTCCCCTAGATGTTGGTAGTTCCGTAACTAAACCGAGAAGTGTTCCGAACCCGTCGGCTGTCATAACTCGTAATAGAAGCTAGTAGCTGATTTCGACGGCCGATGGGTTCGGAACACTTCTCGGTTTAATTACAGAACTGACAACATCTAAGGAAAAAAATAAGCTAAGCTAATCCGGTTCGGAATACGCCCACTATCTTCTACAATAAAAAAATCTTCTTACCTGGTAATATTACAGGAGTTTTTAAGTAGACACTAAAAATTTCCTTTATTTTATCAGCTGCTTGTGTCGACTGATTTTGCTTATTCCAAAGTTTTATTAGTTTAGCGAATGTCATTCTATATTCCTTCTTGTATACAGCTGTCGAAAACTTTATCGGAATCTTTCACTGCTATAAGATTCAATGTATGACTCGCACATCTATGATGTGGTGGAAGAATAAATGAATTTTCTGTCTATATTTTCCACATCGTCAGTAATTAAAAGATTACTTAGACTATGAAATTCTGTATTAATAGATTCTTCATCTTCATCCTTCTGGAAACTTCTATAATTTTTATTTATAAATTACATTAAAATATCTTATGTTAATTATACTTTATTTAATTATATCTGTAATATTTAATTACATTTTATTTATATTAATTATACAGATATATCAATTTAAAAAATTTTTTATATAAATTATATTAATATATAAAAAAACAATGTAAAAAAATTTTTCAAAAAGTATATAAAATATATGACCATAAACTTACTGGAAGGCTTTAACAAAATTTGATTCGTTATCGGTTGTTGTACCACATACTTTATTTTGGATGTGGTATTCGAGAAAGACTGAATTAATTGCCTGAGCTAAAAGGTCGTATGTATGTTTGCCTTTTATCCTGCGATAAGCTAGTGCAGCCGATTCTCTCTCTAAAGTTTCAGGATTAATCCAGTGTACAGTTATTCCTAAGTAATTTCTACAAATATAAATTTTAATTAACGAAATATTAAACACACACAATAATGGATATATACTATATAATGTATTACAATTTACTTTGTTGGACTTGAAACGCAATTCACGATTAAAAGTAATATCACAAAATTGTATTACATTGAGCGATAATTTTAATAATGGCTACGTTTCGACATTCACCGCCAGTACTAAAAATCTATAACGTATGTATGTCACATACACTATAAATTTTAAATACTTGTAGTAAATGTCGGAATACAACCTGTGATGTCAGATGGGAATAAATGAGAATTAAAACGGATTATTCAATCAACATTATTGTATTTTATGGCTGTTACTCTTAGACTGACTTTTTAGTGCCCAAACCTGCCCTCAGCGCCCTCTTACTCCCTATATTGGCCCAATGGAGGGAACTTCTCGCATTCAAATTATAAAGACAGTTTGTCACGATATTACAATACCTTCCTCCGAAGTTAACGATAACAAAAAAAAAGTATACAATAAAGCTTAAACTTAAGCGAATAATTATGTCTTTAAGATTAATATGTTTGTCTTAGCTGTCGGATTAAAATAAGCAGATAGATGATTACTAATTAGAGCGGTAATGCTCAGGTTTCTTGTGCAAACGGCCACTCCTTGTGTAGCCAGTTTTTAATATAGGTAGTTTACTGATACGAGTGTTGTTGCTAGTGGCTGCAACAGCTTTGTAGCTACAATTCGGAGAATCGACTAGCTGATCGGTATTTTCCTGTCTAATTTTTTAATTCTCACTCCGAGTGATCAGAGTGATGTCCTGTGAGTTGTCTTTATCTTTATAATTGATCACCGTGGGGATATGATTATCAACTAAATTTGAACTTAAATCCATATCCTTATGCGGATTGAGTTTGCAATCATTAGTATGAGTAGTTGTGATTAATTGATTAAGATGCCTTTTCCAGACCTCACCGGTTTTGAGCTTGACGCGATATATGCGAGAACTCAACGCTTCTGTGATTACAGCAGGGGTCCACGTCTTCTTGTTAGTTCTGTAATCTTGAACCATGACAGGGTCTCCCTTCTCTAAAAACAATGTCGCGAGTTCCTCTGTAATGCTCTCGTTGATCTTCAATTTTCTTTTCCTTGTAGGTAGATTTGATGCAGTCCAGCAGAGTCCTTATATTACGGTTAAACATTAGTTTACCCGGCGTCTCATCTGTAACACTGTGAGCTATAGTCCTGTAGGCGAATAGAAATCTGCTAATAAGTGTGTTCACTGATGTTGATTGGTTTTTACGGTCCTTCATTGCTTTGGCTAAAGACAACTTGAAAGTTTTTACCAAATTTTCAGCAGCTCTATTTGTAGACGGGTGAAATGCAGGAGAAGTGCTGTGCTTGATCTTGTTCTTTGTGCAGAATATTGCAAACTCTTTCGAAGTAAACTGCGCACCATTGTCAGTGATTATTTGCGATGGAAGTCCAAAGCGTGCAAATATTTCTCTAAGAGTTTCAATCGTGGAGTTAGCATTCGTGTTTTTCATCATAACGACTTCTGGCCACTTTGTGTAAGAGTCCATACACACAAGAAATGTGTGACCTTTGAATGATCCGGCGAAATCGAGATGTATCCGTTCAAATGGCTTTTCGGTTTGAGGCCATTTAATCAAAGAGGTTTTTTCTGGTTCAGCCCTAAATGACATGCATATCTCACAATTTTTTATTAAGTGTTCAAGATTCTTATCCATATTTGGGTACCAGAAGTAGGATCTCGCTAATTGTTTAAATTTAGTTATACCAAAGTGATTTTCATGGAGTTGATTTAACATTGCTGACTTTATTTTTTGAGGTACTACTACTCTATAGCCCCCATATCAAGATATCTTGCTCAGTATTAAGTTCATTTCTACGAACGTAAAATGGTTTAAGGTCCTCCTCCACTTGCGACGGCCATGCTTGATCAACATGTGCCATTACACGACTTAGTATCGGATCATTTCTAGTTGCTTCTCTAATTTGTAAATAGCCCAGGGGACGTCTCTGTTCCAAGAAGTGTAGATACTCACAGTCTGATTCCTGTAGTGCCTCTAGTTTTGCCGTAGTGAGTGGTAAACGTGACAAGTCATCTGCTCCTCCATTTTCACTATCTTTAACATATTGTAATTCGTAATTGAAATCGAATACAAATACGGCCCAACGTTGTAGCCGTCCAGCCGCCATGACCGGAATACCTTTCTTTTTACCAAATAAAGTTACTAGTGGTTTGTGATCCGAGGTTAGAATAAAACGTCGTCCAATGAAATATTGACTGAACTTTTTTACTCCCCAATAAATGGCTAAAGCTTCCTTGTGTATGAACGAATATCCTTTCTCAGCCTTGAATAATATTCTAGACGCAAAGGCTATGGGTTGTTCTGATCCATTCGGATACACGTGAGGTAACACTGCACCTATTCCTTGTTGCGAAGCGTTGCATGCTAATTTTATTGGGAGATTAGGATTGTAATGAGTCAAAAGTATCTGACATTAGGATGGACTTTGCTTCTAAACTTTTTTCACAGCTATCATCTCAAAGAAAGGCAGAATCCTTTTTTAATAGTCGATATAAAGGTTCTAATATGTCGGGTAGATTACGAATAAATTTTCTATAATAATTTAGCATGCCCACAAAAGCACGTACCTTATGTCATTTGGATGAGGTGCTTTTGCAATTGCACGAACATTATTTGGATCCATATAAAGACCCTTCGCATCTATGACATGACCAAGAAAATGTAAACTGTTCTTGAAAAATTCACATTTTTCCATGTTTAGTTTGAAGCCTGCTTCGTCGAGTCGTTTCAAGACTGCCTTTAAGTTAGACAAATGTTCTTCTTCCGATTTTCCTGTAATAAATATGTCGTCGATATAGATTGCTATTCCTTTGAGCCCACGTAATACATTTTCCACCTTCATTTGGAATATGGCACTGGCTGGTTTTGTTCCAAATGGTAAACGATTCACTACATATATGCCTCTGTGCGTATTCCGCGCCAGTAGCTCATGTGTTGATTGGTCCAGCACTAACTGATTAAAGGCATTTTTAAAATCTAGTTTGGTGAATTTTTGTCTATCTTGGACGGCCGCAAACATTTCCTCTATCTTGGGTAATGGCAGGGTTGTTAACGTTACATAAAAAAGTAACGAAGTTACTGGTTTCGTTACTTCTTTTTAGTAACGAATGAGTAATGTAGTTACTTTTTCTAGAGTAACAGTAACAGTAACGGTAACTAAGTTACACAATTTTTCAGTAACGAATAATGAAATTTTACGTTACTTTTCTCGTTATTATTGATATAGAGTTAGGGTGAAATCACACGTTGCAGAAAAGGATTACGGAATAGAGAATGCGTCATTGAAGCAATCAATCAGCGCTATTCCGCACTTTTCCATCAAGTTTTGTGTGCTATGTTCACATCGTGCGTCAAAGATGCATCCAGGATGAATATAATTTAAAAGAAAGATTTTTTAATGTTGGTGGACTCGTTTTGTCGAATCTTCGACACCGCCTAACAGACGGACATTTTGAACAATTGTTATTAAAAAAAATTCAAGATTTAGGGGAATAAATCCATCATAATTTAAAGTTAAAAAATATTCTGCTATTTCTAATGTAAATTAATATGTATCAAAAGTATCAAAACCAAATAAAGAACTCATAAAATAAAAAATAAAATAAAGCTAATAAAAAATAAAATAAAATAAAACTATAAATTCAAAAACGATTTATTTTCTTATGTAGCTATATTTATATAAATATAATTATTTTTTGAAAAGTAATGAAAAAAGTAACGGTTTTTTTCGTTACTTTTAGGTAACGATAACGCGTTCCTTTTACAATCGATAACGAGTAACGTATTACTTTTTATCGCAAGTAACAATAACCGTAACGCGTTATTTAAAAACGGTAACGTTAACAACCCTAGGTAATGGGTAATTGACATCCTCTTGAAATGTAGATTAACAGTTAAGCTGTAATTAGCACATAATCGCAATGTTTTATCAGGCCTTAAAGCCTAAAGGCGAACTCTCTACCTTAGTAATAATTCCTTGCTTTTCTAATTTAGTAAGCGCGCTATTGCGTCCATTAATTCACGAAATGCAAAAGGAATGGATCTTGGGTTACAAAAAATAGGAGAAACATTATTTTTAACCTTTAATTGAATTTTTTCATATTTGTATGTACCTATCTTCGGTTCAAATACACTTGCTGACTCATTTAATAATGATTGCAAATCCATTTTGTTCTGGATTTTTGTGTTTACTTTGACGCTCATGGACGCTAGCTTTACTTGAAAATTTTTGAACATTTTAAAAGCTAACATTGGCTACGTTTACACCGTGCAATTAGTCCGTGACCTATTAGGTGTCTTTGTTTAATATACAGGATAAACAAAGACATCTATTGTATAGGCCGCGGCCTAAATGCGGTGTAAACGTAGCCATTAGATCTCGACCTAATAATGGTTTCGATTTATTTTTAACGATCAATAACTTTGCGGGTACAGAACGATTGCCAAATTTGATTGTAACAAAAATTTCGCCAACAGGAGTAATTGTACTACCATCATACATTTTTAACTTAATTACAGACGCTTTTAACGGAATATCTTTAAACATTTCTACATAAGTATTATACGGTAATATGGACATGCCTGCACCTGAATCTATTTCCATAACAATAGGTTTATTATTGATATTTACGCTAATTTTCAATGGTTTCTAAATTGAACCATTGAATGGTCATTTTGATTGGTCATCTTTTAAAATGAACATCTCTGTAACCTCATCTTCTGAAGCTTCCGATTTCTCCGTGCTCTCCTTTAAATAATTGATTGGCGTTCCAAGCTTTTTACACGCTTTAGCTATGTGATCTATTTCGTTGCAATTTTTGCATTTATATTTTTTATACCTGCAAAATGAAAAATTATGATTAGTATTTCCACAAGAGTAGCATTTGGGTTGATCTGTGGAAGAAGAAGTCACTCCTTTTAGATCGGTTTTTGTGGATGTAGTTACTGCTTTCTTGTTATATTTATTATGCGTCTTGCGTTTGGCATCCATCTTATGAACGGATGCAGTCATCTCACTAAGAGCTGTTTCCTTTTTTAAAGCAAGTTTCACTAGCTCTTGTATAGTCTTTGTTTCTATTTCTTCACATAACCTATCTAGAATTTTCCCAGGCAATAACCCACTGACAAAGCGATCACGTAAAATGTTATTTAAATCATTGCCAAAATTGCATAGAGCCCATAGACTCTTAAGATGTGCGTAATACTTCGCAATAGATTCGTCTTGCATTTGCTGCATTTTATAGAATTCTATACGCTTTCGCCATACTGAGGTTCTCGGAGAAAACTGTGTGTCTAATAAACTGCATAATTGATCGAATGTCTTTGATTCCGGTAATTCTGGCATAAATCACTTAGCGTGCGATAGACCGATTTGGAGATTGATGTGAGTAAGACAGCTACTTGCCTATTACCTTGTATATGTTACGTCCTGACGACTCCACTTCTTTTCTTTCGTGGAGAAAATCTATTTTCGTTTTCTTCTTTTCCTCTCTTCAAGACTTACTAATAACTTGCGATATCGCTAGGATAGAAAGTCAATAGCACGGTCGATCGAGTATCGATATTCAAACGAATAAGACTAGTTATCATAAATAATTACAAACATCAAATAAAAATTAATAAATATATTAATTATCAATATTCGATCGAGAGCACGTGCATGACTACCAGTGACCCTATGACTCATAGATAAGTCTAATTACTTTTCCAGCGCACATACAAATACACGACTTTAATCACTTCTATTTTTGGAAAATCTTTCCCAATAGTCCAAATTAATCTCATGAGTCACTCCTATATTTCGAAATCCTAATTGCTAAACAGATGAATCATCATAAACAAATCAAAATGAATCATCATCGATATCAAATCCCCAAAAACAATGCATCTCGTATACAGTATATAAGAGTCCTTCGCGAGGACACAGAGAATTATTATAGAACCAATGATCAATAGAGCACAAGGTGCTGTCCGACCGCTCGAATAAAGTTTGAATTAAGTGCGGAGTTCTCGCGATCGGAGGTAGAGTCAGTGCAACTCCAAAAACACCCCGGCATTCTCACTTCATTCAACACCATTTGGAGGCCTTCAAAAGGTTCCCTGGTGAGGATCATCCGTCACGATCGACTCTGCGAGGATTCCTCACACCGCAGCCGCTGATATTATTCTCAAACGCAGAAAGAGTGAGTGATTAAAATCTTTTCTTTGTTTAACGACCCCGTTCCCCCATTTTCTCTTTTTTCTTTTCCCGTTCTTTTACTCCATTTCAAGACACTATAAACTATACTTTCCACTTCTACGATTACTCGAAGCGAAATAACATTTTGAGTAACTCGTATCTCTTTCTTTCCCTGTGAACTTACGAAGCGTTAAACTGCTTCGAATAGTTCGTACTTTCTTTATTCTGCGATTACTTGAAGCGAAATAACGCTTTGAGTAACTCGTATCTCTTTCTTTCCCTGTGAACTCACGAAGCGTTAAATTGCTTCGAATAGTTCGCACTTTCTTTCTTCTGCGATTACTCGAAGCGAAATAACGCTTTGAGTAACTCGCATCTCTTTCTTTCTCTGTGAACTCACGAAGCGTTAAACCGCTTCGAATAGTTCGCACTTTCTTTCTTTCTCCTTTTTTCTTCTGTGATTACTCGAAGCGAAATAACGCTTTGAATAACTCGCATCTCTTTCATTTCCTGTGAACTCACGAAGCATTAAACCGGTTCGAACAGTTCGCACTTCTTTCCTTCTTTCTTTCTTTCTGTGATAACTCGAAGAGAAATAACTCTTTGAGTAACTCGCATCTCTTTCTTTTTCTTCTGTGGTTACTCTAAGCGAGAAACACTTTGATACTCTTTCCTTCTCTGTGAACACTCAGGGCGGTAAACGCTTCTAGTGATTTACATCTCTTCCTTCTCCTGCGATTACTCGAAGCAGTAAAACGCTCGAGTAATTCACATCTCTCTCTACTATATTCGACTTCTTGTTCCGTGTTGAAATTCCATAATCCAAGTCCACATCCTTCCCAATACCACGACCTTTAAATAAAAAGTAATTTCATACATAGATGGTCAAATCGCAATCGCAATCGCCACCGCGCAGGCCGTAGGAAAAAAGCAAGAATTGAAGCTCTACGAGCGCAGGGCATTCCAATCCGAAGTTAAAAATAAGTAAGTCTAACTGGAAAACATAAAACGGCGAATAAAATTATACACAGAGAATCATAATTTATCTCGGTTCACAATATTAATTATTTTCTCTTATCACATACAATTAATTTGTTGCTATCTTCTTGAATTGAAATGTTATGAGAGATATCTTAATCTCTGAAGTCTCGAACTTTTTTAACGCTTAATAATTTGTTTTACTAGGCAGACCGCCGCGTTTTTCTGCCAGATTCTTTCGTTATGAGATCTATTCGCATTACTTGAAATCTCCAAAAGTTTTTAAACTTAAAATGAGATAGATATATATTTGGGCGTTGAAAAGAGAGAAAGCGAAGATGCTGAGTGCAAAAAGTACAAGCAACGCAAACAGATCTAATGAATATACGACGAATGAGTACATTTTTATTAAGATCTGAGGCTAGGAGGGCATTCTAAAGAAGTACCGAATAATTTTATATGTAAGCTGTAAGTTGTAACTTTACTTACGTGCATAAATACATACCTTTAATAGTGGGTCCCAAAATTATACGTGAAACTTTTTTTCAGTGTACGGTATTAGAGTGTCTGATAGTCAAAAGTCAAGAATCGCAGTTTTTTAAACAGGAATACACAGTTGTTTATTACAATTTCACGAATTTCACACTAATATCAGCAATACATTGATATCTCTAATTAACAGTGTACAACTCTCTCTCTCTCTCTCTCTCTCTCTCTCTCTCTTTCTGTGAACTACGTATTATACTTATCCGATTCATAGCACATCACGTAGAAAACATGAGGGAATACCCGAACACGCAGCAACATGTAGGGTAAGACCGCCCAAAAGTGCGCATCGCTCAAGAGTTCGCATTGAGCTTTACGACGAAACTATTAGATCGTAAGAGCTGTATTTCACACAGAATGTGCCTTTTTGGTTTGCTTATCTATGTATAAAAAATCTTTGTGATCGTTACATTGATAAAGGAGATATTTTAAATTTTGTGATTTTGATCATTTTCTTTCTATATTTTTCAAGGCTAAATTGATCGATTTCTAGAATAAATCGTTGCTTTAGGAATCTACTATAATATTTATATTGTGTTCATGCATGTCTCTGCTTCGTATTTAGTGATATATTCACTTAATATCTGCAATAATTTTTATACAGTTATATTAAAAGTAAAAAGTGACACAATCGCTCAAAAGTACGCACTTGAAAGCGATGATGATACAGCATATTTTGTAATGGTTTATATTCAAATTCCAAATCAGGTGAAAATTGGATCCAATGCCAGAGCTGCTAGCTTTAGGCCCATATCGATTGCGCCGGGATCGATCATCGGTCGAAAACTTACACATGTGAACTTTGTATGTAATAACAATACATTCAGGTCATTTATAAACATCTACAGTATTTTTAATAAAAATTGATGCTATTTTTACTTAAATTTACATTATTTTTCTAAAAATAAACGACATTTTTTCGTAGTGCGAATTAATGCGAACTCTTGGGAAGACACTTGCTCAAGAGTTCGCATTTTTCTGTTCTTATTAGAATTAATCTCCTGTAAAAACGGATCATAGTATTACATTGATACTTGACAAACTTTTAGTTTAAAGTGCAAGGAATAATCTAAGCACCATTTTACTGTCCGAACTCGGATCCTTGTACAAGTTATATAGTCTCAAAGAAAAAGTGCACTTTTGGGCGATCTTACCCTATGGGTCACGTGATTGCATTCAGAAAACAACGACTCAGTGATCAGGTGCATTTAGTATTACAACCGTTCACTGAGCGCTCTTGCATTTGATTGGCGGATTCTATTAGATCCAAAAATATAAACCAAACAGGTATAAGAGTTCATTGAACGCTTTAATTAAATTTCTTTCTTCTGATTAATCAAATGTTTCGAAGCATTTGTAGCGCCAAGTAGACACTACCGCACACTAAATTGACAAATAAGTTTAAAATATATAAAATAACTATGAAAGTAACTATTAAATTAGTTACTAGTTACTTAAAAGATGTAACTAAGTTAAGTTATAATTACAGATGGAAAGAAAGTAACGAAGTTAAGTTACAATTACTGAAAAAAAGTAACTCTAACTATAACTTTGTTACAAGTAGCGAATTACTTCCCATCCCTGTCGACATGTCGATGCACTGGAAAAACAGCGACATCTAGTGATTTTGTCGGAGTTCGAGCTTCGCTTTAGGATCCCCTTAGTATCTTGTCAATGGTTTGGTGGTTGAAGTGAAACAAACGTGTGTCCAGATTTGTAAATCAATTAAGTGTGCGTAAAACGTGATACGTGATACAATTAGTGTAAAAGATAATTTATTGTTATTCGGTATGGATTTATGAGAATCTCGTTGGAATTCACGGTCATGAAATTATCCTATTTTTTTTAACTCGGCTATGGTACGAAGACATCTCTACAAGTAGGAGAGAGAGAAAGAGAGGGAAGGAGGAAGAGGGAAAACATGTACGTGCATGTATCCCATCTTATCCAACACAAAAGTTTGTGCTGCGGCCTTAAAAGTCGATAACGTATATTCTTTGTGCTTTTTATTTCTGTTTTTTCTAAATTATCATTTTATTAGTTTTTCAAAATTATCGGTAACTCATCATATTAAAAAAAGAATCTTATCGGACCGTACATGTAAATATACATAACCAATAGAAAATAAAAGTCTTTAATTTATTAATTTACCGAATAAGTCACTATCAGATTGGGTAATTTTCATTTCTAAGAAAAATTCATTTTATCTCCTAATAATTCTATCCAAATAAATAGAAATAACATTATTTAATGAATATTTAGCAGTTTTTGGACACTTCATGCGTTATTTTTTAAAATTGCTTTACGTTTCGCGATCTTTATGCTTTCCTAATTTTTCTAGATGAAGAAATCTCGTTTTCATTCATATATGGTCTGTTAGCTTTAGTGCTCCAATTCGATTCCTTTCGATTAGTTTCTGCGGATTCGCTTTTCAGATTGTATCTCTCTTTTCATTCGATTCCTTTATAGTATCACAAACTTTAACAAAATCTTTCGAACTATGGGAAATTGGAGAAATAGTGCGTTGCAGAAGGGTAAATAACGGAAAATTAACTTCATCGCTCTGTTTCTACGTCTTTACATTCTGCACTTGTGTGTATAAATGTTTGAACAAATCGACATCACCAGAATTGTCAAAGGGAATTAAAAAATAAATGCTAGATCTTGTGGTAACAGTTTATCTTTCAATTAACATTGAACAGCGCATCATAAAAATCAGAGTTGAGAAGTAACGCGTTACTTGTAACATCGTTATCATTCTGATTACTTTTTTTGGTAACGAATATGTAATAATGTTACATTTCCTTTCCTAGTAGCATAAAATATTGACGTAATATTGGGAAACAATGGCTGCGTCAGCAGAGAAAGCAGCTTTGCAAATGTTGTAGAATTCTTCAATACGATTGGTTCTTGCTTTTGGCTCCTTATTTAATTGTATGTGATTTAAATGTATAAACCAATCATATTGAAGAATTTTACAACAGTTGCAAAGTTGTTTTCTCTACTGAACGCAGTTAATGTACACCCAATATTAAACATTGGGTAAGAATTGAATTCCCGGTATATTGTGAGGTATATTACAATATTGTAAGGTAGACGCCTAATATTGGGCATTACATTGGGAAATATTGGCTAATATATCTCCAATATAACCAATGTTCAGCTAATTTTAACCAATGTACAGCCAATGTACTGTGCTATTACGATTATTTGTAACTTTATTTCTATTGTTTTCCTTACTTGTAATGGTTACGAAATTATTATACTTCTTTTGGATAACAATATAATCGTCATTTATTTATCGTTACTTTGTATACATACAATACATGTGGATGAAACATGCATACGAGTTTCAAAAAAAGAAGTTATTATTAAGAAGTTATTAAAAAGAAAAAGTTTGGCCATGTTGCGATTAATCTCAATCATCATAACACTATTTCAATAGGACACAATATGAATGCTTAGAATGTGTGTTATACGTAAATATTAAAAGGAGTAAATAATATTTATATAACATTGTGTGAAAATATTGTGTGCTTATAAAACTGGAGTGCATGTTGAATTAATAAATTAGTGACCAAGACAGTATTGATTGCCGTTCTAAAAGAGAAGTCATAAAAAATCAATGAAAAAGTAATGGAAATTTAATGTCTCAACAGTAATGATAAAAAGTTCTTTTTTAAAGTCAGTAACAAGTAATGATAACGAGTTAGTTTTTAGAAAAAAGAATGGTAACGATAAGGGTACCTTTCTCAATCCTGATAAAATTACGAAGGCAATAAATGCGAAAATAATTCCAAAACCTTTTTTAAGTTAGAACGTGAAATCTCTTTGTTGCCTTGCTTGTCCTTCTTTTTTTCGTTAGAAATCTAGCAGGATTAAAAAAAGTAACTCGAATAATCTCAAAGTACTTGGAAATTACAAGCTCACCAAGCATGCTTGTCCCTTTTAGCCTGTGCACTCGGCGCCTTTAATGTGAGATGTTTGCGACAAAGAAGCCTCCAAGTACTCTCCTACTCGGTTTGAGTTGTAGGTCTTTTTATAACCAGACCTTTTATCGTTGGAAAAATTACAGTATTGAAAATTTTGTGTTGTAACTTCCTGCGGTTTAATCGTTAAAGGTGCTTCTCTCTTAATGCATCAACTAATGCTTTAATTATGTATATTTTTGCTTGATAAAATGTTATTTTCAATATTTAAGCCTTTTAATATGACAAAATCTGTTATGAAGAAATATAATTTGGATGTTGAAAGCGCAATAAGTAATAAAGTTTGCAATTAACATATTTCCTGACAGAAATTTACTGACATCAATTTGCGTGTTCGCCAGCTCTCGTTATTCTATTGGTTTTTTACAATCTCCTCATATTAGTATAGTTTCTTCATAACTCTTTGGCTTCGATCGATTTTCGGTACGCCACTTGCGGATGTAAAAGAAGCTGTAACTACGCCCGAGACTCCTTCTCATGAAGATGTAAGAAAAAATTCTCGGTGAGTACCGCTCGCGTAATTGGCACTTTGAACTTACAAGATTGGCATGAGCAGTAATAAAATGGTTTGGAGAAAAAGAGAAGGAAATCAACGAGGGCGAAAAAAGAGGGGAAACGAGGAGAAAGATAGAGAAGAGGTGGAGGGAAGGAGGAGTGGGAGAGAGAGAGGGAGAGGGGGAGAGAGAGAGAGAGAGCGTGCCAATGCTGCAGTGAAAAATCTGCGAATCAAATTGTGAAGTTGAATAAGTGAACCTTCATGTCGGAATAAATAACCGATTTGAATGGCTTGCATTGAATGACACGCCGGAATAATTCAAGGACCGTGGATATCTCTCTGTAATGCAGACTTCGCCGCAAACCGTTTATATTTAATACAAGTGCCGTGGCAGTTGTACGATATAGTCGCGTAATATGTAATAATGACGTGAGCGCGGCACGAAATATGTTACATTATTCGCTACGAGAAATAGAAAACGTCGAAATTGGATTAATTGCTTAATCAAGCGCTGAACGGCAATTAGGATTGTTAGCAAAGTTGTATTGTTGTTGTTACTGAGGTTTACTTTTGCTTCGGAAAGAAATTAACTTTCTTCGTGATGCAACTTATAATTGTTTAAGAACAAAGCATTATTAACCTTCTCATTGTATTTTTTTTCGCACGAGCGAAAAGAAAACTTAATGCTTTTATATGAAGGCCGCAATTCCGGCTGCGTGAAAAAGAATGGATTTTTGAACTATGTTCTGAAGTTAAAACTTACTTCTAAATACAACAAATAACTTGTGTTAAAAGTAATTTCAAGTATGTTAATTTAGAAGGCTATTGATATCAATGAGTGAATTATACGCTCGTTTAATATATCTAAATGATAATTATTATAAAAGACAATATGTAAATGTTCTTTTTAATTGCATTTATGTATGTCGCTCCCTCACATTGAAAGTCACATAATCAAAAAGATTAAGTTTTTTAAAAAGAGTAGAAACTATTTGTTAGTAAAAAATTATTCGTCAACTTGACAAAAAATTATTGACTACTTAAATAATATCGACAAGGAAAGAATAATATCATTAAATGTCTTAACTTGAGATTCATTTTTGTTTCACATATTTTAATAACTATGCTTTTTGAGTTGTGACGATTTTGACGATATTTTACGAAATTAAGTTAGTTTATATTTTATGATTGATAAAGTAATATTTAACTTATTTATAACTTATAAATCACGTTTCTTAATTATCATTTTTGAAGTAAAAGGCGATGTATACATTCTATTATATTCAGTAATATGTATATTCAATTCTATAACATTAGTGTGTGGAATTGGCTAAGCCGTACTAACAGTTAAATCATACCTCCATTGTATTTTCTAAACGAAATATTTTTTTCTTAAAGATAATAACTCAGATGTGACGCTATTGTCTAACATGGCTAGTACTGTCATTTTTATTTTGTCTTCGAGCTGTCCGTTTACGAGTTCAAAATTTATTTTGTTTGGTGTTTGATCTAAGTTTTCATACAATTTACCTAAAAGGTGTTATCAGCAGTACAAAATGAGCAATTGAATTATAATGAATTACAGGGTTTTTTAATATCAATTGATATTGAACTGTTTTCAAGTATTTCATAGCATTAAATTAGCAAAATATATGTAAGTTGTTGTTGGTAAATTTGTAAAAATAAAAAATGTTGTGTAAATCGTACTTTGAGTGTGAGTGTGGTATATAAGCAGACAGCGCACTGGTATGCTATATTAAGAGATCCCGGATTCGATCCTCGGCAGAACAGAAAAATTTTCGTACACTCGTAGCTCCTTTCGGAAGGCAATGGTAAACCACTGACAATGAGTAGTATACTTGCCCAGGAAACCTCCCTATCAAAATTACCATTCGGAATCGGCGTTTAAACTGTATCCCCCCCATATACGTCGTGTACGATCAGTGTGCGCGCACGGGTATATGAGAAGGAGGCACCTATGCGCTGAGATAGCGTATGGCATTTGAAGAAGAAGAAATCGTACTTATCGCTGGCATTTATATTGTACCTACATTTAAGATAAAATAACATATCAGAATTGAGTTGAATAATGTCAATAGTCTACAAGGTATTCCATTTTAAATAATGCATTAAGATTTCTCGAAAATTATGATAGATACGGAAAAATGTTTCAAACAAAAGTTGTATGTGGGCATAAGAAGGTACCATTGATTTGACCTTGGATGGCGTCGCCAGGTCAAGATCACGTCGATTTTTTTAAATGGGACCTCCTATTTTTCATTACATTTTCTTGTAGCTTATCTTGAGAGCTTTTCAAAACACTATAATAAAATATTTTTAAAATAAAATAATTAAGTATTTTTCGAGTCATACATAAGGCTCGAAAGTTACAATTAATAGCATTAGCATTACGCAAATTGTCCGACTGACGGCTCTTGAATGTTGTTCAGAATTATGTCCTAAATAACGTTTGTCAAACTCAAAGCCATTGGAGGTTGTACCTCTTATTTTCATTTTTACGTAAAAATAAATTTTTAGTGCAAAAGTTTTTCTGCTTTAAAATATATTTTACAACTTTCCACGCGAACCGACTCTCACTTCCTCCTCCTGCTTGGGGGCGCTTCGCGTGGAAGTTGTGCGCCTCTAAAGCAAGGAGGAAAATGGGGTGAGAATCGCTTCGAGTGGAAATATGCGATCCTAAAGCAGGGGGGGAGGTTGGATGAAAGTCGCTTCGCGTAGAAGTTGTGCGTCCCTAAAGCAGGGGGGGAGGTTGGGTGAGAATCGTTTTGCGTGGAGGGCATTTTTGGCATTAAACCTTCTTGTCTGTGAAAATTTAAGAGCATTCGATTGACGTTATTTGGAGTACTTCTGCCAAAATTCATGATAATCGGGTGTTGGCTGTTTTCGGAAGTTCAGTCAGAGTCGCTTCGCGTGGAAGTTGTGCGCTCCTCAGCAGGGAGGCAGGTGGGGTGAAAGTCTCTTTGAGTGGAAGTCGCGTGCTCCCAAGCAGGGGGGGAAGGTGGGGTGATTCGTTTCGTGAAGGTCGTAAATTATATTTTAAAGCAGAACATTTTTGTTTTATATAGCAGAAAAAAAATGTGGATTTTTAAAACTTTTGTTGTTAATAACTTTGTTCATAATGAATAATGAGCAACGTTAAAATTCATTGGAGGTGACTCAGGGTCACGACCTTGACAACATATGTCAAGGTTAAGGTCATCAAGAATTTATTCATTATCAAATGCGTAAAGCGCTTAGTTACACGATCTCCGTTTCATTGGTTTCATTATTTGCACTTTTCGTTTTATAAAGATATTAACTCGTGAGAACTCGGATAGTGTGAATGGAGCTTTACAAGGATTTCTGTGATGGTGCCTTATTGAAATCAGCCCGCGCGACAGAATTTTGCATGGCGTGGAATATGACGAATCAGTGGCGTAATCAACAGCTTCGAAGGTCTCATGGTACGAGAGAGATGTCATAATCTCCTGAGGTCTCAAAATGAGAAGGAAGAAAGAAGAATAATAGAAACAAATCGGAAAGAAAGAAAAATAAAAGAAAAAAGAACAAATAAGAGAAGAAAATAGATGAAATAAAAGAAAAGAAGATAAAAAAGACTATGAATAGCGTTTTGTGTTAAGCTTCATTTTCTCCCGCCTATGAACGTAATCGGATATTGTCATGAAAAGCAATGAAATAAAATTCTTTGAAATCGATTTTGTCAGGTAGGTAGTATACGAAGCCTAAGTCTCAGTTACGCCATTGCAACGAATAAGACGAGGAAGAAAACGACAGGACGATGAGTTGAATTAATCGCGAGAACGACGATATTTGAAGCCTGGATTCGAAGTGAAAATCATATCTTTCAGAAGCATCGACTGTGTGCAGTCCTCTGAACTTTCTACCGTCATTCGATTGAATCCGTCCAATTCGTACTCTCAGCGTGATCCAGGACTATAACAGCTCATGAATATTCTTAATTGATCGAAGATTGAAGTCCCACTGTCGTTACAAAGCCGTCAATCAGCGCGGGGACTGACTCGTGAATAATAATTTCGATCTAAACTGAATTAATTAATCATCGATTCTCCATGCAAGATCTGCTACGATTCTTTGAGCCTTTCTTTATAAAACAATATATTCATAGATTTAATAGTATATCGCTCATTACAAACTACAACGATGATACAACTCAAAAACAAAATTTTTCAGAAAATGAGTTCGAATACATTGAAATTCATTGAAATACATATATAATATACATATATATTTTATAATATTATTTTAAAATTTTGGTATATTAGTTAATAGTGATTGTAAAGGAATAAAAGATATTTTCTTTATGTTACTATTTTAAATTAATCGCTCCCACGAATTTCGAGAGATCCGGGTATTCAAATTCTGGCTGAAGTAATATTTTTCATAATAAATTATTTACAGTCTTAAGAGGTTTATTTACATTAAATTGTTAATATCCTTCTAAGAAAAATCGTGTGTAATAAGAATGTCAAAAATTATTTATATCATCATTTATATAATGAAATTGATGCTTAGTAGCATTAATATTATTAACTCTTAATACACTATGATTTCTGACATCCTTTTATTGCATACGATAGGTCTTTTATATCCTGAGTTAATTTTTACAAATAAAAACTAGGGATGCACCGGATATCCGAAAAGTATCCGGTATCCGGTATTATCCGGCATTTTTTACTATCCGACCGGATAGCCGGATATTATTAGTATCCGGGAATATATCCGGTTTAAATTTTATATCATTAAATTGTTGATTTATTATAAAAATGTTTTAGAAATAAGTATGCATATTCATAATGCCATATTAATATCTTATACATTATTGCAAAATTACAATTTTTTTTCTTTACGGCCCTTTTTTTTAGAAGACAATTTCCCGAAATCCGGTCGGAAAATATCGGATATCCGACTCGAAGAAATTGCCTTCTCGGATATCCGACCAGATACCGGATATTCGATGTTATATTCTGTTTGGATATTCGATATCCGGTATCCAGTAATTTTACGATCCGGTGCATCCCTATAAAAAACTGTCGTATCAAATAAAAAAATAAAATGTATGTAGTAGTATTTTTATTTAAAGGAGTAAAACTTAAGTTATATGTATCTTCAGACAGCGAAGCTTGAATATTAAATTAAAAAATAAAACATAATGGTAGTGGCTTTTATTAAAAAAATAAAGTTTAAGTGATGTAACATGTCTATAAAATCCAAGTGATATTGTAAATCTGCAAAATGTGTGATATCAGTAAAAATTAAAAAAAAAACGTAACGAAAGGTGCTAAGAATACGTGTTCCTCGAAAAAAATTGTACTAAATAAAGAAATAAGATCCAAGTGATATTGTCGTTATTAATTTATATTTATGATGAAATCTTTGGAATGTCACAAAATTTCGTTAGTGTATAGGTATTTAAGTTAAATAATATGTACAAGTAACATATACCAGTTGTATAAAAGATATGATACCAATAACAAGCGCTAAGTTATAATCTTATAAAAATTATATACTTTACTCATTGTCAGTCCAAATAATATACAAATTCTCAATCCAAGTAACACGTACCAGTCGTATAGAAGGTTTGATATTAATAATTGGCGCCAAGTTATAATTCTATAAAGATTATTATCTTACTTAACTCAAGCGATATGTATGTATAAATAAGATCTAAGTGGTATTTTCAAAAATGAAGCTTAAGTAATAAGTATCTGTCCCTATTCAAGAGTCTTCTTATTCAAACCAAGTGTGTGTATGTGTTAGTAACTACAATACAATTCTTTTTCAAAATGTTATTACATTGCGTTGTGTCGTCTAGCATCGTCGTCGTTGTGTCGTGTCGTCTCCATCCATCGTCTCTCTCTCTCTCTCTCTCTCTCTCTCTCTCTCTCTCTCTTTCTCTCACTCAGTCACTCACTCACTCTCACTCTGTCTCTGTTTGTCTCATGTACATCGATAATTATTACATATGCATGTGCATTAATGTTCACTTATATTGCTAATTTTAATGTAATATCATTTGAATGAAGGCATTATGAAAGGCAGCTTAATAAACAAAACGTTTTGTATGTATGTGTCACACGTACGACTGAAAAAATTTGAAAATCTGAAATAGTCTCTTTTTGGGATTCGATCTCCAGATCTCGGTATCAGCTGCACCAATTTTATTCGGACTGGTCACAATCGAAAGATACCGATGACATTATACAGTCGAATCTCGATAACTCGAATCTCAAGGGAAGAGCTAAAATCTTCGAGTCATAGAGATTTCGACTTATCGAATTTTTTGAATAAAAGAGGGTTAGCATATGAAAATTCGACTTATGGAGGCTTTGTACGAAAGTTAATAAGTTTGCGATTAAATGATTTTTAAGAAATTCAATTTTTGACAGTGAATTATGTATTTTATACATATAATAAATGTTTTGGGGATAGGTCAGATTAATCAAATAATTACAATCGTTGTCAAGTATTATGTTGTCAAGTATTACAAATTCGAGATTTAAATATCTGACAAATAATTTGAGTTAAAGTAAGTTTTATTTTGATTTATAGAGGTTTTCCGTTGTGGAGTGGAAGGGAATGAACAAAATTTTCGTCTAACAGAGGTTTCCGAGCTATAGAGGTTCGAATTATCGAGATTCCACTGTATAATAAAAGTGTTTTTAGATTTTTGATTGCGGTTTTAGTTTTTCCGTGTAATTTTAATCTAAAGTTTGTTGATGTCAAAACTCCAGATAAAGCTAGTGGTAACGTCGCGAATTTGGCAATGGCACGAACATACACGCAATGACGTTCATACATCAAGCGGTCAAGTGGTCCGTTTTATATTTTTATGCACTTGGCATTGCGATGCTACCGCGTCGCTTGATCCGCTTCTACTGGAAATAGAATTATTTCTCTTAATTGTTCTCATTTTTTTAAACAACTAAAAAATCTCAATTTTGTATGTCGTTGTTATAGTAAATGAGGATTGTAGTCTTGCATACAGATTCAAACATTGCATCCGATATATATTATAAACTTTGCGTATATGAGAAATAGCGTTCATTGAATTTGAAATGAAATCGCGGGATATTTCGATTTTGAGATAGATTTGTAATAAGAAGGAGTCTATGTTATAATTAATATAATTTAACTTATATGTATAGTAAAAACACATTTTTTGTGATACTAAAACAATATATAGGTCCTTGTGTGGGGCCACTAAAGTTTTTTATTATTAGTTTTAGAAGTTTCAGCTATGTAAAAAGTTGCGATGTTTGAACTTATTGTTAATATAAATATACTACGATAATTATCTCACACACAGATAAAATGGGATCGTGAAAGATGAGATTGTAAAACATAAATTGTCAAATAAATATTTTGATGTTTTATACAGGGTGTGCCAATAACTATTACCACCTGAAATATTTTCTAATCTATAAGGTGTAGAGGAAAATTGATATAACTAAAATTACACGATGTAAAGGGGGCTATCATATGATGATAATAATTTTTGTCCAGGTGGAGGCCCTTCGGAGATTTCAAGGTCGATTTCGATTTTTTAAATGGAATTATATGAATTTTTTTACACAATATGATTCCTCATCAGAACCCATATGGTTTCAATTACAGGTTAAATAAATATCGATACATTAATTTTAAATTGTTCATAACTGAAAAATTATTAGTGTTACTGTATTTCATAAGGATACACGTTTGTATTACATAGATGTATCACATACTTTTAACAAAATAAAAAAATTATTAAAAAATTATTTAAAATTTTTGATAATATTTTGTATTTGAAAAAGAAATAATAACAAAGATATTGTAATTAAATGTAATAACAAAGTTTGGCAACGATTTAAAATCTGGATCAAAAATTATTTCAAGAACTATATGCTACACGTTTCTAGAAAATGATTAAGATAAAATGAAGAGATTTTCATCTAAACTATAAAATTGTGTTGTTAAATATAAACATTGATCTAATTGAATTAATTGTTTCATATGTTCATATAATATTCATTTTTATGCGGAAACTGTGTGTAATTCTCCAGTTGTTTTTTACACGCGCGCACACACACAGACTTTGTGTATTCCTGATACATCCTTAAAAATATATCAATCTTAAGTTTTTCAGAGAGAAAGATAGAGAATTCTCTTTTTCATTTAAATCGAAGTGTATCGACGGCTTAATATACGTTAAGAGTGTATTCAGATAGACTTTGCTCGTGACAATGAGAAAATGCAAGAAAAAGTAGCTCGTGCTCGAGGATTAAGCTTTGGGAGTCGAGGTCAAACGTGCGCATCGATCGCTTTGTTCGCCAGAGGCGATTATTCTCAACCGTCCATTCATAATCGCGAGAGGTTCCCGCGGGGCACTGATAAATCTCTCCGGGACGTGTCGCATAATGGTTAAATCAAAGGCAAAGTTTCACCGCGGTTCGGCTCGGCCTTGCTCGGTTCAGAGCGGGCGCGTAGAACGCGCAATGCGCGGCGGGTCGAACTTTCCTATGCGAGATCAACGACCCGTGGCACATTGTTTCATCCGAAACGCGACTATTCCCGGGCTCTCTCAGGAAGCGCGCAATCCTAGCGCTTTCCCGGCGAAGTCACGGTAATCGTGTGCATTCGTGAAGGGCCCTCGTCGACAAGCGCGGCGCGGTATGGTGGCACGACGGCGACGACGAGGGGATGTAGAAACAGAGCGAGGAGATCGAGAGCGACGCGCGACAGTGTGCAGTAACAAGTGCATGTACGCTTTCATTGGTACGTGTCTGTGTATTGTGTGAGAGAGAACGGTAGGGAA
>NW_017257254.1:82281-111251 GCF_001594055.1 Mycetomoellerius zeteki | reverse complement strand
AGAGAGAGAGAGAGAGAGAGAGAAACACGCTTTAATCGACGCGCCAGGTAATCGTCGCTGAAAGTAATTTACTTCCACGCGTGCCACCGACAAAGCTGGCTGCTCTTAAAGCTCGGTACACATTTTAAAATCTAATTGAAAATCTAATTAAAACGGTAGAAGCCGCGACTGAAGGCAGACGTATGATGCGCGGAACGAGAGCAGGTGCGAGCGAACGAGCTCTCTACGAAATCAGATGAATCGAGTGACAGCCGCCTTGGTGAGGCGAGGTATATTTAATTATTGCTAATAAACCGACGTCAGAGGTATAACGGTGTAGCACCATATTACGAAAATACTTGACTGAAAATATTAGACTTTACCAATGTTATACCTTTATTATCTATTACTTTTTTATTATTTTAAATCTTATTAATTATGGAAAGAACGGTTTTGCTGAAGTATTTAAAATTTAACTAGGTATAGATCTAAAAATAATTTTATCAAAATAATTATACAGGACGCTTAAACTTATTGCTAAAACTATTAGAACTTTTTGCAGCGTTGTTCGTCATGCTTGAATTTCCTACATAATTATTTTGATGATCCAACAAAATTATTTTCAGATTTGTATCTATCCAAATTTTTAGATAATTTAGCGTAATCTTCCGTTTTTTTGTGTAAATACAAAAAGAACAAAAAAATTCTCTAAATTTAAAGCTTTTTGCCCTGTCGAAATACCTGAATTCTTAGTTTCGTGACAATGCTGTTAGATTCTGCAACAGTTGCACAAATTGTAGCGTCAATAAATTAAGGAAGGAGTCAACATTATGTTGTAAATGTTTTAAACGTTCCTCGTACAAGTGTACAACGAGTGTACAATCGATATGTGGAAACTGGTAGTTATGATCAGAGACCTGATTCTAGTCGTACAAGATGTACCACGGCACAAGATAACCAATGTATTTTTGTGTCAGCATTAAAAGATCGACACATTACAGCTATATGAATGAAAAACAATTTATAATAAATTGTGGACGTACCGAGGGCCAGTATTAGTGCAAGCTTTAAAATATCGGTATCGCGAAGCTCCATTAAATTTCGTAATGGAATATCAAAACTGAGAGAATCAGACAATATAGTATTCACGATTGGAATCGTGTGGTATTCATATTATTTGGATGAATGCCGATTTTGCCTTGGAGCACTCGATGGGCGTGAACGAGTGTATCGTCTAGGAGAATGATTCGCATCATGTACCATGAAAAAGAGAAAAAATTTTAATGGTGGATCCAATTATAATATGGGCCGGAATATCGGCAGACGCTTATATGGCTATACACTTTTTTTAGCATAATATGGATTCCCACCTTTATATTGAAGAAATTTTCATTCCATAGGTTTTACCTTATAAAGAATTAAATGGAAACAACTTTCTACTGATGCAGAATAATGCAAGACCACAAGTCGCATGACCAGTGACTGATTTTTTGAACGAAGTAAATATATAGCGATTATAATGGTGGCCTGCTATGAGTCCAGATAATGAACCCCATTGAAAATTTATGGGACATATTAAAACGAGTCAGACAACTTAACCCTTACAATACAAGATACAACTTGGTACCTCATCCGTCTAAACATAGGTCACTAGAATCCGTTCATTTTTTTCACCTATTCAAAATGTTAAAAAAAATATCTAAAAATTCACCAACATATACTTTCAACTTTCTAAAATAAATATTGAAACTTCATTTTGGAAAATAATAAAATGTAGTATAATTTATAATTACTGAAAGACTCAAAGAAACTTATGTACGAACAGGAATCGCTCGGTCACTAGTGATCCGACCTTGTACGGGAAGGGCTCTTACCGTAAGAGATAATATTCAAATGCAGCGCGCGCGCACACACGGGATCAGATTCCTGCCATGTCTACGCCGTTAATCCTAGATAATGTCGACAACAGGATACACGTATGCATATGTACACGCACTTATATGAAATTAAAAAAAGTTAAAATTTGAAATTCACACTTTAACTTCCTTTCCAATAAAGTTTCCTACAATAATTTGTTTCTGAGTTGTACTAAATTTACAAAAAAAAGTTATTCGTTTTGTAACACTTTCTTTATAATGGTATAACTTTATCAAAAAAATCGTAGAAAAATATTTAAACTATGGATTTGTTTGGAAATCAATGAGCTTAAAGACTCATACACTTCTGTATCATGCGGCTAATTTCCTGAGCAGCACAACAGTTTACAGAAAAAAAATTTTTTCCCATCTCTTAATGTCCACCTTCAACGTCCGCCATTTTGTATTACATTTTTGGTGCGTTCGGGAGATGCAATTAGCGCTACTTCTGTCATTCTATCTTCGTTGTTTATTAGATGTGAAACAAGGATAGAATGACAAAATTAGCGCTAATAGCGTCTCCCCGAACGCACCTTTTGTGTGTCAAATTTGATCTCTATGGTTATCAAGGGGAATGTTCAAGTTTTAATTTGAGTTTTGGTTCATCTCGATACGATGATTTTTCATTGAGTTATAGTTATTCGAAAATATTATAAATCTCTGCTAAAATTTAGCCCATTTTTTTACATGTGAGTGTGTATTTGAAATACATGTTTGTCTTTCTTTTTACTGGAGAATAAATTATTTGCTATTACTTAGTTTCACTATATACCTTTAATTTTTGTTCGTTGTTACCCGTTATCCTTCTTATATTGCTTCGCAGCTAACGAGCTTTATATTTACTTTATTTTAGACTAAATTGCCTGCTTTCTTCTCTATTTGTAGAGGTATAAGCCCAGTGATGAGAAATAACGAAAAAATTGTAACAGTAAATTATTAATCTGATTAAATATACATTTACAAAAAATATATGTTGCTGTGTCTTATTTTAATTTTTACAAATCATATTGAATATATTATATATATATATTTTTACATGAATTTTATTAAAAGTACAAGAAAATAGAAAAAAATTGGGATATAAAATGTAGCAGTATCCTGCTCGTATACTTTTTTTGTCAACAAATCTAAAGTAGACTTACTATATTAATTCACTCCAATATTTAACTAGAAAATATTTATGCTGATCGCTTTTAATAATACAAAACAAGAAAAGTATGTGTTCAGAAAAACGAAAGAAATGAAACAGACTGTCTGAACATGAACAAACTATTCTATTGGGAATTTATACAGCATGAGAACAATAAGAATTATTATTACGACTACGTGAAATAACCGAGATAATTGAATATTATCTCCATTTTATTTATTCGTCTCTGTCAATTTTAATGCAATAGCTGGAGTTTTCGCGAAATTTAATTTACACCTTCTGAGGAAACGCACTGAAACTCGCCGACATTTTACTGCAATGTCACAGAGAAGTATTAAAGCAGAATATATAATGATGAAAAACGTAGTAAAATACAGGCAACAAATTCTTTCTCGAAAATATACGGGAAACATTTTCTCAAAAACTCAAATAATAGTAACAACTTGAAAAAAAAGATTTAAAAAAGGTATGTTTGGTCTACTAAATACGAGAATATATTAATTGTTTCTAGATGTAATTAATGAAATAAAAGTGTAGAGAATCAGGTAGATGAATGTTTAAACAGAAACGAACCTTTCCGCAGGATTAATGAAGAAAATTTCATACGTTCGTCGAGGAGCAGGCACGCGCGTATAACAAACATCCGAATTGATTCATTTCCGTAGTCCATTTTCGTCGAACGGTAAATTTCGCTCAGCGGCGTGCTAACGACGAAAGTTACGTACACCAAAAGTAGAGTGATAATTTCGTAAATCTATTCGCCCTAGCTGTCCAGTTCGCGTGCAGTGTGTCAGTGTTGCTCGCGTTAGAATTAGGCGGAAGGTTAAATTTATGCGTTAAAGGTTCTGCAGGTCTCTTTTCCATTTTACGGTGTGTAAATATCTCGAGATCAGGAACATTCTATCCGCGCTTCGCCGTAGACTGAAAGTTCATTTCGCTCTATAACTCCATATATTTTCATCATTTTTTTGCAGGAAGAATGTTACCTACGAGAGTATGTCTGTTCAAATTGAAAATTAATCTTGAAAACGTGAAAACATTTTGTTTGATCAACTGCATAAACGTATTGTATAATACGATCTCATATCAAATTGCCATAATAAATAAATATAATATTACCTCTAATGATGTATCATTCGTATAAAAGATTTGACATTATAACAATTGGCGCCATGTTAAGTTCCACATAATTTTATTTATTATTTATATAAAAGATTATCTTTTAAAAAAAGGTAAAAAAAGGCGCTAAGAATATGCTTCTCGAATAAAAAACCTACATAAGTGTTACGTTATGTATCTTTTTTATTTGCAATTCAAGTAGTAGTAGTTTTATAATAATTCTTCACACAAAAATATTCTTATTGAAGGTCCTCTTATTCCAATCCAATTAATGGCAGCTTTAATTCTCTGTTAAAATCTGTCAAAAATTATTATTTCTCGAAAAAAACTATTGTACCAAATTAAAAATTAAAATTCAAATGATACTTAATTAACCAAGTTAAATCCTATCAAATTAAAAAGTAAGATCCAAGTGGTACTATCTTGTTATTTCCTTAAACTTTAATGATATGTATCATTCGTATAAAAGATTTGATATCAATAACTGACGCCAAATTAAATTCCATACCAACCATACCAAATTAAATAAAAAAGAACATAATCCAAGTGATACTATCTTTAATTTTTGTACAATGAAACCTAAGTATATATCTTTGTATTCCTATTGAAGGATCTTCCTATTCCGATGTAAATGGCTTTAATTCTTCTTATACGAAATTTTTATATCGCAATTCATTCAAAAATATTTTTTCTTCCAACCAAAGTAGTAGCTTTTCAATTTAATTCTCCTTCAAAACATTATTCGAAACATTATCACAAAATTGCGTTATTTTGTCCATTCAAAGTGTTACCACAAAAAATTAAAGAAGTAAATACTTGGCGCTGCTAGATCGAATAAGAAAAACTATAAAAACAATATTACGTAAGATGTGTGAACAATATTTACATAAGATGTGTTGTTTAAGATTTTACCGGAATAACGGATTCCCAGTCAGGTAATTTCTTAATAGTTTTTTATATTTGATGCTAAATTTAATATTGATTACTGCAGTTATAGATTAATAGTTCAATATTTATAACATTATAACATATATAACATTATACTTTGTTATAAATATATCAATATTTATAACATTAAACTTTTCAAAGTCCGATAAAAAATTATGCAGACATTTGCAAATGTTGAATTTAGGTCAAATCTCATCATTTTTTATCGAGGAATTTGTGCTGTAAAAATAAAATGCGCACATGTGCGGTTTGTAAAGTTATTATAATTTTTTAGGAGTAGGAAAGACCGAGGCATATTTCAAAACATGTGATGTAATGATTGTTAGTGCTAAACGAATATTTTACACTCATAGCTAAAGTTTTTCACGTCGAATTTTCAGCACGTATTTACCACTCAAAAATAACATATACGTTATGCGTTAATAACGTATATACCAAAAACCATTAGTAACATATATACCACTCGGATATATAATACTTATGTACAATCCATTTTAACCACTCGTTTTTACGGAAAAGTTCCTGTTTGCGACCTAATAACGGATTCATATCTACTTATTGAGTGGAATGCACATTTTTACCACTTAAACGAATTATTTGCGCGGGCTAAAAACGAGCTGAAAACAGTGAAAAATTTTTATAAGGGGAGGAGAGAGAGAAGATCTTAAACAATTTTGATGATACACCTCTTCTTGTCATTAATTCCGAGCCAACCTTCGCGTCGATGGCAGACGCGAGGTAGAAACGCACGTAGGTACGAACATTCATCTTTGTTTTGTTCATTGGGTGTATCCAGAAGCACGACCGTTCATTGAGCGCTCAATGAGCTCTTATACTTGTTTGGTCAATATTTTTAGATCTAATAGAATATGCCAATTAGATGCAAGAGCTCACTGAGCGCTCAGTAAGCAGTCGTGCTTCTGGATGCACCCATTGTACGTTCTGTAACATTGACTTTTATATTGCAAAAAAGTTGCAGTTTTTCAGATCACTATAATTGAAAAGAGGTTTCTTGTTCAGTTATTACTGTTCATCGGGAAATACAATATTTTGCTGTAAAATAAAGCTTAAAATTCTCCAAAGTTCTCCAGACTTTATATTCGAGTTCAGCACGTCCAAATCTATAAAGATTGACTGATTTCATACGTTTTCATCACAGGCAAATTTTGACCCTAAACTGTCACCGTTCTTTACTACTTTGAGCCAGTATGGCGACCCCTTGCATCCTTCTGAGAGGTATGGGAGTTTCCGTCCATCTTGGAATAAGGATATTAACTATTGATTGCAACAACATTCAGCCTTGACACTTTCAATAGAAACACTCAAAATCTGCAACATTTTTAAAAGCTCTTCCCTTCAAGCGATCGGGACTGGGCTTAAATATATAATATATGTATTGTTTTTATGTTTTACATGAAATAAAAGGTTACCCACTTCCCATACTTGTCGCTATGGGTAACAAAATCACTACAGTGGCCTCTTAGTCTATCAGGAGATCGAGCAGATCATGATATAAGGCCATCTGTTCCTATCTATTGATTTGAACACTATGAACAAATAATATGATTAAGAGAATAATATTCATTTAGTAAAATTATAAAATAGTAAAGTTCACTTAATAAATATTATAAATATTTGATACTTTTCACTTATTGTAATATTAATAAAATTCTCTATATCTAAATAATTGAGCCGAATTGATTTAGAGTTTTATCTGAACTTTTTTGCTTAGAGTGACCTCTAGAACATCTTTCAGAAGTCGATTTCCCTGTGGAACACTTTGTATGTGTTTATTAATATTAATCATCGTATATATTTCTTTAGTCTACCTTATAAAGTACATATTTCATACGCTATTTCATTCGTCATTTACGAGACAACAAAGGGGTATTATGGAATGTGTTCCTGTAGATTTTTGCTTGCAATTATACGATCATCTGTCGAGCGGAGTCGAAAAGTATTTCTTCATCCGGCTCCATTTAACTTACTTCATCCACGCAAAATTGCTTCCGACGCAACGTTCCGCGCGTTTTATTTTCGCAATGTTTTATTTTAAGGATAGCTTCATCAAGTGATGAATGATATATCGCAGCTGCGTTGAATTATACATGGATGCAACAACTACATAATGCGGCTGCTAATTGTCATGTCACGTGATATATCGAGGTCGTCTCGTGAAATGTATAATGCCTAACATTTTCTCACCGTTATACGGTCACGCAAATTCTAACAAATCTGAAAACATTACAGCGTTTTGCTCTGTTTTTTCTTGGAAAAAAATATGGAAATTCTCCAAAATATACGTTCACAAGAATATTTTCGTATATCTCGCTATATGTATGTCATTACTTATATTTTAATAGCCACTTTTAATACGTATAAAGTATATTGTTTGATTATTTGCTTTAAGAGGATTCTAAAGTGAATCTCGAACTCCGATTACTGTTTTACCGATAAAATGCGACACATCACATATCTTTATATACTACCCTGTTGCAAATTCTTATAAGAAAAATTCTTGTGAGATTTTTCAAGAAAATTTTCACATACGAATTTTGGACAGGAACATATAAGATCGTATAAGAATATATGGCATATGATACCTATAGGTAAATCAAGAATCTTGCATGAATCGATAAATCTTGCATGAATTGACAAATGTTTACCATGCATAACGTTTAATTCAATCATTTTCCACGAGATAACACAAGATATAATTATTGGTATAATTTGGCACCATACGCCAAATACGGAATCTTCATCCACTATGTAAAAATCGTATTAACCGATACGTAATTCCAGTGTTTGTTGCACAAAGTTTCAAGCACCCCTATTTGTCTTCGGCTTCATCTACGTTCCATTTCGTTCTCTATATTGCGTTTGTCGTTGCTGCGGACTTTACAGATACGTGTGTGTGTGCGTGTGTGTGCGTGTGTGTGCGTGTGTGTGCGTAAGTGTGTGTTACACCACGCACGCGCGCGCGCGCACACGCATATACACGCACGCACAATGTGTTCGTAAAGTTTACATTGCGCGTACATGTACTACAAGCCACGTTGATCATTATATGATCTGTAATCACGATTACCAGTTTTCCGATTTTCTGCCAGAGACTCCGGTTTTTGGGACTAATCTCCGGTTCTCCGACAGACGAAAAAATTCTCCGATTTTTTGCTCTCAATTTCGAACAATCTTTCTTATACAATCAGTAACAGAAAGTATATTTTTAATAAGAAGAAATGAATATAGAGAAAGTAATGTGTCATACAAAATATGATTATTACGTTTTCATATAAAAAATGTTCATTTTAAAATAATATTAGTTGTAGTAAGCGTAATTTAATGTAAAAAAGAGCAAGAAAAACCAAAAAAGTAACAGTTATAGTGAGATATGTTTTTTTCCTAATTCTTATGTTGTGTTCGTTACATTGTAGCATCATATTGTCTCATTGTGTTGTAGTAGTGCGGTGTACAGAACGACAATAAAGTTATGTGTAAAAGATAAGTAGGTATATGTTCCAAAGATTGTGTTCACAATAATTGAAATTATTTTATGTAAAGAAAAAAGTATATATACAATTGTACGAAGGAAATAAATTGGTTTAAAAATCAATCATCTAACATCGCGCAAAGAAGCCCCCTCTTTTTTTTTAAAAGCCAGCAATCGATCTTCGGCTGAATTATCAAATCTCTGGTGCATTCGATGTCAGACTCCGGGCGGGGCAGTGGTTGGCACTTGACAACCGAGTTTATAACGGAGTACGAAGCGTATAGTTGTGTGTTTTTACGACCGCAGGAGAGAGTTCTTTCGCTCTTCCCCTCTCCACTTTCGTCCATCAACGTATACGGTCACTCGTTAAAAGTTTATGTCCGTCAAAAGGCGAACGGAGTTCGCTTAAGTACAGCGACGTTGCATCGATCGTCCGTTGCGCATATGGACAGTGGCATGTTACCCATGTATATACATATTTCGATTAGTAGTGCAGCCTTGACTCTCGTGAGTTTCACCGTTCCGAGCTTGGAACTCCTCGAACCTCATCGTCGAGTACGAGTAGATGCACACGTGGCCGAATCTCTCTATCATTGCCGCGACGACATGGGCAACTAAAATACTTTCGAGTGCAGGCACAGAGGACGAAGTAGCTGTCGACTTCCGATTACCCTCAATCCTTCCGGCCTTCATCGTCTATTGACGTTTCTTCTATATCAAACGGGTTCTTCCGCCCTCACAGCCTTCATAATGAAATCGCGATAACTTTTGAGAAAGTTTATCACATAGTTCACGCTCATTTCGATTTTATTGTTATCGTATTTGATGTCCATTCGTTTGATTCATGTGGAATTAATGTTTCTCCCGGTTTCATAATAAGGTGTGATATAAAAGGATTCGACATTGTGTGAATATCAAAAAAGTACTCGAGAAATCGATAATGTTTCGGAGATTATAGCGCAATAAGTTGGACGCAATTAATATTTATATGACTATTTAATTAAACGATTAAATACGTTGTAAAAGGAATTGCCAAATGTGAGCCGACACCAGTTGTTCGTGTGTAATCCAATGTATATATTGAAAAAATGTGATACAAGACGTTTCAACCCTGGTATTGGGTCTTCTTCAGTGTAGATTATATGTGTTTAAAATAATTTCATGATGTCAAATTAAAGTAAAACGCTCGATCGTCAAAACATCGTTAAACTATTGTCGCTGTTTGAATCTTCAAATAGTCGTCTGTTATATTTTATTGAATATACAAACAGTTCATGTTCAAAAAATTCCACTAAAATAAATGATTCAAAAGAACTTTAATCAATACTAATAAACTATATTAATCAAAATTACTAAAAACTTACGTAGCGATAAGCTTAACGATGGTCTGTTACGGTGATGTGAATCAGAAGTTACAGAAATTACAGAATTAGATGTTACAGAAAGAGATATCGTTGTAATGAGAAAGTCAAGTCACAATGAGAATATTATAGGGGAAATAGAGAGCATGTCCGATGATAAAAATTAAATATAAACATGAAATGTCAGAAATAAATACATACATATTAGCAGCAGCAAATTAAACAAAGTTACGTCAATCTTTAGCGACTAAATCATAATACAATGGACTCAATAAATCTGTGTCGTTTTGTAAGTTTAATCCGTTTTTTTGTTTATTAATAAAAATTGCCTCAGAGATTAATTTCTTATTATAACTCCTTTCTCCGTTTAAAACCCGAACATTAGCCCAATCAAATTCATGGTTGTGCTCAATTCTATGTTCTGTAATAACGTTCTGTGATGTAGTATTTCGATTAATGTGGTTTCGATGTTCACCTATTCTTGTTTTTAATAATCTTTTTGTCTGCCCCACATATATAGGAGACATCGCAATTTTGACAATTGATCTTGTACACAACATTAAAACGCGTCATAGTTGATAATCTGTCCTTCTGTCCCTTGATGAAAGAACTCAATTTATTGATCCCAGTAAATGTCAATCTTATGAATCGATTATTCTTAAAAAATCTGTGAAATTTGTCAGAGATAGATGGAACATAAGGTATGGAAATATTTAATCTTGTTATTTTGTCTATTTCTATTTGAAACTGCTTCTGTTCTATTGAAAAGTTTGGACTTTGATATCAATCCTTTTTTAATATTTTTGATTTATGACTATTTAAATTATATATAGCTATAGCGATTACATTATTGAAAAGAGACAAAACAGATTAATTAGCTTTTCTTTTTTTTTTTTAAATATAATTTTGGATGTCAATTATTTATACTGATTGCTCGAATTATCTGTATTTGATTTATATTTAATAAAATGAGATATCATTTAGCAATTTTATTAAGCTGACATTAGAGTTATGTCATATTACCTATTAGGATTATTATATCATATAAATATATTCAATGTTAAAATGCAGTTCAAGAATAATATCTGTGCATGAAAATAATTGGAAGAAGCATAAATCTTTAATTGGATTGGTGAAAGATCGAGGACTCTCTCTGTATAAGTGGTTTAGGCAGTTACGAGTTCATCAGTGGAGTTTACATCTCTTTTTAAGACACGTTTCATTGCTAAGGAGATGACATAACGAGAATATTGAATAATAAGTAATGAAATTTAATTCGATAATCTATCTTTCATGCGCATGACTCGAATAATAATTGAAATGAAAAATCGCTGTTAATTAAAGAACCTCTGTAAAAAAGTGACAAGAAAGAAAAAGAAAAGAGACAAAGAAAAGGCTAAGTCAGTCAGATATAATATTTTTTAAAAATTAACTTGTTTTAACTGAATAATATTATTAAAATTAAATGATAAGAAGGGAAAGATCAAATTACTAGTAAAAGACACTAGGCAACTCATTATTTGAAATTTTAGCCGGCGGCACACGATGTTTGTTTTCTTGCTGGTTGGATTGCTAGTTGGATTAGATTCTTGCCAGCATCACAGCCACGATGTGATGAGGCAAGAATCTAATCCAGCTAGCAATCCAGCAAGAAAATAAGCATCGTGTGCCGCCGGCTTTAGAAAATTCTGAAACACTGTGTGCAAGAAGTTCATTTGAAGCTTTTCTTTTTGTTTTTGTGCGGGATTATGGTTTTTTAAGGAGTAAAACGTCTCTTTAAAAAAAATCGATTTTTTTCTTTCGAAATGAATATCATCGAAACTGTAAGAGATAGAAAAAAATGAATAAAAATCAAATGGTTTCATACAAGAGTACTTTATAATTATAATAAAAATAATTTTTTAAAGATATTTTATATGATACGTCATGACGTGACATGGAATAAATATAATAGCTATGTAGCTTATATATCTTTTCCAGAAAAAAATATAACAGAAATAAAAAGATATTTTTTGGACTTTTTTTGTTAATACCTTTTTAACATACCGACCGTCAACTAAAACTTCTTGGTGGTCACTCATATGTCAAGGTCATTAGAGATGGTTCCCCTTTTCTTAATACTAAAGGTGAATATACCCATAGATGTATCAAAAATCTATTTGCTATAAGTATTATTAAAATTGTAGAATTGAGGATCAATCTAATAATAATTAAAAATTCTTCCTTCAAAATTTTTATGTTGTTAGAAATATGATGCTATCTTTTACATATGCTTTCTAAAGCCAATCCGATCGGAACGTTCATAAATAGTGAAATAACATCTAAAGAAGCTAATTTGTAATTAGGCCCAAAACAGATACCATTTAACTTCTCAACCAAATGATAACTGTTTTCAACATGGTTTGGTACTTCCGATATATTATTCTTAATAATATTTTGCATGTAAAAAGAGAGAACATATAATGGGCTGAAAAGACAATAATAGAGGAGGCAAAAATTCTCAAAGACGTATTAATTTGATAGATTTTTAATAGGCCATAAGCCCTGAGAATGTAACCATCAGTAATCAACAATCTCTCGTAAATAAGGTCATCAATAAGTTCTCTTTTTTTCATCTAGTAAGAATGATACGTAACTCTCATTGGTGAGTTTTTTAGTTGGATTGGCTTCTTACCAATTTTTTGGTAAGTATTAGTATCAGACACACACACACACACGCACGCATGCACGCACGCACGCACGCACACAATATTCTCTCTATCTTAGAAATATAATTATTACGAATTATTATCTAAAATAACTGTTACATTTACCCTTATTTGGTGTTGTAATTAACAAATTTGCATGATCTTTTTCAAATATATGGTGAACTTTAAACAATTGATTAGATATTTTTCATTAAAGTTATAATTATTATATGAAGGAATTCTTTGAACAAATTTATTGATTAGGAACAGACTGATTTCCGACCCTACTACTAATTTAATTTGGTCGTTCAGTTATATTCTTTTTCATGTATTTAATGAATTTAATTGCCATTTTTCTTTTTTTGTATTATTAATAAAATGATATTATTACTCTGGTTCTACTGAGGAATGCGTTTCAAGACTGAAAAATATTTCGGCGCGCAGTTCGAAGAATTAGATATGTGGGTATATATAATTTCACACAGAAATATTTAAGCACTAAATCCGCTTTAATCAAATATAGGAATTCTGTTACTTAATTAAATTCAATCGTTATAATTGCAGTTTTTAAGAGTATAAAATGAATGCATTAAAACATTGAGTTTTTGTGATAGACATACATATTTTTAAGAAAGACTAAAGACTCGAGTTGACATCTGAAAAGACCGCTTATGGAGAGAATTGTGCTGAACAACAGAAATGGAAGAACAAAAATGAAACGCGCGAAGCTTTGTGAGCACAACGCAAAAATGTATAACAGGTGTAAAATAACGAGGTCTGTGCACGTCAAAGGATCCAGCGTTATCAGGTTTTCTCTTACGATTTACACATTATTGCGACACAGAAGAATTTTTGTGAAGGTTGGAGAGCGAACATTCTCAGCTTCTGAGAAAAACAGCTTATCTGAAGCTACAAGAGACAATTCCAACGCAAAGTGTATATGGACGACGAAGTGCAATACAACATCATTGTTGGATGTCCTCATCGACAAACGGAAGAATCTGCTTCAAATATCGCTGTTTCCTCGGAGTGCGAAGAACGGTGATCGTTTGCGAAGAGAAAATTCACGCGCGAATACCTCCTATAAAGAAATGAGTCGATTTGCCGGGAATCAACTCGCCTAACCGTGGCTACAAAGTATATCAAGAGATATAGGTATAGGCTTCCTCTAAATAAATAAAAAAAAGACAAAATATTTTGATTTTTTTCAGTAAAAAGTATTATTCACGTAATTCAAAGGGTGATGCATTGGTATTTTTTTATAAAACTTTTGTAATAAAAAAATATTTACGTTAAGTAACAGCTCTACAAGTTGAAAAATAAGTGAGTATTTAACTTTTTTCGATTTTAGTATAAAATCCACAGCTGTACCTCCTAATTTTGCGTCTACTTTAATCCTGTAAAAGGATTTTTGTTTCCGTTCAGAAAATTCGGAGATTTTTATCAATCTGCGATGTGTCGACAATTTGGTCACTCCAACATTCCCGTAACATTCTAACAATACTTCGAGGGTCCTATATATTTTGATGGTCCAAATAAAATTATATAGTAAAAAACATTGTGTATTTGTGTTGGGAATGGTATGTTCCTGTAAACGGTTGGTATTGAATTTTTTTAACATATTCGAGTGTTAATTTAACATAATATGATTATGTTATTTAAAGATTTTTAAATAAATTGATATTTAACATTTTTTTAGTGTTAAAATGACACAATTTATGAATAAGTGAATAAAAACACTAAAAGTAAAGTATTCTAAAACGTAAATTCTAAGGTGAATGAATAAAATATGGATCAAAAAAAAAAAATTGACATATCATAAATTTTACTGTAAGTAAGGTGACGTCCGGTTTTTCTCTCAGACACGTATTCTTTTTTAAAGTGTCCGTGGACGTCTGACCGGGTTTTCAGCGTGTTCAGAGGATGTGTACTCTTTTTGGTACTCATTTTGAGAGAGAGCGAGGGGACCGGAAATTATTAAGCCTATCGCACATGAAATACATAGTAAGCTAATTAATAGATCCATTACTATGTATCTGTGATAAAGTATTTGAAAATTATTAGGTATTCCATATAGTACAGAACATTGAAAGAATGTTGTTGAGACGTTGTAATGTTGAAATGTCAATGTTCTATCAATGTTGTATCTATATTGATTTTTCTACATTGATTGTTAATATTGCTGCAAAGTTGAAATAATATTGAACAAATTGAACCACAAGTTGAAACTTTATTGATTTTTCCACATTGATTGTTAATGTTGCTAAAACGTTGAAACGACATTGAATAAATTATATATCGAAATCTATAATTTTATTTTGTAAAAAATGAATAAAGATAAAATGTCATGTAAATAGAAACTTTAAATCACTTAAATTGATCTTTTAACTCATTTCTAAACAATATATGTTTACTCGGGAATCGGGCGTGCGTGCAGAATGCTCGTGCGTGTGGTATTGTTTGTGTTTGACCGGTCCGGTGCGCAACGTTGACTCGTGGTCTTTCTACATATCTATGTCATAGTTACACATCTACTAACATTCAGTGTTCGTGGATCATCGAAGCAGCATTTCCCGTACGATTGCAAAGGTTCAACATCGTTGGATGAGGTACAAGATTGGATGGGTGGACCGCTTAGGAAAATAAGGAAATTAATTCTCAAATGAGGGAGAAAGCGTTTTTTTTAATTATAATTTTGTCGTGTGTCTTCCGGAATATGATGTTAATCAATAATACTTATTTTAATAATAAAACTGAATTAATTAAAATTTTTACGCGAATTTTATGTGAAAAATTTTTTACGTTTCACAGACGTTGCAATTCAACGGACATTAAACATTTCTGCAACGTCTCTTCAACATTGAATTTATTTCGCGATGTTGCTGCAATGTTCACAATATTGCAATTCAACGTTTCTGAGATATTGATTCAACGTTAATGTATGGGTATTATTATTAGATATTATAATTAAGCCATTTTTTTGCTAATATTAAATACATGTTTTTATCATTCTTAGAATTTTGAAATGTACACTTTTCTTCTACTTTTGAATTCAAATATATTACTTATTTTGTAATTACTTATTTGTTTCATTATTATTTATTTATTGTTAAATTAAGTAAAGTAAAGGACTCTTGTAATAAGATAAAGTCGTTGTATTGACAGGGCAATAAGAGTCAAATCAAATTAAAATTAGGAAGATACATATATTAAAAAATTCGCATTATACTATATATTAAAATTACAAATATTTATATAATATGTTTCGGCTGCGAGATTGAGCCATCTTCAGATGTACGATAACTTATAATAAATTAAATGAGAAAGTAGTTAGGAGCTGTTAAGATCTCCTAACTACTTTCTCATTTAATGTATTACTGCGTCTTGCGTATTTTTACTGCGTCTTATGTGAATATTTGTAATTTTAATATATACAGGGTGTTTCGAATTTAAATATCTAAACTTCGGGAGCGTGTAGAGGATGGATAAACTAAGAAAAATCCTGTAGAGATCCTGTAGAAATTGTCCTGCAGAGATATGCTCGTTCTTGCTTCGTTTTAGAGAAAATCGCAAAAAAAGACAAAACGTAGTTTTCATTTTTGTACTTTCTGATTACTTATTCATGTTGTATTTATTCATTTGCTTAATGTAGATATTGTTCAAAATGTTGGCCTCTTGCAGCAAAGCAAGCATCTAGTATGAACAGTTCTTGTTGCAGCCAAACACTGATCTGGCGATATTTGGTGCACTGCAACCTCGATTCGATTCCTTAATTGTTCTCTTGAGTTGACTGACGACGAATAAACTTCCTGCTTCAAAACCCCCCCCACACAAAGAAATCCAGTGGTGTCAAATCAGGTGATCGGGGTGACCAAGGTATTATTCCTCCACGTCCAATCCATCGTCGTGAGTAATATCTGTCTAGCCAAGCTTGAGTAGTTCTGCCATAATCAGCTGGACATCCATCGAGTTCAAACCACATTTCAATCCGTTGCTGCAGGTGGATGTCTTCTAAATAATCAAAGAAATCAATCTCCAAAAATTCAGTATATCTGGCTGCATTTAATTTGTAGGGTAAAAAAAATGATCCCTAGAGAGTCGTTCCAAATTTCGAGCCAAACATTAACAGCTTATATATTCATGCTGGAACTTACTTTCTCTAACAACCTTAGGATTTTCATGAGCCCATACATGATAATTTCTTTGAATAATAGTTCCTCCTCTTGTTAAATTGCTTAAGAAACTAATTGCTAAAATTCAACCTCTTGAAATAATCCTGAGGTAATAAATTCTGCATTTTTTGAATGTGGTACGGATGGCGGTTATCATTTCTTAAAGTTCGGTAGATTCTTTGCCGTGGCAATTGTAATGCAACTGACGCTCTCCGGACGCTGGTTTCAGGATTGTTATCAAAGTGGTGCAGAGTACGATTTTTTACTTGTATCTTTACTCCTAACGAATCTTGATGAATTGAAAATGAGCCGATTTCTCGCAGCCTATTAAAAGTCATTGTAATGACTCGCCGATCTGGCACTCTTCTGTTTGGAAATCGGCGTACATACTCTCGCACTGCCTCCGTAGCATTACCGTCGCAGAAGCCATACACGAAAACCATGTCAGCATATCCAACGTTAGAATATGAACGCAGCATATTGTGACAGAAGTAATTCACTCGATAGCTTCTGACGAGTAACTGAATTTATAGGAGAAAGGCAGAAATGTAAACAAACAAAAAAGTTTGCACCTGAAAACGGAATTATTATTATTGTTTTCGTGCACAATTTCAGCAACAATAATACTTCAGAGGCAGTGCAGGAACGAAATAACTATGTTTTATCTTTTTAATATATTTTTTAATATATGTATCTTTCTAATTTTAATTTGATCCGACTCTTATTGCCCTGTCAATACAACAACTTTATTTATTGTTATTTTATAATTATTTATTTACATTTACTTATGTTATACTACAATTCCTATAATGTCCTTTTTTGTCCTACTTTTGAATCTTATTGTTAGTGTCCTACTTTAGTACTATTTTTCAATCAGGAATGTCCTAGTTTATCTAGTTTATCTAGGTTAAATCTGGCCACTCTCTCTAATTGAAAGAAATATGCTTCCATGATTTATTTACAAACTACATATTTCAATAGAACCATTTATGCATTTATTCTTTTACATAATATTTGTGCAATGTAACCTTCTAACATATTCATCTTGTGTTAAATTACAACAATTTAAGTGAACCATTTGGAACATGCGAAACATGTTAAATTCAACATATTTTTTCCAACAGTGTATTTTCAGACGTGTATCTATGTCTAAATAAAAAACTAAATTTTTTAATTTTAAATATTTCAAAAAAACTGTTCTTTTCGTATATTTAACATTGATAAATTGTAATTAAAATATTCATTGTCAAGAATGCAAAAGCAGATTTTCGTAAGAACAGTTCATTCGAGTCTCATGAAAAAAAAAAACAGATCTATTTCAAATCCACAAAAGAATTCACCGCGCACGTTCACGTCGCGAATCGTGCGGACGCAAAGAATTGATTAAAATTACACACTCCAACGAGTGAGCGCGAATTCAGGAAAATCTTCTTCGCGGATATTTCTAATTAACTGGCCACTAACAAGCGCGTTTGGCATGATATTGCACGAATTGGGATAAAATTGTGCACATGGCATGCCAATTTCTCAACGGGAACGTTTTTCTCATATTATATGGCTCATTATGTGACTCGGACCGCCGTGAAAATGATAATGAAAATCGCGAGTGTATTGTACGAGTGCGTTCGCGCCCGAGGGTCTATCGCTGCGCCACGAGCGCAAAGCATAGAGATTCGTAATTAACGGTACTAATGATCAAATAATATGGGCCGCCGGCTAGCAGCATGGACAACGTGATCATTCACTCCGTCGGAATACGATCGTACAATGATTGTTCTGTACAATGATTAATCGAATGTTATACGCGCAACAATATTGAATTGTGTTGTTTCACTGACACGCTTATAATCTCGAGAGATAAAGCTGCGTCCCATGTAAAGTTCATATAAAAACGGTTTTAATATGTCGCTTCAACGTTAGACAAATATTTGCAATGCTAATTACTATTTTGTTACAAAATGCACGTGTATCGTACACACACTCTCCAATAGAATACATAAAATAAATATCAGAGAGCACAATAGTGGAAATATGAAATAAAGTAAAAAAACTTTGAAGTTATATGTAACGTCGTCAAAAAGAATTTATAAAAATTTTAAACTCGCATCGATTTAGATAATTTATAAAGTAATCAATTACATAATAAAATAAAATTTTGCAATTTTGTGCGCGTAACAAGATATTAGTATTACGGGAAGATTGTGAAACCTGACTGAAGAGAATAAACAGGTCGCCGCAATGACGTCAACGTCGTTCGATCGCAACGCAGAAAAAAGATTATTCCGAGAGGAAAAAAAACGTGAGAATACGTGACAGGTGTCTTGTGCATGGCTCATGTGCTCTAGGATACGTCAGTCAAGCTGTCAGCGAATTGCTTCGAGTATAATAAAATTTTACGAACATAGAGGTTCAGAGTCAGAAATAATCTCGCGAACATACGAATTTGATCTCTCACGGTTTAATTAATATCCGTTCTCATACATATTTTAATGACATTAATCTAACAGCTAATATCGCTCGTGTGTTATCGTCAAAATGATTGATATTACATAACAGCATAATTAATGTTACGATCCATATCGACTGATCAAAATTGAAATCAACCTTGAAATCATTTTCGAAATTATCATTATATTTAGTTTTACTGACAAGGGAATCTTTGTGAGATGTCAAATTCTGATTTTAATGAAATTATTAGTTTTAGTGTATTGTCAATTATTAGTCTTACTTTGTAGTGCGATTTAGAAAACCTGACAGACTTTATAAATATATCGATTTAATCATTATGATAATTACAAATAATGAATATACATATAATGAATGTAAAGTATTCTACAATAAACCTTTTTTTATAAAAATATAAAAATTTATAATAGAATTGTATGATTATATTCCCAGATAACAAAAAGTGTCTAAAATCTGGTCAGAAGTTTTTTTGCGTCTAAACGACTTAGAAACGCCTTATATCACAATTTTAGACTTTGTGTTGTTTGGGATTATTGTCAGTTGTAAATATAAATTGATCAAGAATTAACATTAGTTGTGAATATTTTTTTAAAATACTATTGGCACGCATAAAGTAAGTAACGCATTAAATCTTTATCTATAATAATTAAGAGGATGTTTAAAGTGCAAACGTTCGCATACTCTTTCAGCTATAATCATCTAATGTGGATTAAATCTATTTAGATTAATTTATTAAATAAAAAATCATTTACTTAGTATTCTAATTTCATGGTAAATCTAAAAATTGAAATCCTACTCACGGTTTTCCGTGGCCCAGTCAAATGGTTGCCTGGAATTATCGGTGTCGAGATGTGGATATTTTAAACACCTATCCACGCGCGAGTGTGCAACCACGAAGAGTAGGCTGGAGAATGATAGTGAGGGGTGAAGCAGAGTTAAATATGCATGCCGGGTAAAGCGGTAACAATAGAGAGTTCCTCATCTTCCCCTTGCTCTCCCACCTTTGTCTCTGCCACCCTGGTCTCGTTTCTCTTTGTTGAAGAGAACCTCGCAGTTGATCGCGCGACCTGAGCGCAAAACACACTCCACTAATGGCACCCCTGGTACTCCCGTTTCATGATATTCCGTGTGTATCCCGATGTGCAACTCTATATATAGAGTATACAAAAAGTCACGGATCCCTTAAATATCTTGAAAGATAAGCCTTTCTGAGAAAAATGTCTTATAAATACAAAAATTGCAGAGCTTAAAATAATCTATTTACTCTGATCTTATCACACAGTTTGATCTTGGGTGGCGCTATCAAGATCAGGTCAAGAAATTGTTTTTTTAAACGAAACAATCTATTTTTTATTTCAGAATTTAATAGCTGGCATCAAGAGCTTTTGAAAACACCATAACAAAGCCTCTTTTTAATCAATACTTTTCGAGTTATGAAACTTGAAAGTTACAATATTATTGGCATTAGCATTAACCTAAGGTGTATTGCGTGCCCGGTTGGATTTATAAGTCGTACGTATGTGCGCGCGCGTGTCTATGTGTATCTTTATCTCCTCATTTCTCATTCTTTTTCCCTCCTCTCTCCCCACACAGTTATCTTTGAGTGTGAAGTATTTATTCAAAATACTAATAAAATAAAATGCTAACTGAACAAAAGCATATATCTTTTTTAATAATGCAGAGATAGGATGAGGTCTCACATATAAGTGACAGAACTTTCAATCAATCTTTTAGAAATAAAGATAATGATATATCTAAGTCGACTGTCATTCATTTAAGTATTTGTTATTCCTTTAAGCCTCGCCATACCCATTTTTAGTTTCTTTCTCTGCTAGACCTCGCCGGAGTGTATAACTTTGTCAAGCTACCTATACTTCTGAAAATATATTTTTTAGCTTATTATGTGCGAAATTGATGACATAGTAAGATAAAAACAGATAATTAAGGATTAAATGAAAAACATTTTATTTTTAAATTATACCATAAAAAATTTACAGTCTGAAATTGTAATGTGAAAAATCACATTGGGTATGTCACATTTTAGTATGGCGAGCTAGGCGTTAAAGGAATATGACAAATACTCAAATGAATGACATTCGATTTAGATATACCATTGTCTTTATTTCTAAAAGATTGATTGTGAAAGGTTCTGTCACTTTTGCGTAAGACCTCACTCCATCCTTACATCATTAAAACGGATATGCAATACATTCCTATTCAGTTAGCATTAGTTAGAGTTCCTTTAGTAAGAATTAGAATACCTGTTTTGCATGCATGCGCGTTCGCCATTAATAGGGAACATGAATATGAGATAAAGTGAAAAAACAACAAGCTATAACAAGCTATTTTATTGTCTTATTATATTATCGCTTTCATTCCCTGAATATAGTGGAACCAATTAAAAATTATCACACGATGGCTTACTAGAGGAATTATCGCATTAGTATATTTTAATATTTTAAACATTTTATATATTTTAATATAATATAAATATTATATTAAATAAATATAATATATAAATATAATATAAATAATTTTAACAATATTTTATAATCAAAGATAACTGTGTGGGAGGGAGGAAGAGAAGTAGGGAGGAAAAGATAGAGACGGATATGTGTGCGTACATACGCACGACTTATAAATCCGACCGGGCAACTTCCACGCGATACACTTTAAGTAATGCTAATGTCGGCGGTGTTGCAGCTTTCAAATCTCATAATTCGAAAAGTACTGATTAAAAAGATGCTTTGTTGTAGTGTTTTCAAAAGCTCTTGACACCAGCTATTAGATTCTGAATTAAAAAATAAGGTGTTTTGTTTAAAAAAATTAATTTGACCTTGACCTGACCTTGGTGACGCCACTCAAGGTCAAACTGTAAGATAAGATTAGTAAATAGATCATTCTAAACGCTACAACTTTTGTATAAAATTATTTTTCTCAGAAATGCTTACTTTTAAAAATATTTAAGGAATCCAGGACTTTCCGTACACCCTGTATGTATAATGTATATACATATGTATGTATGCATATATGTATATACCAACGGGGTCCAGGTATTTTCCGCTATCTACTATCCGGCCGTGATCGTGCAACACAGGATTCGCGCGTTCTTCCCGCACTTCGTATTTTCTATCGACGCGAAACTCGATTTTTCCGTTTCCACCGCTACCGTCGGTTGCGCTAACTCGATCTCCACGAAATGCGACGGCATTAATTAGCGACCAATAATCCGATTGTTGTGATACACAGATGTACACGGTTCTTTGTGATGCACGGCCCGGTTTGCAGTGCTTCGAAAACATTGCATTTGTAGGCCATATTTAGCATCGCGTTGACCTTTTACTATGCAGAGCAATATTGTAATAAAATTGAAAAAGTAGCCTTTGAAGTTTGCTTTGGGACAAATAATATGATAATAATATACATAGCACCGCGTGAGAGAATAATCCAATATTGCTCTTAACGCGAGTAAAAAGTTAGTTGTAATGTAATGTCGTTAAATAGATTGTTAATATGAATATGTATGTGTTTATATTTATATTTTTTAAATTATTCTTTATTTATTTAAATTAATAATACTTAATTTAAAATTAATTTGAAATTCTTTGAAATGAGACAACGACGTATTTTATGCCGAATTTGCGCTGGTAGTTTCACGATGTGTGCACGATATATCTTGATCAGCATGTGACAATGTGTTGCTCAGTCCCGCACCGACTGACAAGCGAAGACACAGATCTGTTTGCTATCTCTCAGTGCTATCTCCAACCTGGTTCTCTGCTTGGCGTGATTGCCCAGAACATCTGCCACTGATATCACTAGCGGACAGCTTAGGAGATTGCGATGTCTCGACTCCGATACGAAAGAGAGATCGGAATTAGCCGGGGAGCATAGACTTTTGCATAACGCATAAGAAAATGAATCAATCAAAGTTTCTTCTTTTCCATGAAATAAAGGACTCTGATTGGTTGATTTTCTTATGTTTTATGCGTTATGCGTTATGCAAGAATCTGTGCTTCCCGCTTTAATCAGCTACAATCGAAAATAGATACAATAATGTAACATCAAGATATGAGAACTCAAACAGAGTCTGTAGATACTCGACAGCACTTTGATTGGTTCACTCTTGCGTTTTACGCAGTAGTAGTCGTGAAAGATAAAATTGATTCATCTTTCACAACATGCTTTACAACTGGGAGTAGCAGGTTAAAACTTCACTTTACAATATTTCACAACCATTTACAACTACGTTTACGCAATTGTAGATTTTTATAAAGAAGACAAAAAGAATATTGGGAAATTCTTACAATTCGAGTAAATAATTCAAATACCTTCTAGATCAAGAAGCTCTAGATGGTTTAAGTTTTGTCCCAAGATCAAGCGACGCGATAGCATCACAACGCCAAGTCCATAAAGTTTTGTCCCTAAGAAAACAGTAATAAAATGAAAACATCATCTTCTTTTTAAAATATTTAGATCCTTCAACATTCTTCAATGTTCAGACTGCACGCATTTTGTTTGTTGATATTCAAACTTTGAAATCACATACAAATTCCGTGCGCCTGCGTACACCTAAAAAAAATAACAGTGTTTTAATTGAAACATCATAATCATCGTACTTATGTCGACTTATTCGTGCGCGCGTGTGTGCGTGCGTGCGAGAGAGAGAGAGAGAGAGAGAGAGAGAGAGAGAGAGAGAGAGAGAGAGAGAGAGAGAGACGACGGCGATACAATGACAACGACGATGACGACGCTGGACGGCGACGACGACGGGCGACGCCGAGCGACGACGACATTATGTTTTCAAAAATTTACAAAACGCAGTGAAATCCCTAAAAAAAAATAACTTAACTAGGGCTCCCTCGTAAATAAAAAGATAATTTTCGACATAGCTAACGAAATACAACCCTTGCAACACTACACACTAATTATTGTTTTGTAAGAAGTATGTTTTTGCTTAAGTGTTACAGTTGTGGATTTACAATTTTAATTCTTGTCTTTATACCTATCAATCAAAGTATTGTGATACTCTGTAAAATATTTTATATTTTATAAAGAAACATTTTGCAAACTTAAAACGAGGTTTAAATTGTACAACAGGATTATAAAATTTTGCGTGCGTCATTCGTAGCAAAGCGAAGGCAAACACATTTTTGAGGAGTTCTGGACATATGTGAGTTGTCCCTGTACCGAAAAGATGCGAAACAAGGACTATGTTGATCCACGCGACGTGAATCGTCGCGGTGCAAACCGTCGCGCGTAGGCCGCGTTAGCTAGCCTTATAAGAATGTTACCGTCTTACCACCATCTTATCCTCATCCCATTTCGTTCAGCGAGTACTACTGCATTTGACGGTAAAACCGAGTTTGCTCGATCCTCGACAGGGCCGTGGAGAAAGACGAGAGGAATAGTCGTCGTCATCGTCAGTTGTTGGTCCGGCGGAATAGGTCCTCGCTGGACCGTCGTGTGCGATTGCACGATAAAATACGCGAAACGTACACGTTTACACGTACAGACAAGTGTGTGTGTGTATACACATATAGGGTACCCGGGATATAAGTCTACTTGAAATGCGGCCGGCGTTTGCGTCTACTTCCGATCCATCTGGCTCAAGACGGGCGACAAATCGAGTTACCGCTCGAGACCCAAGACCAAAGAGCTCTGGCAGCCTTCCTTTCCTTCCTTTCTTCCTGCGCCGCGCTCCGCGACTTCTCCTCCTTTTCTTACCTCTTCCAATCTCTCTTACTCCCGTTTTCTTTCCGTACTTTTCTTCACCTTTCTTCTACTCGCCGCTGTTATTGGTTTTTTTCTTTACTCGGTTGGCTAGTATAACCGTGCTTCCTCGTCGTCCAGGATATTTGGCTTCAACGGAACGGGAAAAAAAGCGAAGGGAATGAGAAGAGAAAAAAAGAGAATCCCTACAGTACCGTGCTAACCACGTTTAATGTCTGCGATCGCGAGTAAAACGACTTGCTTGCTCGTTAAGCACTACGAATATTACCCGCCACTCGGCCAAGTTTCTATGAAAAATCATAGATATCGGTGATATCATCTTTTGCAAAAATAGCGCCTTTCCTCGGATTAACCTCATGAAATCCTCCACGCCAACAGACGTATATATAATATTACAAGAATATTATGAATGTTATATGTAATACCATTTGTAGGCAGTGTTGTTAGGCGAGCCACCTTTTCACACATGCACACTGCAGCATTGGAGAAATCTAGTAATGTATACAGAGTGTAAAAGAACGGTTCTATAGCAGGTCCGTTCAATTTGAACTCTGAAGTGCAAAGTCATCGGCACAAAAAAATTCAATGTACTATAAGATATCAGGGATTGTAAAGTGTTGATAAGCGTCACTCAGATGCGTATCAACACTTTACAATCACCGAAATGTTATCCACATTGAATTTTTTTGTGCCGACGACTTTGCGTTTTGGCTCCTGAGCTCAAACAGGCCTGTCCTATAGTTTTAGCGGGAACCAATCAAATCCTGGAGGCCTATTCTGTAAGGGCCCTTCTCGGTCTAAAATCGATTTTTTTTTTCATAAATCTATACATTAAAATGTCTAGAATAAGGTTTTAAGGTGTCTAGAATAAGGTTGAATTTTTTTTTATTATGTTACTTTAAACACGTTATTAAACTTTAAACGCGTTTTTCTCGAAATCCTGTTTTTGAAATCGCCGTTGTTTGCTGAAGTGCAGCCTGCGATTACGTATAATTTTTTAAAATAATTTCAATGAATTATTAAAACGACTACAAAATAATAAATGACAAACCATGGATATTGAAGATTAATATCTCTACACTGAGAAAAATGTCTGATTGGATTAATTGGAATTCTGATTGGAAATGGACGAATTAGAATTTTCCGATTAAATTCTAAAATTCTAATTGTGATAACCGGAATTTTGATTGGTGTAATCAGAATTTTCTGATTTGTTCATTTTTATCTAAACATTTTTCTCAATGTATTATTTTCTTAATATTCAATTTACTAATTCTTAAATATACCCAATTTAATTAAAGCTCTTTCTCCGCGTAAAGTAAAACCTTTCTTCCAACACATGGGAGAAAACGTAACAAAGATAATTCTTCCCCGTTCTCACAAATTCGGACTTTTATTTTTATCGCAAATGCGACGTGCATAGCTGTTATCGCATATGGAATTGTCACGACGCCTTACAACATCGAGCTCGTTTGACACCGTTAATGATATAAACTACATGTGCATCTTCTGACTCTGTAGCGATATAGAGCAGAAAGTTAATCGAGTCGAGTAAGCAATGAATATATGTTATAACGTGTGCTGGAGAATGATTCACAGTCCGGATGTAACGCGTCCGTATTTTGTATAATTACCCTTGATGATCATAATTTTCACTCGCAATACAACGTACATAAACGCAAGATGTCAGCCGTTATTGAAAAAATATGTAATTAATCAGGAAGAGGGTTCCTCTCTTAGATATAACAGATTTTCTAACCTTACATGTCCTCACCTTAAATACGTCATAATTTATTTAATGTAGCCGGACTACATATACATAAGACTTTTTTTGCTAGATTTATTTGTTTCACAAAAATTTATCAATGAACTATTGTAGAAGAGGCATTAATCGGTGAAGTTGACCAATAGCCAACTGGTACGACTAAAGCTGATTGACCAACTTCACCGATTAAGACTAACATAAGTTCGATGGAATGATGGATGAAAAGTACCCATTGTATTACGCGTTCAGAGACGAAATTATTTACATTAATTAATTAAATAATGCAAATTACCTTACTTTGTATAATTAGGTTTTTCTGGATTAAATATTTCTTGAAAATATCTTTTAATACTTTCTATACAAAATTAATTTTAGTAACTCATGTTTAACATACGAAATATTAAATCTTGTTGAATTTACGTTAATATATATTATTATTTTGTTTTATATTTTAAAGAGGTAATTATATATTATGAAAAAGAGTTTGAACATAAGGTTCAATTGATTAAGAGTTCTAGGAATGGCATATAGTTTTGTATGTAAAATGTTTCGTAATTTCGCGATAGATTTCAACGGAACAAAGAAAATAATATGACGAGAACTATTACAGTAGCATAGCATTACATACGTAGCATGAAATATGCAAATTGTGTTTGCGATTAGGAAAATAATAATTTTAAAAGATAATAAAGTACCAGAAAATATCAAGTTTGCGATAAGGCATTCGCGACTTTCGAGCGTCATCACTAGAGTTGAGGAGAAAAGTCTGACTACTCATTAAAGGGCGAATACTTCGAAACTAATTTCTTTAAGATCGGCCATTTGTCCGTCGGACGTTCTACACTGAATTCTTCGTCACTCAACACTCTCTTCGAAGTCAATTATCGGCGCTTGATGTCGTAGGAGGATAAGACGAGAGCAGAAAGGCGAGGAGAAAAAAAGAACTCGAGCAGGAAACTCAAGCAGGCGATACAAATCTTGTTAGGCGTTCGTGACCGCGAGTAAAACGAATCGTCAGTTCGAGTTCGCCTGCAAATTGCTAAGGGTATATCACGTTTCACAGCAATGGTGCTTTCCTTCGAATTAACCCCTTTGCCTATTCTGCCTTTTTTGCGCCACGTTCACTCGACATGCGGCCATTGCTGACAATGAAATGAAAAACTGTTGTTTCGCGAAAGTCAACGACTCCCGAAAGAACTATCGCAGCAAGAAGATCTCGCGCGAAATTAACGAGAAGGATATTTAACCTTGTTCGCAATGGCCTAAGATCTTACAGACGTCGACTTCCCTCTTAAATTAAAATAGTATTATACATAGAGATATCGTTTCCTTATTAAATATCGTTTCCTTTTAAAGTAAGGGAGTGACATAACTAAAAAAATTGGAACTATTTTTTAACTTAATAGAAAATTTGACTAATCAAATTATATCGACACGAAGAATATGATAAAAGTTTCGATTAGGAGATTCCACCCCGATATTTTGATCTTGATATATATTATCAAGCCTCAAAATCATAATGTTCAACATTGCATAAATCTTTTCGAATGTTTAAAAATTTTTTCCTAAAATATTGAGATATTTGTTGAAATATTATAAGAATAAAATATAACAAATACAGTAAATAAATGACAAAAAGGTGTTGTTGATTAAAAATATGATGTTACTAATACAATTGTTTCATATATATATATATATATACATATATATACATATATATATACAGTATACATATATATTTTTATATAGAAAGTGTAAATATTATCACATTTTTTAAATTTCAAACTTTTAATTGAGACTGTATATCAAATACATCCTTAAGCAAGTGATAAAGTGAATAAATGAATATGACTAAATGAGTAATAAATAAGTACAAATATGAAATTACGTTTTGTCTTCTTTTTGCAATTTTTGCGAAACGAGCATATCCCTGAAGGACTTTTTTTCTTAGTTTATCGATTCTCTACACGCTCCTGAAGTTTAATTCGAGACACTCTATATAACAAAATAAAAAAAATATATATATACATACATACATATAGTTATAGAATATATATACATACATATAGTTTAAACAAATATATGTAATTTTTGCCTATCCACTATAAATTTGTAATAAAAAATAGGGTAACTCCGACAAATACGCCGCGCTGGGATTTACGCCGCAGAAGTCAGAAAAAATAG
>NW_017257254.1:72847-82239 GCF_001594055.1 Mycetomoellerius zeteki | reverse complement strand
CCTTTATATTATATTAATATTGTGTTATGATTTCAGTTTCTTACTGTTAATATTAATGAAATTATTGTGAGTTGAATAGATTTGTCACTGCAATAAGTAGCGCCATCATAAGTTACAATCTACATAAAATGATTACTGTAGGGCGTGTAAAAGACTTAGTGATTATTTCGTGATACATAGGTGTAGAGGAATAAAGCATGTTTTATAGCAAAATACAAGTGCTTTGCTTTCGTATTCTTTGTTTAGTTTGTTGTCTTGTATGTCCCATCTGTTTGGGATGTACGACATTTTTAGCGGACGGGATTTATGCCCAAAGCATACAAAGTGCGTAGATTGAATTCAATGCACTAAATGCAATAAATATATTACATGAAATATGTACCTCATGTCGTAACACTTGTAATATATGTAGGAAGATTGTAATTATTATTTATTACTTCATATACATATTTATCATTCTTATTCCATAATAAAACTTTATAAACGCATTTTATAAGTTATTGTGTCATTTTATGTCTTATTTATAAACATTATTTGTAAATTTTTCATGAGCCGTACATACCCCTCTCTCCTCTATGAGTAGCCATATATCCCACCCCTATAGGATATACAGCAAAAATACAAGAGTTTCAAAAAGTTCATTTCTTCGATATAAATATATATATTTCGGATTTCTAATATTTTTTTCATAGTAGTAGACAGTACAAAGTTTTTACTGATATAGTTCGTTTACTTTAAACATATTAAATAATACGTAATAAATTAAGTTTTTGATAGGTGCGGCGTATATACCAGAGTTATCCTAATTAAAATCATAGAATCGAAGCTATTTATCGAACATCCCATGTTATATACTCATTGATATTATAAAAAAAGAATATCCATGTTGTAAAATTAACATTAAATCATGAATCCAAATCAATAGAATATTTTTTTTATAAAAATATGATTCTTTAACTTTAATTTCTTCTTGGAATCAATTATTTATAATGATTTTTAAAATAGTTATGATTTTTCAAAAATTAGACTGCATTTACGGTGACTTTATTCATCTATTTATCAAAATTATGTAGTTTTATCAATTATTATGGCTATTTCGCTTCTTAATCGTATACTAGAAAATTGGAACTAATTGTAAATAAAATTATGATTCAAAACTATCTCGTTACATCTCGTACAGTATAACCCTTTAGAAACGTGAAACGCGAATGACTTCACGAGGATAAAAATAAAAAATGACGAGTGTAAGGTTAAACATGAAATGTGCAATGTGAATACTGGTAATGAAAATAGGGATAGCAAGTACGAGTAATGAAACCACTATACTGGAACGAGAAAAGATCGTTAGAAATGCTGTTGTTATTGGAGTGAGAGGGAAGCGTTCAAACATCACAAGCCTTTGAGTGCAAATTTTTTTTAAAGCGGCCTTGATGAGAAATACATATGTTGCTGTTTTTTGCATGCCATTTGCGAAGAAAGAGAATTTAAATAAAATAATAAGATCGCTTTAAAACACTTGTAAATTGGGCCGAAGCGATCCTTATCCCTCCTCCCCTTGCAGTAAATAATCAGTGAATAGTCGTAAAAAGTACATGAAGTGAAAATAGGTTTAAAATATTCTTTATTACGCGTATTTTCACTTCAAGTGTTTTTTTACGATTATTCGACGTTACGATCCAATATGGCAACGGGGATTAATCAAGAGCCTTACCTCATTTACGGTAATAATTTGAAAAATATTTTTTTTTGTCATTTTTTAAGTAAAGGAGATTACATAAAAAAAAGGGAAAAAAACAATTTGTTATATTTGTATTTTACAAAGTTTTTTTACATAAAAGTTTTATGCAAACAACATGCTACTTTGTGTCGTTTTAAATCGATCCTTATTGGATTAACGAACAAAACTTCAAGTTTTATTCGTATTATTGCCTGCAGAAGAATTTTTTAATCAAGATAAATAGATATCTTTTTAATATTTTCGTAAAATAACATGCGGGCGTGTATTATCTGCCGACAGTTTCGCGGCGGGCATTATTATGCCCTCTTTGCTCATTATCATCATTATAGTCGTCGTTTTGCTACTGGAGATTGATCGTTCTGACTGTTCATGGTATTAAGAGCGGAACCGGACGGCGGCGGCCAGGTTAAAAGGCGGAGAGTCAGGTTGTGTGTTTCGTTTGAAAATTTAATTTCTCTAATTAAAGTACCGACGGACTTTACCAGGGCGCATCTCTCATCGTCCGTTCCCATCTTTCTTTCTCTCTTTTGCCTGCTGCTACGTCCCTTTTGTGTCCCGGATGCGAGCCGCGCCTGCGGCCTAGCTTTTACCGGAGTCACCCGTTTCATTAAGCTAATGAAAGTTTTCTTTTGAAGATGATACGCCAAACAATTTTATTTCGTGTATCCGTGTCGGTGTTGAGGCTGATGATGCACAATGTGAGGTATGCTCTATCAGGCGAATGTATATCTGATAATTAAGAGTCTAATCACATTCAAGATAAAGAATTTAATAAACGCAGTTGATACTCGATTTAATTTTAACTTTTAATAAGATACAGTTAATGTACGTTTCTTAAATATGTATATCAATCTTGTAATTTCTAGCAATATATTTGTATAAAGATTTTTTATGAATTGAAAATTAAAGCGTCTCAACGCTTTGGTTATTTTATTAATTTATTTTTTGCTGTCAGTGCATATTTTATTTTTTATGTCATTTTTATCTTTATATCATTTTTATTAAAATAAAAAATTTTGCATGAACTGGAAATTATAAAGTTTATGAAAAAATATTATTATAGGCACCAAAATCAAAGATTCGTTTGTGTTATACATGTATTCAATTTTCATTTATTATTGTTTACTTATACCGCCTAATAAAGATGTTTTAACATTTTACTAATTACACAGGTCTGCATGTGTTCTTTTTTAAGAAATAGTGGTTTTAAGATTTTTTTAAAGATGTACTTCTTTCCTATGTATTTTTACGTGCTGAATCCGAATATGGTCAGAATTTGTGTAGCACGTCAAGTTTTCGAGATGAATTGAGTCGGAAAAATGATGTTTTTGGTCATTTTTATGACTATATTAAAAACATCATCAAAGCTTTATCAAAATTTGTATCAACGTCATCGTAAAGTATTACTTCTTAACTTCAAAATCCGTTTCAAATCGATAACGTATAATATTTTTAAACCGAGATATACTTAATTGAAATTAAAGTAAGTTCAAATCACTTAAATTTAATTTAAATATGTCTATCAAGCTAGAATGCTAACATGGACATAATCATTCAAAACACATGGAGAATTTAGTGCTCTTTATGTGCTAATTTGTTGCTGCAATCCCGATTTTTGTGCTCAAGCCGTTTAGCCGAAAAAATGAGTTTTCTGCTGATTTTTAATAAAGTTAGAATGCATTTAAAAAAAATAATAATAAAAATAAAAATAATAACACTATAATTTTGTACTAATTATGTGCTTTTAATACCATAATTCAAATATTAGTACCCATCCCCTTTGACCGGTAAATCACCCCCGAAACGATCAGTCACTTCCCCTTACAAAAGTAAAGTGCCAGTTAAAATGAAGATAGCGAAATGTTCCTAGGCTCAAATTGTTCCTCCAATTATGTGCTTTCAAAATATGTACGACAAGATTTTTGTGCTCATCCTCTTTGACCGGTAAATCATCCCCGAAGCGATCAGTCACTAATTTTACTGTACTACTGTACTACTCAGTAATTTTACTGTACTACTTTTTTCATTTTGTATGTAATTTAATGAAAGAGGTGCTTACTTAATGTTAGGCCAGCATCTCCCTCACTTTCAATCGCGATTTTCTGGTAAATCATTTGAGCACAAAAATTGACACTGCGATATGTTTGATCACGGCGGCGCCAAGAAAGGCGGTGCAGCGATATCGTAGCCCCGCGGTCGTGTTCGATGCAGATAGACGACCGTCAATTACTTAGATATGCCGCACCTCACAGATGTATCAGTTGTCCGTCAATATGACAACATCCGAATTTGTTATTAACACTGATACGAGAAAAACAATTAGTTTATCCGAATAGGCGCACCTGCCAAGCATTAAGTTCTCTTAAACATTACTCAAAGAATTTGTTGAGTAACCGTTAAGAATTTGTAAGAGAAAAGTGAGTGATCGCTTCGGGGATGATTTACCGGTCAAAGGGGATGAGCACAAAAATCTTGTCGCACATATTTTGAAAGCACATAAATGAAGGAACAATTTGAGCCTAGGAACATTTCGCTACCTGCATTTTAATTGGCACTTTACTTTTGTAAGGAGAAGTGACTGATCGTTTCGGGGGTGATTTACCGTCAAAGGGGATGAGTACTAATATTTGAATTATGATATAATATATTAAAAGCACATAATTAGTACAAAATTATAGTGTTATTATTTTTATTTTTATTATTTTTTTTAAATGCATTCTAACTTTATTAAAAATCAGCAGAAAACTCATTTTTTCGGCTAAACGGCTTGAGCACAAAAATTGGGATTATAGCAACAAATTAGCACATAAAGAGCACTAAATTTTCCATGTGTTTCGAATGATTATGTCCATGTTGGCATTCTAGCTTAATAGACATAATTTAAATGGCATATATAAATACAGTACATTAAATGTTAAGAACTTTCTCTCTCTCTCTCTCTCTCTCTCTCTCTCTTAATCATAGTTCGTTTTGTCCATTAAATTTTCATTTTGCCTCAGAATACGTCTAATCGTGTGATTTTCAAGATATAGATTATGGCCCATATTCTGAATCCTCTTTTATCGATAAAGGCTTTTAAGCATATAGGTATTAAATGTTTCAAAGAAAACGATTGACTATATACAGGGTGACTCATTTTAACTTAGACAGCCAAATAACTCGAAACATCGCGATTAAATAAAAAAATGTTTAAAACAAAAATTGTTGGATATGAAGGGGCTGATAGAACTATGACTTTGACAATGATCTTGACCTTCATTTTCAAGGTTATTTGAAGATCATGATCATTTTTTTAAATAGAATATATGAATTTTAAATAGATTATATGAATTTTTTTATTGGTGGAAAAAAAACACATAGTTGCTTTAAAAAAATATGTATGCAAAATGGATAATTTTTTAAATAAGCAACTATGTGTTTTTTTTCCACCAATTGATTCATCTTATTATTCTGTTCATAAAAGTATTAAGGTACGATTAACAAAAAATTAATAGTTTACGAATTATTTAATATTTTATATCAATATGTGCCACAATGAAATATAAAATATCTCGTAAACTATTGGTTTTTTGATATCGCTACCTTAATACTTTTATATGCAGAATAATTAGTAGAATCATATTATGTAAAAAAATTCATATAATTCCATTTAAAAAAATGATCATGACCTTCAAATAACCTTGAAAATGAAGGTCAAGGTCATTGTCAAGGTCATAGTTCTATCAGCCCCTTCATATCCAACAATTTTTGTTTTAAACATTTTTTTATTTAATCGCGATGTTTCGAGTTATTTGGCTGTCTAAGTTAAAATGGGTCACCCTGTATAATATGACAGGGTGGTTAGAAAAGCGTGAAATACAAAAAAATCATTACATCTCAAATAAGTTAAGACAAAATTCACAAATAAGTTAAGACAAAATTCATCAACAAATCAAGAGCTAATGAGCCGAGCCAGATGTTTTTGCTAATAAATATTTAATGTACACAATAAAATTTAATATATAAAAACAAACATTTCGACCTTATAACAATAGGTCATCCTCAGTGTCATTAATTTAAAAATTGAATAAACAGAAACCGTAACGCATAATTATAAATCAAAATTAAAACTTTTTTACCTACATGTAATACGCACGCAATAGAATATTTTAAACATTTTACTTTTCAGTGATCTTCGTGACTTGGATGTCGGTCGCAATACTTGTTCACTTATAAACGCTTTACATTGACATAAATTTGCGATTGATAACTCCATGTACATACATTCTTAATTGTCATATTTCAAACTTTTGAATCTGAAGCAGGGGATAAGAGAGAGAGAGAGAGAGAGAGAGAGCACAAAGATTTTTTTTAATTAACATTATTATCTCTATTGAATAAAATTCTAATGTCAATAACTAAAAATAAAGTACTGATTCATAATGTCGTAAAATTAAAATCAAAGTACAGACAAGATTTTATAAAATAATTACCTAAAAGTGTCATCGGTCGTACGATTAATAAAAGAAAAGTAGATTAATTATCGGTGTCGCGCGTTAACAGTCGTATAGATAAAACCAGGAATCAGTGTGTATCTGTTGCTGGATAATAAATTTAATAATAAGACAAATAATAAAACAAGTGAGTTTTTAATATAGTCATGAAGACCAAAAACGTTATTTTTTTCTATATATAACGTAATTTATCTTGAAATACTTCAAAGCCAATATTCTTTGAATAAAGACTTCTATACGTATAATTAATAAACTTTTTCATTAAGTATTCACAATTCCTCCATTCTTTTCTACACCAAAATCATTGAAAATATGTAATGGTATTTATCTCGAATAGTATGTATTATACGTTTTTTATGGTCATGAATTATAATACGGCACTAAGCGTATATTGGACTGAATGCGAGAAATAAAAGGTTATAATGAAAGAAATGTTTCGTACGTATAATTTTTTATATTTTATTAATATGTGACCAATAAAAATTTTCTTACTTTTTCATTAAAAAATTGTGTTGTTTTAATCAAAATTTGTTTTTTTTATTCAAACTAAATTTTGATTAAGACAACACAATGTTTAAATAAAAAAGTAAGAAAATTTTAATTAATCACATATCAACAAAATAAATGACTATATATACAAAAACATTTCTCTCACAATCAGTATATTGCATTTAATATATTGCAATGGTATCGTTTACGTTTACATTATGTTCGCAATTTCTCTCTCTCTCTCTCTCTCTCTCTCTCTTTCTCTCTCTCTCTCTCTCCGTTCTCCCCTATCTATCAATATTATTAAATTGCTTGTCAATTTAATTTGTGGTATTATGTACTCCAGCTTCAGTTTAGGATTATGTTTCAAGTTCGATAGATTAGTTGGCGCATAGCGTGCACTAGAAATTTTAAAATTTACATAAAAAGTATTATTACATATCAGGATTTGACCAAATAAGCCTGTCTTCCTTTATTTTTATTATACGAGGGTTAGTCCAAAATTAAGTTTCCTTATTTTAGGAAAAATAGAAAAAACAAAGTTTAAAAATCTGAAAAAATTTTTTCTTATTACACTTTGGTCATTTTTCAAAAAAATCGACATTTTTTCTATGCATTTGTTGTATCATGAAAAAAGTTTTTCACGCCTTGTGTATACCACGGCATGTATATTTTTCACGAGTCGTCTACGATTATCTACGACCAATCCAAAAACGAGTTTCCCTATTTTTTTTCACGTGAAATACGACCTGGGATGCGTTCGGAAACGTTATCCGAGTGCTTCCGCGTATCGTTTTATCCTTGTTGTTCACCCAATGTTAAAGAAGGATAAGGCACGGGGACTTTCGGGTAACGTTTCCGAACGCAGCCCTGAGTGAGTCCTTCGGGCCTTAGAAATATTCTCCGTACTCTCCGGATCTTGCTCCAAGCGACTTCCATCTCTTCCTCAAATTGAAGCTCTTACCTAGGTGGCCAGCGATTCAATAATGACGAAGAAGTTAAGACGGTCGTTAATAGGTGGCTCGCGAAAATGGGCACGCCGCGCCGCGCCGTGATATAAACAAGGCGTAGAAAAACTTTTTTCACGATACAACAAATGCATAGAAGAGTAATGGCGAATTTATAAAAAAATAATCAAGTATAATAAATTAAAATAAATTTTTTCAAATTTTTAAACTTTGTCTTTCTGTTTTTCTTAAAATAAAGAAACTTGGATTAACTTTCGTAATTAATTTTGTTGTCATCATTCATCAAATGCTGCTCGATATGAAGCGTCTTATCATTTTTTTCAGCTTACAATCGCACACATACGGATCGCCACAATCGATCATGCTGGCGAAACGCGTCGTTCTTTGCGAAGTTCTTTGAGAATGTGTTCGGAATCCCACCCGGGTGCTCTTGGGTGTTATATCATCCTTGTTTAACGCTCGGTAAACAACAAGGATGGAGTGATATCTGAGTGGCAACTCGGATGGGAATCTGAACATAGCCTGAGGTGGAAAAATCAGTGTTAGTGGGAAGGTTCGAAAGTGGCGGTTACGCTTACATCAAAGAGCACGGTCTGCTCCTCTCCTCGTGGAAACTAACGCCGGGGGAATTCATTTTCATTCGATAGCCGGCCACGGTCGAATGCGAAAGCAGCTGCTGGCCATGTGGTGTGCAAACGAGGTGGAATCGCTTAATCGAGGTTAATCGCTTTTTCCCCCTGTTCTCCAACGTTGCGATATATCGCGCTTCATTCGCAGAGAGTAGCGGTATCTTTCACGAAATTTCATTTTAGCAAGACTTTTGCAGCGTTGCCTCGTTTTTTTTGTTTACTTTTCAAGCTCACATGCGTATATTTTGGCTGCCACGTATATTACAAATGCATTCTTTCTAGCGATATAAAATAAAATATATAATGCAACACATGCTAGAAACAGGAACGACGTTGAAGAGCTCAATTTGGTATTAAAATAACATCGGCAGTGAGTATAGCGTTTCATTTTTCTTCTTTCGCAGCTGTCGCGTCGAGTATAACACACAGAACATCATTTTTAGCACTCAGCCGATTTGATTTCCATCCCTCAATTGATGATAAGTGGAGCGAGGGGGGTTGAAATGTAACTTGCTTCATTTTCTCAATGGGGTGTAGGAACGTGACGATCGTTAAATTGTTATCATCGGTCGAGGGTTTCGTCGGCGACGGATGGCTCACTATATTGCGTTTTGCCATCCGGTATCGCGAGCCGGTTACCGCTTAAGGTTACGTCGTCCGCACCGTTGAACCGCGTCTCCGCTGCGTGTCCCGTGCGCGCGGATTTCCGCCGACATGATTTATAGTGGAAAAGGTGCCTCTCACCTTCTCTCACCCCTGCTTACAGTCTCGTGCTATGCGCTCAGCCTCCCTAGAGACGGCGGATTCTGCAGCACGACCTGTTTTCGTTATATAGCCTGGGAAGTGGTTTAATTATTAACTACGTCGCAAACTCCCGCGCGACATGCACTTTTTCATTCGGATGAATGTCTGTTTAATCTATTTTTATTGGGGGATTCAATTATTTCACTTACGCGTATTTCGTGTTTTAATTTAATTGCATTAAATATGAAAGAAATTATTATTAAAATAACATCCATGTTAATAAAGTGTGTGTGTGTGTGTGTGTGTGTGTGTGTGTGTGTGTGTGTGTGTG
>NW_017257254.1:42744-72809 GCF_001594055.1 Mycetomoellerius zeteki | reverse complement strand
CATGTGTCATGGTTTGATAAAATCCACAGATAAAAACTTAGTGAATTGTACCATTAAAAGTCATAAAGTTCATTATCATTATTGTTTTATTATTTATTATTATTATTATATTATTTTACTATTATTATTTATTAAAAGAAATTACTAGAATATTTCAAGAGTAACCAGACTTATGTTAGACCAAAATAAAATAATAATATTTTACCGGTAAACAAAAGAAAAACAAGGAAGATTGACAGAATGCCTGTTAATATCAGAAAAAGGATTTGGCTAACACCAGAACAACGAAAATATGAAAGTGTGTTGAATGTTCTTAATAATCTGAACTTAAAGATACATAGTGCACTGGAGATATTATGACGTAAATTTCCTACTAACGTATGCGCAAGTGGACTCTGTTGAAGACAGATATATTTAACTTTAATTAATTAGCCAACATTCCAAATGAAAAGATAAATGCTGCAGATTAATTTCGCTTCAGGCGCATTAATATTCATGAGTCTAACTTTGATCTTTGATAATTTTTTCCGTCTCTTGTAGTTTCTAAGATCTATGAGTAGGTCACGTTTCTACGTGAAATACCCTACTCTCTAGACTTTATCCGCAGTAATCAAATTTTCCTAAAACGTTACGGCACTACGAAGGCAGGCATTAAGATAATTAATCTGCAACGGACACATTCAAGTGTATTAGAACACATTAGGGTAATAGATATTTCTCCGTTAGCTAAATGTTGCGTTTCGCAGACTGTTAACCGCCTTTCCTTTCTTCATCTTTAGCTCGTATTTATTAATTTAGGCTCTTATGCAAATCCTTCTTTTACGCGAAAGCACAAAATCATTTTTCTCAGCAATTTTTTCTACAGAAAAATCGGAATCTTTTCTAAATAGTTTTTAAACATTTATACACTGAAAAAAAAAAAGATTGGCTGCTGCAGCAAATTAGATGGTAAAATATGGCATAGCATTTTTAATTGACTGTAGCAGCTAATTTTTGGTTGCGTTAGCCTATCTTATCCGCAATGTCAGTATAAAATTTCGATAGGCTAACACAATCAAAAATTGACTGATGCAACCAATTAAAAATGCTATGCCATATTTTACCATCTAATTTGCTGCAGCAGCCAATCTTTTTTTTCAGTGTAGATATAAAAAAAAGTTTTCGATATTCTTTCGCGAATCATTCTAAGATTTACCGCTTCGGACTGAAACCATGCGAAAAATATCGAATGCAGATAAGAAAAGATGAAAATAATTTGCTCGTGCACTAAGCAGGTGACTTTTAATTCTCCGATTGTGATTTCGTCCTCTATTCTAGCTGAACTTACATATTGTTATAGTTAAACCGAAGTTGCAGGATTCATTGTAGCAACTTCGCTCGGAAGCGTTACAATGACAGCGTTGGGGTCGATCGATTGTCATCGCGAGCCACCGGATCCTTGCAAGCTCTCTCTCTCTCTCTCTCTCTCTCTCTCTCTCTCTCGGGACTTGCTTATTAAAGTCAGCGATTAACGACATGTCGGACACGGCGCTCTACATGAAAGCCGGGGCTTTGTCCGTTTCCACGTTAATCGGGCATAACATTGTGAGGATGGTGGTGGTACCGCGGCCATGTCCGTACGATAATGTGGACGAGTACAGCTCGTTACGCTTAGACAGGCGGATGTGACGTTAGGTCGGAAGCATCGCGGCGCAATACGTGTACGCATCTGCAATATTCCCTTGCTCAGGATATGGTATTAACTGTACAGATTGTTCGAAATTTCAATATTGCTATTGTGACACGTTTATTTATTACGTTTGTTCACTGTAAAATAGCGTTCTTGATATTAATGATATTAAGGAGTTTTCAGAATACTGTCCAGGTACGGTGAACGCTGCAGTCATGTTATTTAGTGGAAAGTCAAATTGCGCATATGCAATATCAGGGCAATTTATTCTTTTCTGCGCGTGTATCTTGACAGAAATTTAAAATGGAACTGACTACATCAGAACCGTTTATGATTCATTACTTTGCATATGTTACATATTGTGTGTATTACCTTAAGCATATTATTAATAATAATTGTGTTTATACTGCATTTCTTTTGTGATTATAAAAAAAATTAAACATGAAGATGTGCAGCGCATGTGAATGTCAAAAGAAACCTGGCTGACAAGAAGAAATATCCTTTCGTACTTAAGTAAAACATTTTAATCTATGTAGGGGTACAATACGTATAATATATACATATATTGATTATATATCTTAATTATAATTTATTAATGTAAATTATATTACAGAAAATAATAAAGTAAGAAATAAAAAGTAATTAAGTTATTCGTTTTTGAATTATAGGTTTCTAAAAAAGAAACATGTCAAGCATGGATTGAAGTGATGGGATTAGAAAATGTTGCCCTTATTAAAACAGTGTTTTATGTAGCCAGTATTTTTCAGAAGAATGTTTTTCTTATGCTGTAAGAGGAATAAAACAAAGAATATATTTGAAACCAGGATCTATGCCAACTATGGTTACGTTTACACGATTTACGCCAAAGTTATAACATCGGTATTAGGAAACTGATCAATCACAGTTATTCCATTCTTCAGAAGAATAGCTATAATCGGCCAGTTTCATAACATTGATGTTAGAACTTCAGCGTAAATCAAGCCATGCAAACGTAGTCTATATTTGATAAACGTTTTTCTAAGTATGTATCGCATGTTGCATTAACATATTGATCAGTATCCATTAAAATGTAATCCATCGATAAATTTTATAAATGTAATGTTTCCTAAAAAAGGTATTGTATTTATAAAATAATCTGACATCCCCTGATCAATATGTTGGTACAATACGCGATACATATTTAGAAAAAAACGTTATTCACATATAATTGACAAAGATTATGACTTCAAATATATTTTTTGTTTCATTCCTCCCATGGCATAAGAAAAACATTCTTCTGAAAAATGTTGACTACATAAAACGCTGATTCTAGTAGAGGCAACATTTTCTAACCCCATCGCTTCGATCCACGTTTCACGGATATGATATATCTTTCTTTTTTGGAAACCTATATAATTCAAAAGCGCATAACTTACTTTTATTTTTTACTTAATTTTTTTCAGTAATATATTATTATATAATTTACGTCAATAAATTATAATTAAGATATATGTGTTAAATATTTAATATTTAAGTTGGCGAGATTATTATGTTTACCTATTTACGAGCTGTTTACGTTATAATTTGAATACTATTGAAACGCGCCTTTAGTTTAGCGCCTCTAGCGCCTCTGGCGCCTCTACGAGTTAAGCGTGTAGTAGAAGAAGAGAGGAAGAAGGGCTGCGGCCATATTCATATTATTACTACTGTAATGGGACACCGATGTCGTGACAATCTACGTTCTCATTATTTTTATGTATACCTGAGTTATCGGATTAAAGTTATTTTGTTAGAAATTAATCGTGTGTCATTATTAAAAATTATCATTAACATATATGTATACGTTATGTGTAGTAGGTTAAAATGTTTTACTTATTTGTCAAAGGATATTTTTCCTCGCCTGCCAGGTTTCTTTTGATATCCATACATGCACTGCACGTCTTCATGTTTAATTTCCTTTTTCTTACAATCACAAAAGAAATGCCGTACAAACACAATTATTAATAATAATATACTTAAGGTAATGCGATATGTAACATAAGGCTTGTTCTTTTTAACTAAACTTCTTGCACGGTTTATCTTTTCTTTTTTTTCTCCAACGTGGAAAGGAAAGGAAGAAAGATGAACCGTGTAAGAACTTTAGCGAAAAAGAATAGATTTTTTGCAAAGGATAATATCATACAGATGTCTCTGACGTAGTCAGCCATTTTTAATTTTTGTCAAGATGCGCACGCAGAGAAGAATAGGTTGTACCGATATTTTGTCTATCCCACCCATGGTGAAAGTATACAGGATGTTCGGTAAGTTTTGACAAAGCGCTCGTGTACAGATAGAACGGACTAAATTGAGTCGAAAAGTCCTGTACCATTTTGCAATTTTCGCAATAGTTAACAAGATATTAATTACTAAATATCGCTGAAATATTGGTATTCAATACTTTTTTACTCAAATACTATCAACTTTACAGAAAAGCAGCAAGAGACAAAAATTATTTATTTTCTTCTTATAAAGTTTCGAGAATTTGTTCAGAATATTTTAATACCGTATTTTCTCATGTTGGTAAAAATATTATAGTTGCCAATAAGAAAATGCAGTACTAAAAAGTTGATAAAAAATTCTGAAAAAATTCTTAGAGCTCTGTGAGAAGAAAATAAACAATTTTTATCTCTTGCTGTTTTTCTGTAAAATCTCTTGCCGTTTTTGAAAGTATTTGAGTAAAAAATTATATATTAATTAAAGACCGATATATAGGTATATAAATTTTTAGTAATTAATATCCAGGGTTGACAAACGTTACTTTTCAGTTACTTTGTCGTTACTTTTTATAGTAAACAATTTGATGACAATGTTGCAATTTTTTATGACGATAACGCTAACTAACTAAACGCTAAGGTTGTACTAAAGTTAGAAAAGTCACTTTGAAAAGTAACTTGTCACTATTATGCGTTACACCGAAAAAATTATAAGTATAACGAGTAATGCGTAACGTTACGCGTAACGTTACTCGTTATTAAAAAGTAACGCGTTACAAATTAGGAGTTATTTTTTTCAGTAACGAATGACTTTTTCAATCCATTACAAGTAACGATTGACTTTTCTAACTCTGATGTTAGTATTACCATCATAAAAAATTCACAATGTCATTATTAAATTGTTATTATAACAAGGTAACGATCAACAAAGTAACGCGTTACTTGCCAACCTTGTTAATATCTTGTTAACTATTGCGAAAATTGCAAAATAGTAAAGGACTTTTCTACTCAGTTTAGTCCGCTCTATCTACACCCGAATGCTTTGTCAAAACTTACCGGACACCCTGTATACTTCCATCATGCTCGCACCGTTCTGCCAAACCCAGTATATACCTACTATAGAAAAGTATATGAATGCTGGATCTATTTTATATGTCTATGATACACGTTGTTCGGGCAAAGCTCAAGGAATAAGTCCACGTAGTTCCAATCGCTCCTGATTTAGGACCGCGCGCGTGTCGTCTGTGCTTTCCTTTGCGCGGATCGACGGCGCATGGATCCAGTGGCCAACAACATGGTGTGTCAGAACAACAGTCAGCTCACGGTGGACTGAGATTCGGAGATTCGAAGGAGGCATCTCACTGATTTAGCGGATTACGATATAGCCTACAGAATAAATCAGGTATGCAGGATGTGTGTTATCTCTCCGTCAACGATTAGCGTTACGGCATGCGTGAGTGTCGCATAATGGAGCCTATGGCCGAAATGGAAGCCTGACGATCATCTCAGGCGGTGGTTTGCCACCACCATCTTGGACGTCGATAATTATCTTGGACGCAACTGCTTAATGACGTAGCTCTGAGCAGTCTCACGATTACAGTCTATCGTGTATCGTGTAATCTCTACGTTGTTCAACGACAGTCTTGAGCGGTGCCCGGTAAGCACCAAGAAAACCTAATGATTATCTTAGATGCTCTCTTTCTTAATTGCACCAGCAAATGGACGCTGTGAAATGATGAGCTCTCGCAGGACATGGTAGTAATCTCAAAATGGCCACCTGATGATAAGCTCAGGTGATACTCACGACGAGAATGGAATCACCTGTCGTCTCACGCGTCACGCGAATTATAGAGGATTCAGGGGCTTACAACCCCTCCTCGTCATTTGTCATTACTCTATTTGTTTTCAGTCACTTTACTCTTATTTGTTTCAATCAAAGCATGTGTATAACCCGAATTAAATGTTAAATGTATCACCGAGGGTGCGGTCGAGTTGCTACTTTCAAATGCTTCAAACGTTTTCATTTTCAATGCTTCTATGGAACGGTCAAGTAGCGCTACAAATGTTGTCAACACTAGTTAAGTTGGCCGGTCTAAAGCGTTCTGAAGCGTATCCAAGCATTAACATTTATTTTCGAGGCAACCTAGAAAAAAAATTTACATAAATTTTTACGAAAGTGGGAACAAAAGTTCATAAAAATGAATGATATTATAGCAATATATATTGCACAAAATTATTTAGAATATACAAAATATCTGTACGATGATGACGATATAATGGACATGATAATAACCTCTGAATATGGAAAAAAAAAAAAGAAAATGTATTTATAATATTGAAAATTATTCCCCGAACGGTCGTCGTATAATGTTAGATCGGGCATTTTTCATGTTTTTCAATACTTTATAGGTCACACAATCCACGATCACACGATCGCAGTAGATAGTTCTTACCTAATCAAGTAACCATACACATTTCCCGCGTTTTGCGAAGATTCAAAAACCGCTTCAGCTGTACTACCTCTTCGGCTGTAGCATTGGAAGCGAAATAGAGGGAGAAATCTGTGACGTTTCGATGACGTAATTGATGCTATTGAAGTGTTTCGAAATGCTTAAATGACCGTACCTGAAATGCTTCGAAGCATTCGTAGTGGCAACTCGACCGCACCCCAAGTGAAATGAACTTTCACATAATTTACTGTTATTAAATATTGTTTGATACTCATAAATATATATTGTATTCCTCTCACGCCTTTCCGCTTCCCGGATCCTTACCCCAACACACGTGGTCAGTTTTCTGTTCCTGAGTCTGTATTCTGTAACTCGTTATGCATTCATAACGACAGTTGCGTAGCTTTTTTACTATTATAAAATATCTGCGCTGTCGTTATGAGCACATAACGATTGCATAACGAGTTACAGAAGTCTGTTGTACTAGACTGCACTAGATTTCTCTTTCTCACTTTCGACAAATATACCTATCTCACTTTCCAAATTCCAAAAGTGTATACACTAGTTCAGCCATAGAAAACAGACTTACGGTATTGCAAAACCTCTCCATTGTTACGTCCAGGAGTGTGTCGTTCATGTTCAAGCAGTGTTCGATACACGGATCGCGCACTCATCACTTGCGCAAACAGAAATACCTAATTCTCTCTCGTATAAACAAGAACTTTAATAATGGAATTGTCAGTACAAGTATAATACAGGGTAACGTCTCAGAAAGAATTCATATTTTGTCAATTTCAAGTCCAGGAACGAAGACAAAATAAACTCGTTCCTCTAACGAGCGGTCGCGAATTCGACGAAACTTCACAGCGCGAAGAGAATGTTTCGGATGGTGCGGACACACCGCGGGCGCAACAATATTAATAATAACTATTAAAAAAGAGAGAACGAAGGGAGAGAATTAAGAGTAGTAAGAAATAAACGGTTAATAATTTAAACTACATTATAAAACGATTACATGTAGTATTACAACAATTATATTGAATAATTTTGGAACCTACACTATTAAAGATGTATATTTATACACACGTAAGTAAAATTATAATTTATAAAAAAAATTATTCTTCTTTATAATAATTAAATTGTTTGCAAAAATAAATTTACAATTAAAGCAACGCTTATAAAAGTATTTACGCAATAATTCACCAACAAATTATTATACGTATAAAAATTTTTAAGATATCCAACATTAAATTTTCTCTTCTGAATTTTATGTAAAAATATTGTACATTTGCATAAAAAATATATTATTGTTAATGCAATTTTCTGTTTAATATAAAGATACATTTACTTAATTAGAGGTAAAGTTTTGTTAAAACACATAATTTTATATATTTTCACTATAAATGGTTTAATTTATAAACATATTATAATGTAGCTTTACGTTTACGTAATTTATTTATAGTGTATCATGATTAAAAAGTTTTAGGAGAAAGACTTCTAATTATATTTGTTTGACGTTTCTTCTAATGAGAATTATTATTAACTGCAGATATATCAGGTAATTGTGGAGAATCCAAGTAGTGTGCCGCGCCGTTTACGACTACCTATGTCATATCCAATATGAATGTCAACAGTCGTCGGAAACTATTGAAGCAGCAGTAACTTCTTGTAGTAGGACTCGACGTTTCGTTTAAAACTGATTTGCGAGATGCAGTAACGACAAAAATGCTGTCGTTAAATCGCTAGTGAATTCTGCCCTGTCACGGCTTATCGACATTCATGTCGTATTCCACGAAAAGTGCGAGCAAATTTAAATGCTGGAGCGAGAGGAAATAAAAAAAAGCGGGAAAAGGAAAGAAAAAAAACAGAAGAAGGCGAAGTCACATGTGCAGAGATAGATCAACATGGTTAGCAATGTCACAGCGATGACGATTTGCACTCTTTATTTCCGTTTTTGACAAGTTAGAACTCGCCGCTATTTCTTTATGACAGCCTAGCTAATAACATTTCGACGACGCAAAATAAAATGCTACTCCATGAAAAACTTGCACCTGCAAAAATGTATAACTAACAAGACACTTGGTTATTATATATGTAGAAAACCATTTGCTGAAAACTTAAGGATGTCGAGAAAGCTGAAATTTGAAGTTCATCCAACTACCTGTATCCGGCGTTCCACGTCCTATCAAAAATACGTCACGCAGGTCACGTTGTATTCGCGTTCTATATACAGATCTGGGTATCTATCATGGAACATGTCGGAATGAATTCTGATCGGAATTATTCCGTTTTCTCTAGAAAACACAATAGAAATCCAGGGAATAATTGAATAATTCCGATCGGAACCCATTCCGACTTGTTTCACGATAGGTGCCCTAGCTGGCTTTATTATAGGCTGCAGGGCGCAGAATACAGGTCGTACCGAAGTTGGATGAACTTCAACTTTTGTGTCCTGCGTTCTGCGTCCTATTCACAGACTTCTATAACTAGACTGCTAACTCAATGTGATAGAAAGAGATGAAGCTGATTCCGAGCTGTGTTTTATATGTGTTCTGTCTGTGAGTATCGCGTGAATTTACGTGAAAACACTAACGTTATTATCCATGTTATTTAGAGTGTGTTCCTTCATTATGCATGAAGCGTATGATATGTCATTTTATCCTTCTTTATCAATCGGTGAACAACAAAGACAAATGATGCATCATGTGTTTCATGCGTAATTCGGAACGCACCCTTATATATGTGAGAGTGAGTGAACACAAATATGACACTGCCCAGTTCCTGTATTCTGTAACTCGATATGCAGTCTCGTTGTATGTTCATAACGATAGTTGCGCAACTTTTTTACTATATAAAATATCTGCGTAAGAAATCTGTAATTTTTTATTTTTTCCAGCTTTAAACACAAAATACACCAGCTACAAATACATTAGCATGTACATTTTAAAATCGTGGAAAAGGAATTTTTATTCTGTGAAACCACTACGAGGAAATTCGATAGGAACAAAAACGTCGAAAATGCTAGTTTTATCGGTAATGCAGACGGCTCCAGCATCCCCTTAAAACAATCAACTAGAGCGAGAAGGATTCTCTTACTGTTTCGTTCGTTCTCGGCGCGCTGAAGGCAAGCACACGGATATGGGCTTAGGTGTGTGGCTACCGGTTACGCCAGATCGCTAACTGGTGGCGCTGATCGCGTGCCTAATTCTTACCGCTGATTCTGTTGCCACCATCAACGTGGAGTTCTTGACTGAATACTCAGGGAGGAACCTCAATTTTGGTTTTTCATATAGGTTTGTGTTTTCTTATAGTTTTTTGCTTTTTTCTTTTATTTTGTAGAAAGATTTTTATTCTGTATAAAGGAAATGAAATGAACATAAAAATACGAAATGCGGTCCTAGCTAGAGTTCGAAAATTTTCAGTAAAATGAAATCAGAGAAGGTAACAAAGAATATTACCATATAGGTTCTTTCGGGATGCCTCTAAAAGGACCGAAAATCATGTTCCGCAAAATTCGGGACGGTTGGCCACTCCACCCAGGAGGGACATGGGTAAATACAAAAAGGGAATGAGATGATGGCGAGAAAGATAAAAACGGAAAAGTAACGAGGGTGATCCAACGCTCGTTAAATGTTGATTTGCGAATGAATTAGCAAAGGATGCGCGCAAAGTTAATGAAAATGTAGTTACTAGTGGAATATAAAAAGTAGTGAAGGCGGAGAGAAAGAGGGAAGGAAAGAAATTTATTACAATCCAGGAAGATTATGTTATAACCTAATCCAACCGGAAATAATATACGACACAGAAGTTATAATTGGATAATAACGGTAACAAAGATTGGTTACACGTGTGCGCGCATAAGAAAGAAAAGATAAATTTTTAGAAAGAAAAAAGAAAAGAGCTGGAAGTAGATCATTTTACGCTTTTTAGTTTTTAAGGAGTAGAATATCCGAGATGTGTGTGTGTGTGTGTGTGTGTGTGTGTGTGTCTTTTGGAAATAATTACTGGTTCAGCATCTTGACAATTTCAATAAGTAACAAGCTTCAGAAATATCGTGGGAAAACAGTAGTGAGACAGAGAATAAACGTGAGGAAATGCTAGGATCTCAATAATGTTACAAGGTACATCGATAAAGCCGGCATTCGAATGTCGTTATCTGTAACAAAGGATCGCGCAAACGTGCATTCATGCACACGAGAGGGTTGCATGAAAGAGAGTGGCTAAGGAATGGAAAATCACGTAAACGGATTCAGACAAATCGCATGGAATGCGAGGAAAATGCGGAGTGAACAGGAACAGCAAACTAAGGAGATGATAATACTTGTAAACTTATAAAATGACGTGCGTGGTAGTTGGATTGCTGGGCGAAGGGCCACTTTTATTGCGGTGAAAAATCGATGGTGTTCGCTCGTAGCGGATAAGAGAGAAGTACAATAAGATAAACATGGCCGACGAATAGAAGCATACTAAAAGTAAGACAACTAGTAAGTCGGAAAAGGGAGATAGATAAAAGAATAAAAGCCCGCCGTCTCGGAAATCCCGCATAACACGACGGTTGTCAGATTTTATTCGTAAACACATTGTTGTTGCAGTTGAGACGAAACTATATTGAAGCTGCGTACAAGCGTAGATTCTGACCGATTGTGTATGTGAATTATTTTCAAATTGTAAGTATTTAAAACGAATTAAAAATAAATATGAAAGAATTGAATACAGAAATAATAAAGGGAGATATTACATTCACATAAATTAACAATAATTAGAAAAATACGATGCAAAACAATAACAATAATAATTCTTTATTGCCAAAATGTACAACATTATGGAGATTTAAACTAAACGAAAAGAACTGTGAATGACGAATAGTATGTACAAATGGTAAAGCAAATTGCTGCTGTGACACCCGCTAGTAATCAAAGTCAAGTACAAATATATGTGCAATGGTAGAGGAGCGGCAACACGATAAAAAATAATAAAAATTGACGAGGCTCTTTATAAAAAGGTAAAAAATAAAAATAACGCTATGATCGTTAACGTTGATGTGAAATATGAGATGGCAATATTGTTAAAATATTAAAAAGGGGACAGATAAGGAACTATGTACAAGATATAAAGGATCTCCTTCGAGACTGAAAGAAGAGCCCTAAGATAGGAAGTTGAGATAAAATAATGCAGAGGAAAAAAGCGGCATGAAAACTAAAGTGAAGGAAAAAGGTAAGACGAAAATAAGACACTTGGACTTTCTGAGGAATGGAGTGCTATCTCATATAAATTTCAAATAGCATTATATAGCAAAATATAGATAATACATCGACAAATCGTTAATACATAAAAATGTCTGTTTTCATTAGTTCTTTTATTGCCGCATTTATTTTACTCGTTGCACTTTTTTCCTCCTTGCAGTAAGACACCAAAGACGTTAGGAATAATCTTTAGCAATGTGTCGAACAAAGATAATTTTAGAATAAGAGATAATTATGATATCCGTGATAGCGTAACGTGAATACTTTGTAAAAAAATGTTTTGAAATTCATCCCTCTACAGTTCAGAAGAAGTTAATCTGTTGTCTCACGAAGCGCATCTGAAACAATAAGCGAGAGAACATAGAGAAAGTTGGAGAGCAAATAAAGGTAGAAGAGAATATAAAGGCGTGAAGGAGGAGTAACGCTGGGAAGAGACAACCGCAAAGATGGATAAGTTGGCGAAAAATAAAATGGCCGAAGCGGCGCATCGCCCGCTGAGCATGGCGAGTCATCTTCTCAAGAAGGAAAGACGCTCTTGATGGTTCCGCTTTAAAGATAACGAAGGGAGTTCTTCGCGGAACAAAGCTTCGTAACCGCCGCCGCGGCCGTCGCAACGTTCGCGAAGTGTTTGCTGAGGCTGTCTCCAACAGTGCGACAGGAGCGACAGGTGGCTCCGTGTGCCTGCTTTTTCACCCCTTCTCACCTTTTCTCTTTCCCACTCTCTTTCTTTCTCTCTCTTTTTCGTTGCCGTTTCTCCATCTATCATCCTCTCACGATTCCGCTTCCAGGCTCGCTCGCACCGTTGGCATTCGCTCGGGGGTGTGATTTAAAGTGTAAACTTAAATATTCCAGTTGGTATCTTCGTGCAAATAGATTCGATATTAATGGAGCTTCAGCACCTCGCTGGGAAAGAGAAAGAGAGGATATCCGAATATCTACTGCAGGAAATCCTAATGGCGAATCTAACTACTCCATAAACCTGATATACTTCGTATATTTAATAAAAGAGAATATAATAAAGATGCGAAGGAAATCTTTGTATCACGAAGTGAGATTTTAAATAAATTACAACAAATTAAAATTTCAAACAATATACAGGACGTTTGACGTTAATATGAAGAAAATAATATTTGAAGTGAAGTAGTCTTTTCACGGAAAAATTATTGCGGTTATATCTCATTCAGAGCTTCATCAAAGAAATCTCAAGTAATCTCCTCGAACGACGTGTAAAACGTTTCGATCTGACTTTTTCATCTTCTTTTTTTCATTTTGGAACGATTTGATTTATAGATGGGAAAGTGACAGCACGGCGGAGCTAAGTATCCCGGCTCAAAATAATTATCGATCTGCTCTTATCGAATCTACGGTAAACTTACCTGCTCTGTGAATACAGGAGAAAGAAAATGTGTCTTGCGTGAAGGCAAATTTGAAGAAATCTATTGATGAGAGTCAGTGGACACCTTGGCTTTCTTTTTCAACCCACTAATCATAATCCACTTCTGCGATTGAAGGACGAAGGAATCGATATTCCATGTACCGTTTATGCATATCCGTATGTATTTAAAGAAAATGTTTCTCCTGTGTCGAAAACTGTATAAAGACAAAGTTTGACAAAGTAGCCGGTCTTATTTAATCAATTCTTTTTATTAATCTAGATGATTTAGTTACATGTTTATTTATTTTTTCTGATGGAAGACTCTTTCACTTATCTTCTAAAATAATCCACAATTCTTTCAGTTTTGAAAAGAAAGGCTTTTATAAACTATAATCTTTTTTTTATTATACTTAAATTAAACAGTACTATGTTAATTATAATTTTATTAAATATGTTGTCTATTTACTTTCAAATTAAGAAAAAAATTGAATAAAGTATGAATCAAACTTTCAAGTAGTGTTTCACTATATTTTTAAATTTTATGCGGTCGCAAACCGGCAGTATATATTCATGCTTTACTTAATTTATAGAAGGGAAGAGGATTCACATGATTAAAAAATATTCAGTCGTATAGAGAAAAATAAAGGAAGCTTTATTCTTTACATACCATAGCAGGCGATACGAGTCGGCCGCGCATCGTTGATGCAAACGACAAACGCGCGCGTCACCGATGACGCAGAGATATAAACAAATATCAGTAGGAAGATCGGGCCGGTAGGGGGTCTCGGGATACACGATAAGATCGGTAAGATGGGATCCTCTTCGTCGCGCGGGATCGTATAGTACACACCGTCGTCTGTCTTATCATCTCTCCGTCCTCGCTTTCTTTCATCGCCATCATCTTCGACTTCTTCAGGTCACGCCAAGATCGCCGCTAGTTTGTGCAGATTCGTTATGGTCGTCGCGTCGCCCGGCTGCAACCTGAGAGCCTCCTTGTAAGCCGCGGCGGCTTGCTTGTACTTGCCGTTCAGGTGTAGGATTGCGCCGAGATTCGTATGACTGCGGGCCTCCTGCGGCCTTAGACTGGCCGCGTGTCGATACCAGACCTCGGCCTCATCGCGACGATCGGCTTGCCTCAGCGCCGAAGCCGCTGCGACAGACAGCTCATAATCGGACCGCAACAGCTCGGCCGCTCGCAGCTGTTCTTCGGCAGCCTCCATCAGTCGACCCTGCGACGTCAGGAATAACCCTGGAAAATTTATAAACAAATATCATTGTACGTGTCGCGAGACCGCATCGCGTTCGGTCAATTGTCAATTTATACGTCGTGTATTGTTACAATTTGTCAAGTCACTCGATCATTAATCGACGTGGCAATTACATTGAACAACAAATTTTGATCAACATTTTCTTTCTCATCAAGTAGTAGATGTTTCTTGAGAAGAGCTGTTTATTATTTTCTATTATCTATTATATTATATATTATTATATCTATTATATTATATATTATTATATATTATCTATTATAATCTAAAAAAGGTATTTTCAAAAAATTCCATCACCTATCATTTTTTTGAAACTTCGTTTTGAATTCCTTCTACATACATCTAAAAATCGCAAATTCGATAATATATGTAATGTATAGCTATAAAAAATTTAAATATTTTTTTACAATATAAAAGTAAATGTAATGGTGGGAGGTTTCTTTTATTATGTATAATTTTTAAGTAATATATTAAAATAATAAAATTTATTGCCAATCTTTAACATTCAAAAATTACACTGCTTTATAAGATTTCTGTTTCTTATCACCTAAATGATTCTTATGTATTTTACTCCGTAAAGGAAAAGAAAATCTAAATTATTTATATTTATAAAGATTTTTTTTTAATAAAGCTCTTTTATTTTTCAAAATTTATGAATAATAAAATTCTTTTAATTGTTTTTTCAGTAGCTAAAAGTATATAAGAATCACTATTCCAGTTACTAAGGAACAGAAACCTTGTAAATCAAAGTGTTATTTATTTAATAAGTATAAATCTATAAATCTTATTCAATAATTCATTATTTTGCAATTGACTGTATTGATTTCTCTTATATACATAAATAATAAATTTGATTTGTGACAGAGGAAGAAGACACACATGTATTATCAAAATTTTTTTGAGAGCAATATTTAGAGTATGAAAACTTTAGAAAATGTGACGTTGAAGAATGCAAATATGACAAAGGAATAGTTTTGCATAATGGTATTTTTAATTTTAGAAAAACTTAATAAAAACAAATATTTTTTATAAATGTGTGTGTGTTGTGTGTGTGTGTGTGTGTGTGTGTGTGTGTGTGTGTGTGTGTGTGTGTGTGTGTGTGTGTGTGAGGAGATAGGAATTTAATTTGTATTTATCGAATCTTTGATTTGAAATTAGACAGACATTGTATTTATTATTAACTAATTCAGTAAAAAAACTCAAGATTACAGATTATTTATCATCTATATTAATAACGTTCTATTGTTAATAGAAAAAATATACGCGGTAAAAGGTTGTTTCCGTATCTGGATTGCAATTTAACGTTTTAAAGCGTCGCCGAGATTCCCCGGAATTTTAATACCCGTAGATTCATCCTCGACACCTCAACTCATCTCCATGTCCTCTAGTATTCAACCTTCTTTTCGATTAGCCTATCCGCCCTTCTCATCAGAGATCGACTATCATCCCACAGGAAAAATTACAACGATATTTATAGCGGCTCGATGAATCAGCAATCCTTTTATTTCCCCCTCCTGTTAAGCGACTCTTCAAATCTTGGTTGTTTGATTCTCTCCCGTCCCGATTCCTCCTTACAATTGAAGAGCATTTTAAGGATTCCTTTTCAGAACGAATTCGGGGTTTGAAAATCAATTATGCCGTTGATATAATGAGGCCTCGACTGTGGCGACTGATGTAACGATGAAGATGATGAGGGGGAGGAAAAATGATTCTTTTGAGGAGTGCTTTAGACAAGTGTAAAAGTGAGATACTTAAGAGAATGTATTTCATTGGTTTAATGATAAATGAGGATTTGATTTTATCACCACCTAAGACGACTATAAATATAGAGCATTAGACATTTAAATTGCGATGCAGTCAGGAGCCGAAAGACGGATCATGATTGGAGAGAAGCTAGAGGGATAAAATAACGATGGAAAAAGGAGACGGAGATAATAACCGGAGATATCCACTGACGAATTCCGGACAACGTCGATGAGCAATGGCGACGTTTCCTGCGGTCAATTAAAGGAGTTCTTGGTCGCGCCTTACCGTAATGATGATGCACGCTGGGATCGTCCGGTGCCAATCTGCGGGCCCTCAGGAACCATCTCTCCGCTTCCAGGACACGGCTCGACTAAAGAGAGAGAAAGCAGAGGCGATGCGTGAGCCACCGCGAACTCGATAGTCCTGTCTGTCCCCCCTCCCCCTGGCGGTTGCTACCGGTTGAGGAGCTTGTTCTATTACATTGGACAAGATTTTTGAATATAGTATATCGGTTAACACTAAAACAGCCGAAGTTAGGTAATCGATTATAGAATCAACCGTCGAAAGTGCCAGTTTGGCTTCTATCCTTGTTTTCGATTGATGTTTTATGTTATTTTCATATTATTAATACTATTTAAAATTGTATTCATATTTTTTCAATATTCTGCAATTACATAAAAGCAAAATTTTACTTCACTCAATTTAACAACCGCATATTTCCACCGTTCGCATACGTCAACATTCAACAACCATCCCTTAGAGCAGAAGGTGGTATTATGGCATCCCAATTACATTTTACACAATAACTTTGTTAATAATCAATATTTAAGTTTAAAATTTGACAATTACATTCGTTAAAATGTTGTTGAATCGATCCTGGACTCAAAGTTACGAAATATTTATTACTTACGATACTATTAATAAAAATGTGACGACATTGCATAATGACTCGTAGAAAAAAATGAGTGGTAATGTAGCCTTCCATAAAAAGAGCCTTAAAGGGATGTTGGAGTGACTAAATTATCACACTACAGTTGTATAAAAATCTTCGAATTGACTTAAATTCGACTTGATTTCGAATTAAATTAAAAAATTTTTTAACATTCTTTCGATTTTAGTATAAGGTCCACTGCACCACCTCCTAATTTTGCGTCTAATTCTACTTTAATCCTGTAAAAGGTTTTTTTATTCCGTTCAGTCAATTCGAAGATTTTTATACGATTGTAATGTAATAATTTGGTCACTCCAACATCCTCTTAAAATATTAGTTTTGTTTAGAAAACAGTATTTGGTTACAAAATTTGATTACAATATTAACAAAAAAGTAAAACATTTTAAAATGTATGCAAATGAATGTATATATGTTCACATAACTTCTGTATAAGCTGCTCAGTACTAAAAATCTCAGAACTAAAAATAATACACGTAATATAAACTATAGATTAACAGTAGACCTACGATCAATTATCAAATAATTATTTTGATATGAAAACCTCAAAAAAAGAGGCCGTGAGTAATCAATACCCATAGAGGGCCACATTAGCAAAATGCCATGCTATTGTTTAAATTTGCATAACTCAAAATATATAGTCAAATAAAATGTTAAAAAGCAAATAACACACTCAAAAATACATATTCATGTGATAATACGCTCAAGTTTAAGAAAATGAGGTAGTAGGTGCAATTAAATGCTAAAATATACCTCAGAAACGTTTCGAAATATTTACAAGTAAAAATGCATGATAATAATTGCTGGTTATTGAGTGTTGATAATATTAGCATCATGGTGTAACGGCGAGCTACTGAACTAATAATTCCATAAGTAATCATTAGGATTCGCTATATAATAGCGAAGATATTAAGGGAGGCTACAATATATACACTGGCCATAATACCATCTTGTCCTTTATATACAAAGTTTCATTAAAATCAGAATTGGACATTCCGCGAGGATTCCCTTGTTGTAAGTGCATATTGATGGTTTCAATTTAAAATAAAAATAAAGATAAAACGTTTGAACATGAATGGAATGAATTTTTTGTAAATCAAACTTCTAAAATAATAAAAAGTCAGAGAAAACTATTAATCAATACAAAAATTTATAAGAATTATGAAATTTTAAAAGTCAGCGGAGCCAAAATGGCACCATCGGCCGTTCTAGTGTTAAATTATGAATGTATGTGTATACATACGCTGAATATAAACCTCCAAGGATAATAAAATACATGTAGACATTAAGAAAAATCAAATTTTTTAAAATTACATTAGATAAATAAGTAATAACTTTGAATTTTCCTTCCGCCACAGAAACATTGCAATTTCTGTTGACAATTTCGATAGATACAGTACACAACTCGCAAAAATTGAGTGTCACTGAAAAAACAATATCTAACGCGAGAAACAGTAAAATAGATTTACATTCAGCGCTGAATTCTCTAAAAAAAAGGATCTTTGGTTTCCTACAAAAGAATTTTGTTTTTTGTCAAATATTGTCATTCGTATTGCTCGTTAATATCATCGAAATATAGTTGATATTTGACGCAAAATAAATCTACTTTTAGAGATGTAAAAGCCGAGAGGAGTGGGGACTTCGTATTGACCCAAATATGTTTATATCTGCGCATTGCGTATTACGATAGAAGTTTCTCAAGTGGTCACAGCTGATATAGTCAGACTTGGAAAATAGATCGCTATAAGATGAAATAGAGCGGCGATGGCAGGCGATGGCGATCTAAAAGCAAAACGATGGCTACTTACGTTCCGTGCCAAAAGTTTTCCGTAAGTGATGTGGGCCGGTACGTGGTCAGGCTGGCTGGCCAAACTTGCCTGAAACCACCTCTCCGCTTCCGCATACTGTTGCAGCCTCGACAGCGTCTCGCCTAGCAGATTGTACACGCTCTGGAGGAAGAAAAAGAAAAAAATAGATAGGTTTTTTTGGTGCCATTGAATTTCTTTTTGCCATTACACTGTGCACTGTGTAGAAATTTAAGAATTTTTACATGCATGTTCCGAGGCGTTTTTGCTTCTCCAAATGTTTTGACCAATTCGGAGCTGATTTCTTATTTTAATAAAAACTTAATCGTACACTACTTTTGTATTCGCAACTCTTTAGCGTGCAAGATTAGACATTATTTTAATAAACACCATAGTTGGATTTCTTTGCACTTCATGTGACAGCTATGCTGGAAGAAAATCTGATAATTACCAAAATACCAAGGGTATTTTGTTTAGCGCATTGGTGTAATATTTAATAAGTATTACACACATAATAATAACCAACCGTATAATAATAATTAAAAAATATTTAGAAAAGTAAAATTAGTGTTTAGTTGAAATTCAATTAAACGCTATTTTTTTTGTTATATTAACCAAACATTTGATTAAAGTTATTTCATTAAAGCATTTAATAACTATCATCTAGGTTTGATTATTATTACCAAACTTTTTTTTTAAAATAAGATTTTATATCGTCGAAACTTAATTCGGAAAAATTCCTAGATCTTTCAGTAATTTATATTAGTTACGAATTTAGATCATCACTTAAGTCACTTTTCTTCTTCTGCAGACTTTAGAGTTTACTTGAGGCAAAATCTCCATTTTGCTTCACGCTACTTGAATATGCAAACATCGGTTAAAGAATCCAGTAAGTGTGAACAACATGTTTGAAAAACATGAGGTGCAACTGAGGGCTATGTTTACAAGAAAATCACGTGTGGATCGAAACGCGAGAAGGTTCGTTAGCGTGCTGGGGAAAATTATGTTAATAAATTCAACAACTAATAAATTTGCTGGCAACTAATTTACAAAGCGTAACAAATTGCTGCAATATATGCGGACGCTTGTACGCGTTTTAATACGCGCGCGTTACAATATAATAATAAGCTCTTAATTACCTTCAATCTAGAAAATGCGATTGCGAATGGCAGAACGCTGAAGTATGCCACTTCTGCGTTAATTAATTACGCTCGAATATGAGGGATCATATCCAAAATTTTCATCGATGGATAAACTTGCGATATGGCGTTTTGACTCGTACGATAAATAGAGATGACAAAAAAAGAGAATAATTTGATTTTAATAGAAATCCTCTCTTTGAAAAGTTTTCAGATTTTCAACCAATAGTAAAGTATGTGACATCATTAATATCATTAATCTAATTCAGATCGGTGAAAAGCCGCTCGGAAAACGCTGTAAAAGAAGGTTCCACTTTAATCGAAATTAAGTATTCATTATTCCTTCTTATTTTTTATTTTAGATTTACATTTATTTATTTTAGATAACATGAATTATAAACATGCTTTTGATTCCGAAAAACGAAAAAAAAAATGAAAAAAATCTTGTGTTAATTTTATTAAATAAATTAATAAACGTTGATGTTTTTATAGTTTGTGTGTGTGTGTGTGTGTGTATTTTTTTCAAGGACATGAAGGGCCCGAAAATTTTTAGCACTTCCTTTTTAGCACTAGGCCCAAAAGTTTTTTAATCCGTCACTGGTCGTAAGATTGCTTCGTGATCCAATGAATTCCGCAGTTTCCTCAACTCTGTAGAGATGTCTCGCGAGGAATTGCTGCCACGCGATTTCAATTGCTGAACAATTGACAATCACAAGAGGAGAAAATTAATTGATATCCTTATTTAATCTTTCAGATCAAACTTCGAAATCTGAAACAGTTACCGAAGTTGGGTTTGTAAGATCCATTTATGTTAACTATTTTAATTTATAATTTGTGTTAATTAAAAGATACTTAATTTCAACCAAAATATGATGTGAAAAAGATTACTATAGTATATTTTAATAAGAATAACAGAAATTTGCAAATTTGTAACGTAAAGAAAAATAAATTTTTTGATATTTTCAACAAATAGATTTATAATTGAATTGAGTCACTGTCAACTTTGGAAAGTTAAAATGTTTTTGTAAAATACAAATTATTGAAATTATCGATAATTTATAATTGAACAAAAAATTTGTAGAAATGTCAAAGAAAAGGAACGTTAGAGAAATGTATTACGTACAGGAACGTTAGAGAAATGTATTACGTACAGGAATAAGTTTGATAAAATAATGTATCATAATCACGCATTACCTTATCACGAAAATGTACTATCGCGCTGTCATAAATAGTGGAATAACGATTACATTAGCTGCTGCAGATAATAACGAAGTACGTAATGAGTTGAAATAAAATCTTGATATACACAATTTTTGGCGTAATTATTTCGGCATAGCGGGATTTTATTTTCTTGCCTGCTGTCTCTGACACGCGTTATTCGGAAATGCTTTATATTTCAGGACCTGAACGTGACATTTGCGTCTACTTTTTGTCCACTTTTTTGTCGCGCGCGACATACTACCTTGCGTGTTTCAACGCATGATTACCCTCGCGATGAATGTTGCCTCTTTGTGATCGTGATCATTATTTTCTCGCTCGTGCAACAAAAATACGTTTCTGAATAGGAAACGTGACAAGTCGCGCAAAGTGCCGTTGCATCGCGTCAAAGAATGCACTGGCAAAGTCGCTAGGCAATGCTGTCCCTCATACGTTCGCATTGTTCCGAGTCATTATTCACTTGGACTACTTTTCAAGGATGTTGCGCGCACTTGCTTAAACGTAATGCTCACTCGAGCTCGCGGTTCACAAAGCAATGCCTCTGCCGATAGCCGCGGCTTTTATGTACCCGAGAAGGTCTCACGCCTCTGCGCCGAGCTGAGAAATAATGATCTCGGCTAGCATCTATTCACCATAACACTGCAATATATGTGACAACGCAATAACAATGTATGTTTTGAAGAAGAATACAGAATGCTGTTACATTATTAAAAATAGGTATGGATTTTCGCATGAGATTTAAATTGATCTTCCTTTCTTCGCGAATATCGCTCCTTTGCTTCAAAAGTCATACAACTCAAAAAACGTGATTTTCGAATTATTACCATAAGTTAGATAGAGGAGAGTTGCCGAACGCGTAGAGGAGAAGGTGGTATTATGACACCCCAGTTACATTTTACACAATAACTTTGTTAATAATCAATATTTAAGTTTAAAACTTGACAATTACGTTCATTAAAATGTTGTTGAATCGATTCTGGACTCAAAGTTATGAAATATTTATTACTTAGGATAGGTACTATTAATAGAAATGTGGCGACATCGCATAATGACTCGAAGAAAAAAATAGGTGATAATGGCTTTCCATAAAAATAGCCTTAAAATATTTATAGCTTTGTTGAGAAAACAGTATTTGGATACAAAATTAACAAAAAAGTAAAACATTTTAAAATATATGCAAATGAATGTACATTCACATAACTTTTGTATATAAACTACTCAATACTAAAAATAGTACACGTAATATAAATTATAGATTAACAGTAGAGCTATAATCGATCATCAAATAATTATTTTGATATGAAAACCTCAAAAAAAGAGGACGTGAGTAATCAATATCCATAGAGGACCACATTAGCAAATTGCCATGTTATTGTTCAAACTTTGCATAACTCAAAGTATATACAGTCAAATAAAATGTTAAATAGCAAATAACACACTCAAAAATACATATTCATGTGATAATACGCTTAAGTTTAAAAAAAATGAGGGGTAGTACAATATATGTAATTAAATGTTAAAATATACCTCAGAAATATTTCTAAATACTTGAAAGTAAAAATGCATTATAATAAGTGTTGGCTATTGAGTATTGGTATATTAGCGTCATGATGTAACGGTGAGCTATTGAACAAATAATTCCATAAGTAATTATTAGGATTCGCTATAATAGCGGAGATATTAAGGGAGGCCACAATATATACACTGGCCATAATACCACCTTCTCCTCTACTAATCGCCTAAATATTTTGCACCTTATCAATATTTTGTACTACAAGGACATTTATTTGACGTCATTTAAAGTATTTCTGCCAAAATTCATAGCAATCAAGCGTGCATTTTCGGAAGTTTATCAATTTTTTTTCCTAGAAAACGTTCTCGGTTAAGTATTTTGACGTTCTCCCAATCAAAATTGTGATTTAGTGAAATTCTATGAAATTACAGATTTACAAAATAAGATTTAAGAAATAAGTTTTTCCTTTTCTAGGAAATTTATTTTTTGAGCTGTATCACATTTAAAGTATAAAAGAGCGATATGTAGAGATAACTTCTGAATTTTTAATATTAAATTTCTTATTAAATATATAGTAAGTTTTGAATCAAATTTCCAATAAGGTAAAGCTAATTAAAAATAATTAATAGAAAACAATGCTTTATCTTGTTTTACATTCGTGATACTTAATTGCAATTGTTTGGTTAGTTACGACTTTTTTTATTAAATTACTAATCAAGTTTGTACACATGCGATCTTTTAATTATATATTCCATCATTCAACGATCCTTCAGATTTCCTGAAATCACAAAGTATCTAGCTACTGTGCATCGCGTAATTACTCCGATACTCGCCCAATAATCATGTTTACATTTATGTCATAGTCAACGAGTATTCGGCAATTTCCAGCGATTGATCGGAATGTCTGCTTTATGGTGCGGTTTGATGAATGTTTAATCAAGCCTTGTATAGTGGGGTCAACGGTACGTTTTGACTTTTCAAAAAATAATAAAGTATATTTTTTTTTTTCATCAAACCGGCTGCTTCCGTCGGTGTGTACATTTCCAGGTCACGTGAATTAATATTGCTGGATGGATGAATAGTTAAGTGGGCGTCCGACATTGTCCCAATGATATTAAACCGATCGGAAACGTGGCACGCATTAGCGAGACACATTTAAAATCACGTTATTATTAATTCCGTTCTAAATAATTACGCATACGTATCATTATGTATCCGGCATGCAATCAAAACGGACGACATCGATTATTATCGATGTCAATTTTCGGATATATCGCGGAAAGGAGCAGCTGCGCGGGATAAATTGACAAACTGTTATATTGTGGCGTTTGTTCCGATATTTTAATGTTTGATTAACGTAAAAAATTTTTCAAAATCTTATTTGTACATTAATGTAAAATCATCTAAAATTGTAGTATGTAAGTATTCTGCATGTTCTATCTTTAAGTCAACAATAAACCTTAAAACGGGCAATTAAGAGTCGTGAAAGAAACGGTGCAGTAATTAGTACATAATAATAAAGCAACGTACGTAAACTATATTACAATAATCTTTATAATAAAATCAAATGTTTCAGTTTACTTTAAGCCATTCATTATCAGCGATAGGAAAGATGTTTAAGATTATAGCATCTATCTTTAAGTATTTAAAATTATAGCGTCTATCTTTAAGTATTTAAAATTAGCAGTCTATCTTAAGTATTTTACTTCAATATTATTAATCGTCGACAACAACTTTAAAATAAATTTGAACTTTTCCATCAACAATTACTTTTCTTCGAGAAGTAGAGTAAATTTTTTATTGTTTCAGATTACATACAAATTTGAAAAATCTAGTAGACTTGTCAAAGTTTCATCAACGAGTTTTTATCATTATAGAACTCGGATTTTACTCATTTTTTTTACAGATTTAAATTTACCTGCCAAAATTTACAATCAAAATATCGGTAGTATCTTTAAAGATCACAATTGCCGGCGGAAGGATAAATATCTCTGCAGTTTTGTATAGAATAAAACAGAAATTTTGCGTACTGAGCACTACTTTTCATTTGATGCACAATCATTTGCGATTGTTTTTATAAAATCCTGTAGTTTTGAAAATTAGAATGCCTATATAAAAAGAAGGTGAACACGAGAAATTGCTTTGTATACGTGCATGCATTTGCAAAACGTGATGATAGAATTGCGGTATTGAAAATGAGGAATTATTTATAGACGAACAAATACGTTTGATAGAACAATTAGAGAATTTTCAGATTCGGTAGAATTAATTATTATAATAGTACGTCGATGAAAGTCATTTCTGATGTCAATCAATGGTGTACGGTCAGAAACAATGAGGTTGAGACACTTTTTTTCTGATGAGTTTAAGAATACGCGATCAAGTTCAGGATACGAATCTTTCTCATGTGCAATGAATGAGACACATTTAACAAACCTTATATGATCATATTCATTCATTGTACATGAGAGGGATTCGCATCATGAACTTGATCGCGTATTCTTAAACTCATCGGAAAAAAAGTGTTGCAACCTTATTGCTTCTGACTGTGCATTTCGGACTTTGCTAATTGTGTTAGATAGATAGATAGATAGATAGATAGATAGATAGATAGATAGATAGATAGATAGATAGATAGATAGAGAGAGAGAGAGAGAGAGAGAGAGAGAGGGAGGGGAGGGATATATATATGGAAAGAGAGAGGGGAGGGAAGAGAATATACAGAGGGTGCAGATTACCGAAGACGTCGCGACGCCCGTCGTCGATATCTGCATACTACCTCTAGCGATGGAACAAACAATTAGGACAGTACAAACCGAACGGGGCAATTAGATAGACTGACTACGTTTGAAAGCCGACTAAAAGGAAGGATATACGTGCGATAGACAAGAGAATTAATCGCCGGGAATAATCGGATTAAAGCGACGTATTGCACGCGCTCGACGCTTTCAAACGGTTTCCATCTACGAAATGCACAGAGAGAAACCTCCTCCTTCTCCTCCTCGCCATATTCGCTCTAGCCGCAAATCGGAAGTAAGTCCGCAGTACGATTACGCGTGGCATTGAAAAATTGGAGACAGATTTATTGTGATATATCAAATTTTGAGTTGCGGAACGAAATAGAGCTGTAATATGATAAAGAGAGAAAATTCAATGTATTCTAGCTCTCGTGTAAAATTATTATTATACAATACGCTGAATTTTGAAATTTTGCTTTTACGTATTCACAAAAGAATATCGCAATAAAATAGAGTTGAATTTTATATCATGTTTTTTTTAGTTTTTCATGAGGAATATCCTTCTGTACGGGAATCGCGCATACGTGCGAACGTTTTGTATAACGCACGGATCGTTTCAAAACATGCGCGTGCATAAAGTCGCGTAAATTAGCATTCGAAGTGAATTTCCGTCATAGCCGGGAAACAGAAAAGTTCCATGCGGTATCAAACTTCCACAAATCTCGCATTTATTCAGTAACGTTGTAACAAACGCGTTTGATGCGGAAAACTGTTCCCCCGGAACAGGGATTATTCGTCCCGACGAGATTTACCAAAGTCTTTGAATGAAACAATCAGAGTTGATTACGTACACCGAGCAAACGGATTAATTCTTCATTGTGTAATGTTATGGTCATTGCGATAATTGCGTGACAACTTGAAGCAGCAGAACCAGTTATACAATCGAACGAGCCTATTTTTTATGAGCTGATGGAGTTCCAGAGCTGACGGTGAATCTATTGGACTCACTCAATTACAAATTTTTTTTTATAAAAAAGTCAAATAATTCAATTTTTTCATATTATACCTATAAATTTGGATTCTTCTTATTGAAATGTAATAATCATTTTTGTTATTTTGGTTTCTTAAAATTAATTAGTGCCTTTTAATTAACATAAATTAGAATAATTAATATAAATGTATCTTACAGATTCAACGTCAGTAACTGTGTTCCTGATTTTGGCATCAGTTCCGGAGAGTTAATTATTAAAAAATTTTTTCAAATTTAATTTTAACATTAATTTAATTTAAATAGGATGACGTATGGTAGACTTATAACTTCAGGTTTCAGTTCAATTCCAACTATCATCCCATAAATGCCTTCTAAATTCGTAACTACGTAAAGTGAAACATTGTATTTATTCCTTATAATTTAGTTTAAATCATATAATCGACATAGGAATAATCTTATCTAAGTGTAGATTTAGATTAAATGAATTTGAGCACGAGAATTGAATATGCGCATAGTGTAAAGGTATCTTTATTATTATCCAAAGTGATCTATTGAAAGGAAGAGGTTTTAACGGCGTTTTGAACCCTTTTATATATAGAATGTGCGAGGATCAGCAGCCTGACGTGATGGTCCAGTAATTTGATCGATTGCAACTGGTGGGTTTTATCTAACCGATATTGGATTATGGTTTGATCTCATTTCAAGCTTTCATTCAATAGGATTCTGTCTCATTATACCATTAATGATTTTCCAGTGGTTTCGCAAGGGATAATGATATTCGTCGTATTTATAGCATTGAGCCACAGGTTTGTAATATTAAGACTCTTGAATGGACTTTGAATGGACTTGAATGGAATTCTGGAATATAGTTATCCTTTTGATCCTTCAATTAGTAATTGATAACGTTTCGATTGTGCTGTTATTTTAATATACTAATTAAAACACTAAGATTTTGATATTCGAATTAATTTTGCTATGTAAAATGCCAAAAACGTTATTATTTATTAAATTAAGGTAGTACTTGCGCGACAATACCGTTCAAAAATTTAGCATCGCGACCGCTCAGTGGCCATATCTCACTCCCACCAGAGAGAAAAAACTTTCGATTGTGCCTGTCCAAGACTACACGCATACACGGAAAGAAAATGAATACAGGGGCCCTATTCTTGAACAAATATCGCATACGAAAATAGCAATTCCGTATACAATCGACCAATCACAGTCGAGAAACTATCACTTTCGTATGCGAAAATTATTCGTATGTGTTCAAGAATAGGGCTCCAGATAGACGCAGACTAACTACCAGATGCTCACTGGCCTTCCCTCCAGTTGTCTCCATATGCCAAAGAAAATCGAAAAAATTGCGTTCTTTTTGCGGCTCTATTTTCCTAATTAAATGGTCAAAAATTATGATCTTTTTTTACAATATCCATTTCATGTTCCTCCATTGCGTGGTCATTTTTTGTAATCCTAAGAATGCAGTATGGATGCTGTAACTAAAAATCTGACGTTAACTTGAGTTGCGTATATGCATCATATGTTAAAACTGCACATTTTAATTGCAATTATCTCAAAAACTAGACGGTCTATATGTTTCTAATTGCATACAAAGATAGAGAGCATTTTGATTTACTTGTATTTAAAATTTTAGCATATTCGTAAGAAAATGATTTTATGCAAGTACTACCTTAACGTAATTTCGTGAAAATAAAAATCAGTAAAAGATATAGCATGAATTACAAGAAGAATTATTCTTAAAGTGATTAAAACATACGCGTACCATTTTCTTCTTTCCTAAATATTGCCATTACATAATCGCGATCATTTAATATTCCATCATGCAGGTACCGTATCATCCATGGAAACAAGTCAATTGAAGTTAATCTACGATGTATTCTCTAGATGAAAGAGTCTCATTAAAAAAAAGGAAATAGAAGGGTCTGGATGTGCCGATTTTTGCGGTACATTTTCAGGGGAGATTACGATTAGAAGATTCTAGCTGTTTCTCTCGAGGCGAGATTCACGGGGGCACCGCAGCGCCACTCGTAGAGTTTCATCCAACTTTCTGCGGGACAACGTCGCCAGCCGTGCTATTTGGGAAGGGTAGAGAGACGGCGGATGGCGAGAGGAGAACGGAGGGCCATCGTGATAAAACATCGGGAACTGGTGAAACTCCGGTGTAATCTTGCTGGCGATGTTTTACCGTGTGGGCTGGCACGTAAGGGGCCTCGGGGCTGTACCTATCCACATACACTTGTCCAATGCATATACACGTAACGCATATACGCGCACATGTACACAAATGTAAGTGTATATGTAAGGCCGCGCGGCATCGTAAAGTCCTGGGAGATATCGCGCCAACGATTAGACCCTCGTTTTAGGAACTAAATTTCTGTGGGTCCTGACTCCGTCTCTTCACCCCCCATTTCACCTTCCCTGCTTTCTTTGTCGATCCTAAAGCTTGGACCAATTCGAGCCAAGGATCTAGCCCTTTTGACGCGAAATCTCCGCGCTTCTTCTCGCCCCTTCTTGCCATGATCCCCTACATCTCTTCGGTGACTATCACTGGCCAATCGCAAGCACGAGTGATTTATGAATCTGTCATTTAACCGCCGGATGAAACACCACAGTAACTCGAGCAATCTTGCTACGCTGAAAAGAGCCTGCAGATACGGATATCGTTATACGTGGCTTATATGTGGTTTAGAGCTCCGCCCGATTCAGCTCCGTCGATGGAAGCATAATGCACTACGCTGACTTTCATCATCTTCATTTTCGCGTAGCTTTTACCGTCATCAAATATGATGTGTAAACTGATGGTGCAGTGGAAAATTATTTCTCTATAGTTATATTTATAAAAACGATGCAATTTAATTAATAGATTATATCGCTTCTTTATCTACTTCAAAGAAGACATAGGTAACACAAAATACGTAATTCTCGAGTTATTACCAATGAGTTAAGTAGACATTACCCTACCAATAATAAAAAATGAACTAACTTAACTTTATAAAACAATCATCAAAATCGTCATAAGTAAAAAAGAGTAATTTTTTAAGGATTATAAAGACATTTGATATATACATGTTAACTCCTCGTCTACAATTTAAATCTTTTTTAGCACAAGCGAAATTTCACTTTAATTTCTCAGAAAAAAGTCCGATTTCCCATCCTATCTTGTAATATTTATTTGATAATGTAATAGAGATATTAAAAAGATGTAATTCTGAATTCTTTTATTTTTTTTTAAAACTTTATGGAATAGTAAAAAGACTTGGATTACACAAAAAGGTTTAGATTATATTCTTTTTGCTCATATTATTCGATTAATCAATAATTTTCTTTCAAGTTCAAAAATCAATTTTTCCCTCTTCAAAGAAACTTAATTTTCTGTCAGCAATGTGAAATTTTGATTCTTCGCTCGCAACCTGAATCTTTCAATTTTTCAATGCAGATTTTCATATATTGTATTCCGAACTGTATAAAAATCTGAAGAAATTCTTGCACATTTGTGAAAGCTTTAACAATAAATTTTTACTATCATAGAAGCTAAACTGCATTTTACTTATCGTTTAAAAATTTAAATTTATCTATATCAGAATCGAAATTTATAATAAAAAAAAATCGATTGTGTCTTAAGTCTAAAACGGTGGTCGGAATTAGTTGCTCATTTCAGGCCGATTCCCGAAGCGACACATTGTTCCCCCACTATCGCTCGCCGCTCGACGGTCGA
>NW_017257254.1:17004-42679 GCF_001594055.1 Mycetomoellerius zeteki | reverse complement strand
GTTTATACCGTGCATTTAGGCCGCGGCCTATACAATAGATGTCTTTGTTTATCCTGTATATTAAACAAAGACACCTATCGTATAGGTCGCGGACTAAGCGCACGGTGTAAACGTGGCCAATAATGTACGATAATTAGAATTAAGATATTTACAAATCACCTTTGAGGTACTACTGCAGATGCGTTTTTTTTCCCCCGTATGTCTATTCCATTAAAAAAATATCCAAGAAAATGATAAAATATACGGCTCGAGAGAGAGTAAAATATTCTAATACAAAACATTTAATTAAACACAGATATTATACTAAAAAGAAGGAAATATTCACAAGTACACTATTATACTTTGCTTGTAATATTTCTACACGTAGTATTATGAAACGTTGCACTATCACATGTAACTATCACACGCGTAACACTACCATATGTAGTATTATCATCTATCACAAACACTATTAACACGCTAATAGTATTGTTCCTTTTTTACACAGTGTGAATCCTCAAAACTCTATAATCTCGCATAAAGCCTTTCTAATTATCGTACACTATTGTCATTATAAAAATTATATTAAAAGTAAAATTTTTTACAAGTTTCTCCTAAAGGTACGCTACCAGCGTATTTTTCACTCTTGAGGCATAACGCTAGTCGCGTGATCGGCGCTAATAGTATTCTGTCATGCTTTTTCTTAGTCAAACGTTGTTTCATTCGAGCATATTCCGCAAGAAGAATATTACGGTAATCGGCGATAAGATTGTAAATCATATGCGAATTAATTTTTGCAGATCCATTCTCCAGGACGAGAGTACGAAATACGCGAGTGCGCGGGCACCGAAACGCGCGATAAAATCCCGCAAGATGGTGCACCCACCATTTGGTCCTGGTGTTCTCGCTTTTCTTCTTTCGACTTTCTTGTTTGTTCGACTACGTACTACTATCCGAATCCTAGGATCCCTTCGATAGCACATGGCGCAAACTTTCGCTGACTTTTCGCTGTAGATAGGCAAGAATGGAGTTTCGCCCCGGGATGGGTGGTGGGTGTGAGTAAGTAAGTTTCCCGTCGTCTACGGAGAACGGCTGTCGAATGGATTTGCGACACGGTGGACCGTCTTAATCAACCGGGCACTGATCGATAAATCACCTATACGCTCCGCTGTGTAATGTCTGAATTTAATTTTGCCATCGGGCATCTTGTGATCTATTCGGATGCAAATCGATAGACTAATAAAACGATCTTCGATCCTAAGAAGAAATCTCTGGGCTGACGGAAACATTTTCTATATACTGTTCAAAAATTTAAATCTGATGATACTATAAATAAATACAAAATTACAATAAGACTATTAAGAGTCTAGCGGATGATAGTGCGCAATTATATTTGATAAAATAATAAATAATATATATAGAAAGTTAAAGGTTTTGAAAACGTTTCCAAATTTGATTTATTTTCAGCAACGTAGTATGAAACATAAAGATTTTATTTTCATAAATTAAATCTTTACATATTATATTTCATTATATTTTATACTACGTTTCTGAAAATGACTCAAATTTTGGTCCAAATATTCGACTTTCTAAAGTATCAGTTAATTATTATTTTATCAATGTGTGTAACTGCGCATTGTCGTTCGCTCTAAGTTCTTATCAACTCTATTCTATATTTATTTCAATCACGAGTTTTTACGTGTGAAAAAGTACAATATTTCTATTTTTGCTATAAAAATGCAATATTTTTTATGCTCAAAGAGTTGATCTAGAATAAAAATATTTTTAATTATTCGATGACATATTTATTTTAGCTGTCGAGACGAAATGAAATCACGACTCATCCTCTCAAGTTCTCTCAAATCGTGAGTCCGTAATATCGTTTACGTACAAGACCGCAGGTCTCATGAAGAAAAAGAAAAAGGAAGAACGTTAGCGTATCGTAACATCATGGCGATCGGGAACAAAGGATGATGGCGAGGTGAGAGTGCTTAATTCGCGCGAGTGGCACGAGGTGGTGTACGCTCGCGGAATTCTTTCCGTTTCTTCTTTTTTTTTCCTTTACTTTCTTTTTATTGTGAAGGTGCGCTCGGAAGACTGTCGAGGAAAGAGAGCAAGGAGGCACGACCGGGTAGGAGCGGACGGAGGGAGGACGATGCACACAATGGGCGTTCTTCTGGAAGATTAAAGTGCAGCGGCGGCACAGCGTTGCGGAGCTGTGTCGGGCAGCGGCTCGCGTTAAAATTAAAATTGCTCGCAAAAACGTACGGAGAGCAAAGTGCGAGCTGTGGATGGAAGGATAAAAGAATAGGCGGGAGGGAGAGGAGATCGGAAGTGTTGGCTTGTAATTTAAAAGCTTCTCGCTGTTTTTCGCACGGCCCTAAGGAAGCCATTAGGATCCCCGCGGGCGACCAGTAAGTAGAATAACCTGCAAAGTACATTGCCGGGGGCACGACTCGTGATCGAGGAAGTCTCTCTGGTGACTTTGGAAATATTTTCGTTACTTCTTACGTTTACGGTGACGTTCGATTGTAGATCGACTTGCCACTTTGCCGAGACACAAAGGCGCCGAGGAATTGGAATCGTATAAAAAAGTCACGTTTTTTGTTCCATTTCTGATTCTAGTTTTACGCTTGAGAAGACAAGTGGATGAAGCTAATGAGTTGTATACAACAAAAGCGGATATTTATCATGTTTTAATATTATTACTACTATCATTATTATTTTAATACTCTATTACAATTATTATTACTAAATTACTATTATTACTACTATTATTATTATAAATATGACAGAATTCATTAATATTACAATATAGTGAATTGTAAGCAATATTAAAAATGTAAAATTTTTTGTAAGTATAAATATTACTGTGTTATATTCTGAAATAAATTTACACTTTCTGTTCGAGATCGTGTAAGTCAAGTCGTAAATTTGCTCGCGGTAATTTTTTAGCCATTTCAAACTGTTACTGGCAAATAATTGTCGAGACGGCTCTTTTACAGGTCTTTTAATTCTCATTTCTGATAAGATTAAAAGTTTTTCTTTACTTTCGACTGCCCGCTAATGATCTCGCTGTCGATCGATAATACCGAAGATATTGCAACGAAGAGGTAACTTCGCCGTCTAAAGGAATATAGAAAATTGGGAAAATTTTGTTGTACAAAACCAGTCGTCATGAAACTTGATATATATGTAATATGAGATGAAATACGAAGAAATCTAACCAAAATCGAATGGCTAAATAATGGATCCTGGTCAAAAACCAGAAAATGGATCTGGTGGATCGTGTGACGGCAGTGCCCGTGTCACTCGTACAATTTCATTTTGGCGATTGAATAACGTTGTTCGCAAGCATTATTTTGTTTAACATTTGATAAACAGTTTAACATTTGACAACAAGGATGAAATGATTCTATGAGCGTCAAAAGTAGAACGTACTCTAAGTCATTTCGGCTGGCACACGTCCTACTCAATATACATATAAATAAAAAATTTTAAATGAACAACGTTATTCAATCGCCAAAATGAAATTATATGTGTACAAACGGACACTGCCGTCACACGAACCACCAAATCCATTTTCTGATTTTTGATCAGGATCTATTCATTCAGCCATTCGATTTTGGCTAGATTTCTTCATATTTTATCTCATATTACGTCTGTGTCAAGTTTCATGACGATTGGTTTTGTATCACAAAATTTTTCCAATTTTCTATACCCTTTATGAAGCGTTATGTCAAGTAAGAGACAGTAGAAATTCATTCTCACGTAAGAGTGCAATCATCGAAACACTGAGTGATGAAGGAGACTGACAGTTATACGACTGTGCAATATATTTGCGGGAGTGTGATGTACGTGGGATGGGAGGAAAAGGAAGGGAGACACGTTAAGCGGCTGCCAAGGAGCGAGAACGAAAAGACGAAAGAGAGGGTGGAAGCACGGAAGGGGTAGCGAAATTACCTCGAGCAGCATTGTATGCCTGCCAAAGGGCTGCAAGCACCTAATTAGCCACTCAAACACTGCACCGCATAAAACGACTCTGTTATTAGAACGATATGTAAAACGAGGGTGTCTCCACAATACGACCCTCAGTTTTTTTCGGACATTCAGGCTCGTTGATCCGACGCGACGCGCATCCCTACGACGTGGAAATTTTTCTGAGAAATTCATCACGCCTTTTGTTGAGCCTGTTATACCGTTATCGTTACATTATTATCTTGAGCGCAAAATTATTATACGACATGGAACAATGACAGCCAAATCTAAATTATATCCGTAATACACTGAAAAAAATGTATGTAATTTTACATGGAAATTATGACTGGAAAATTACTTAAATTACGTACATTTACTGGAAATTGTAAATTTTCAATCATATTTAGGTAATTTTCCGGTCATAGACATGTAATTTCCATGTAAAATTATATGCATTTTTTTCAGTGTATTTAGAATAAGTTAGAATTTATTGCGTTCCACATTATTTCAAAAGTTTTAAGTCACATGTATCGTGATAATAGTAATAAGTAGATACGTAAATATTATACAACGATTTTTCTGACAATTTAGGCAGAAGTTTTATAAAATTTTGTTAATAATGTGTTGTCTAAATTTCATAGTAATAAATTTATTGCAAAATCAAAAATGTTTATTATTCATTATTGTTATCAGAATTTCATTTGAAACTGAGGAAAATATCTGAAAGTAATATGTGAAAAGACGAGAGAAATCAATAACGAAATAAAAAGTTTCAGTGAAATAAGAAAGACTATCCAATAAATCTTCAATACACATAATTAAAAAGAAGAATTTAAAGTTGTGTAATAAACGAAAAAGTAATTGCGATGTTAAAATAGAATTGTAAAAGCTGTAACTAACGTCTTTGTAAGTAAGATATTTACGCATAATTCATAATTGTCATTTGTCTACCAATTAGACGTACCGATTTATCTATTGCACCCGATAGAAATCATTATCGTGAAATATATTCAACGTTGAAATTAGTCAAAGTATAGCGAGACATTGAAACGTTCGGCCATGTTCGCTTTAAAACAATGAGGACATTGTTAAATTATTAAAATGATTTGCACAATTAATCGTTCAGCTAATTTAGCTGTTTAATTGTTAATCGAATGACTGAGGCTCGATTGACCGCGCAATTATAATACAAAATTACGTTTTACATGAGAACGTGCTAAGAGCGATTAAGTACTATCTTCTTGTCGATGGAAAGAGGAAACGAGCATATCAATTAATGCAGTATTTTCTAAAGCTGTCAATGTTGCATATTCATCTCAAAAATACTTTATAAAAGTTGTTATAGATTTCTTATAAATTTGCTTATTCAGGATGGACACTAAAAGATTGTAAGGAATGATTCTTCACACAAATTCAAGACGAAAGCTTCACATGACTTAATATTATATATATAATAGTATAGATATATATAATATTATATATATAATAGTAATATAAATGTATAGAAACGGCTAGTCCCAAAGATACTAGTGTATCTGTACCGCTCGAGCTATTCTGATAAAACATTGAACATACAAAGTTTTATCAAAATAATTCTAGTAGTTTTTAAAATTTTTGGAAAAAAACGAAAATTTTTTTTCTCCAACTACAACATCCTGTATCTTTGAAACCGTTTGAACAAATGGTTATATGAAATTTTAGTCTTGAATTTATATAGATGAGGAATTACCCCTTAAAATCTTTTAAAAGTTAGGTTTAGTATCACTCTGTATGACTTGCGAAATTGAAAAAAAAATCGTACGAAAAGTCAAATTGTTACGATTTTTTTTAAAAAAGTTTATTTAAAAAATTCGAAAAGAGATATCTGTAATAAGATGATATATTTATATATTTATTCATTTGTATATGGATTATGATGTATCGAGAAAAGTGAAGTAGTGTTAATCGGAATTTAATAGTGCGCAATAGTTAGTATTTTATGCCAAGAAAAAATGTGCAAAATATTTGTTTGCGATCGGATTATATCTTCTGTTTTACCAAGAGTGTCGAAGTTTGCAAACTTAACTCAAAAATTACGAAATGTTGATTTTTTAATCGATGTCCTTTTGCTTCTGTGTTTACTAATTCTGTATTTAAAATGGAAACATTTTTGAAATTGAGATCTTTTTTAATATTTCTTGGTCTAATATGACGTCTAGAGTTGTCACAACGTAATAATTTTCACTTGATAGAAAAGCTTTGCAATCTATACTTACAAAATCGTAGTCCACGGACTAGTAGTACCTATATATGAATAAACAACGTCGAGTTCTTAGAATTAAACTTAAACACTAGCTACAAAACTGTTATACAAAAATTTATGCGTATGTATGCGTGCGATATTGATGTAATATGTAATGATGTATCAATGAGACGTAAACCATATGTGTGTAAACTCTATTGAGTCGATAAAACAGACGACTTTAGGACCTCCTTAAACACACATTTTTATGTCAATTTGTGTACGACAGCTTTAAAATATGCACTAGTGCGCACTGAGCGTATCCAATAAAATTCATTATAAGATGCCTATCCCGGAAAGTCGGGAGTTCCAAATTCAAATCCTGGTTAAGGTGATGCTCTTTGCCTTATAAGATCTTCAGAGACGCCACAAAGCCTTTGTACTTTGCAGTGTTTTAAGATGCTTATTGACAATAGATGCTCTTTCTTAAATTGACGATCGATAACATCGTAATTTACGATGTTATTTCCAGCCAGTTTATCATGCGTTTCAAGTCCGAAAAATCAATGCGCAGTTTATACAACTATATAATGTATTTGTAAATCTATATATGTATATATACTCGTAAATATTACTAGAGAATAGAAGTAATTTTATAGTGATCAGATGTCCAAGTCTAAGAATTCGTCGGTGTTGTTCATGTAATCTACTAGTCTGTGGAGTATAATTTCGTAAGTACAGATTGCAAAGCTTTTATATCAACCAAATATTATTACGATGTTGACAGTTCTAGTTACTTCTGATGTCGTAACTTTTCTTATCGTTACTCTGTTATAATGATGATTTGGTAATGACGAATTTTTTTATAATTGTAACGATAACGTCAAAGTTGGAAAGTCATTCAATTGTTATTTGAAATGAGTTGGTAGTCATCGTTACTGAAAAAATTAATTCGGCATTTGTAACTCGTTACTTTACTTGTAACGAGGGGTAACGTCACTCGTTACTCGTTACAAATTACTTTTTTCAGTAAGTAAACATATGATGCAAGTGACTTTTCAAAGTGACTTTCCCAACCTTAGCGCAACTCAGTGTTTAGTTAGTTATCATAAAAAATTGTAACGTCGTTATCAAATTGTTACTATAAAAAGTAACGGAAAAAGTAACGGAATAGTAATTTTTCCATTCTCTGAATATTATTAAGCACCAGATCCGATTTGACAAAAATAAGATTCTTCCTCTTATTTGATTTATTCTTATCGATCTAATTTCTACTTATAGTTGTCAATAAAATGTTAATTAGGATTATTTATAAGGTTTTCCACCTGCATTCATCACAAATACTAAAAATTTTGCAGTGTCTTTTATGAGATAAAAATCAAAATGTCGCACATTGTTCTCTTTTTCCCTTTCTTTTGTGATGTGCGGTCGTATCGACAGAATTAAATGGTGCGATAAGGGGAAAAGTTTCTGGTTATTAATTTTTCGTTACGTGCCAGGACAGTCCAGTCAGCCAGCCGGCACCGGTGATTTTCTACCGAAACTTTACGTCCCACTACTTATCCCATAGGGATGAACGCAAAGTTGCAAAGTTTGTCGGTCATAATTGATGTCTCGTAAAAGGAGACGGCAGAAGAAGGTTCGGGAGATCGAAAAAAACCGCCGTGGAAAAGTTCCGACAGGATTCCATGCCTGCATCGACGAAATCAATCGCGGTCGGATCGCTGAACGACGAACGAATGGATGGAAATCTCGTGTTCGAAAATAAATAAATGACACGTATCGCGCGCACGCGTTTTGTCCCCGCCAAGCGTATTTTTAGTATTAGGATATTTGGGACGTCTAGAAGAAACAGTACGTAGTAAAAATTTAGTAGTGATAAGTTAAGTTATTCGATTAAATATTAATCACATTTTCATTAGGTAGTTAGGTAGGATATTAGTTAAATGAAATATTTATAAACATTAACTTAATCATATTTATTTCTATGAATATTGTTAATCTTTAATAACACGTATACCTGTTTTTAAAATAATGTAGTTCAGTGCCATACGTAATATTGTATAAAATGCGACAGAGAGAGAGAGAGAGAGAGAGAGAGAGAGAGAGAGAGAGAGGATGTAGGCCATTTTAATCAATACAGTTAGTTTTTTCCGAAATTAATAATGATATACGAAAGAATATTTCAGATGAAAGTGGAACGGCATTGAAGGAGACGTATTTTGGTCATGTTCTTTTTCTTCTAGGCGGAAAAAAATATGAAGGCGCCAAACAAATATAAAGGTTTTTTGGCGCCATCACTTTTTAAAAAATAAAAAATTATATTTTATTTAATAGTAAGAGCGAGTTTTTTAATTCATCTATTGTTCAATCGCATTGTGCGAAAATGTAATTTTGTTCCATAAAAGCTGCATTTGCGCATAATACGATTAATTCATCGATGAATTAAAAAACTCGCCCTAGTATGATTCCTCTAATTATTCTGCATACAGGTAAAAGTATTAAGGCAGAGATATAAAAAAACGAATAGTTTACGAGATGTTTCATACCTTATTATGGCTCATATTGGCATAAAGTGTTAAATAATAAATATCTCGCAAATTAGTAGTTTTTTAATATCTTTTATGGACAGAGTAATAATAAATTGAATTAATTGGTATAATATAAAGAATAGACATAGTTTCTTAAAAAAAAATATGTGTAAACAACAGAATACTTTTTTAAATAAGCAACTATGTGTTTTCTTTACACCAATTGATTCATCTCAATATTTTGTTCATAAAAGTATCAAGGTACGATTATAAAAAAATTAATAGGCATGTTTTACGAGATATTTAATTATGTCAAAATGTGCCAGAATAAAGAAAATATTTTGTAAACTATTGGTTTTTTGATATTTTTATCTTAATACTTTTATATAATCTATATAAAAAATGATTACTGTAGGGCGTGTAAAACACTTAGTATTTCGTGATACATACGTGTAGAGGAATAGTAAAGCATGTTTTTTATAGCAAAATACAAGTGCTTTGCTTTCGTATTCTTTGTTTAGTTTGTTGTCTTGTATATCCCACCTGTTTGGGATATACAGCAGGCGGGATTTATGCCCAAAGCATACAAAATGCGCAGATTGAAATCAGTGCACTAAATGCAATAAACGCATTACATGAAATATGTACCTCTTGTCATAACACTTCTAATATATGTAGGAAGATTGTAATTATTATTTATTATTTCATATCATACTTATCATTTTTATTCCTTAATAAAACTTTATAAACGCAAATTATTGTGTCATTTTACGTCTTATATGCAATATTTGTAAATTTTTCATGAGTCGTATATATCCTCCCTCCTCCTATGAGTAGTCATATATCCCATCCCTATGGGATATATGGCAAAAATGCAAGGGTTTCAAAAAGTTTATTTTTTAATACGAAAAATAAATATTTCAGATTTCTAACATTTTTTTCATTGTAATAGACAGTACAAAGTTTTTACTGATATAGAGTTAGTTTATTTTAAACATAGTAAATAATACTTAATAAATTAAGTTTTTGATAGGTGCGGCGTATGTACCGGAGTTACTCTATTGCCTTCACATTTTTCCGCCTAGCCTGAAAATGATTATAATTTCTCAGATAATACAAAAATGATAAATTACATGGACTTTAAGTAACGCATTACCACCACGTAATAGCCGAGTACTAATTAATGCGGTTTTAAGGAAAATTATAGTAATGAATTATGCTACGTCAAGACCACCATTTGCAACGAGACTAAAAGAGAGCAATCTAGACCGACCTCTCGTGTTTTTATCATCATCGTCTGAGATGAAATTTCGTTTATTTCTCAGATCAAAAGTAAAGCGCTTTGAGAATAATTATTCTTTAACAGTTTGTGAGAATAATGCATCTCGATTATAAATGTATATAAGCAGGATAATCTCTCCTCTTTTTACTGCATAAAATCTGTAAGTATTTAATTTTATAGCTTGCTTCATAATAGAATCTATGACAATAAATATATAATCTCCACACACACACACACATTAATACGTAATAGAGAAATTATCATAACCAGTTTATTAAGTGTAAAATTTATGTTCTAAATATTTCATAGTCCGCAAAGAGACAGGTTCATAAATTTAAAAAACGATGTTGATTAACACTGTAGCTCTTTGTTATAAATAATAAAATATTCTATCGTCTCTTGTAATCAGAAGATGCCTTAAAAATTTTGCTATCTAATTTCGGAAGGCATCTCTTGGGTAAAGGTTTGGAAAGGAAGCTTTACCGAGGTCCTATCACCAGCTGGACGACGCTGAAAATTCATCGAAGTACCGATATCTGAGATATTATAACTTGTGCGAGCGAGCAAGAATGCGTGCGAGCGCGATATCGACGAACTTTCCGAAAATCGTGGAGAGGCAATAACTCTGATAGAAAAACGACGGGATCGTTTCGTTTCGATGGAAGCCCTTCTTTCAGTCGATGCCGTGCCACGTGAGCCACCCGATATCACTCGGACGACCAATTTAAAGTTATACGATTCGTCGGCCATTTTCGTGTTCCCGAAGGACGACAACGGCACCAGCGATGTCCGGATTTGGGAAAGTCGAAATGCGGTTTGACGGCTATTATCGTATCGGCTAGGAGTGTATTTCTGTTGATGAAAGACCTGACTTGCGAATTTTTAAGATACGCTCTTTCGCTCTATCGAGTCTTGAAAAGTGTCCTAAATGTGAAATGTTGTATTGGAGGAACCTATTTCGAAAATAACGGAATTCTAAATTTGATACCACAAAAGATCTTTTCTTATATAACTTTTTCATCAATAAAGTCGTGAAACATGCCAGGTAAAGGAAAGGTCAATCAATTATTTCGCTCGAAATTGAATTCGCTGTGAAAATACTAACCCAATATCTTGAAAGTTCAATAATTGATTTATAAATATACTAAAAATAAAATAAAGAAAAATTTTTCAGTATCTTAAAGATGAATCTGATAACAAGTTATTTTAAGTGACTAAATATTACGAACGTAATTATTTTTACTGTTTGCAATAAATTAAGAATAGTAGGTACAATCATGTAAGAGTCATTAAAATGCGATTATAATTGTTTAAGCAAATTTTTTCTCTCTAAAAGAGAAAGAAAGAAATACAAAAGAAAATTTTCCAAAATAATTACCGTTAATAATAATTGAATGTATTTATGACGAGAGCAAACCTTTTGAAATTTCCATATAACTATACTGATATATTAAATTTATCCTTGATACGATAACACTCATTACTCATGCCTGAAATAAAATTTTCTCATCTCGAACGGAGCTGGATTATGTTCCTAGAACTTTTGGGAAAATACGACTTTAGAATTACTAGGTGGAACTTACGAAACATCCCATTACACACTCATATACGCGAAATGGTGGTAATGCACTCGAAACTTTTACGAGATAAACGGCTTGCGGTATATTTTTATAACAATTTCCTTTCTAGCTTTCTCGCTTTAACTTGAATTCTAGAAATAGTCACTTCAGAAGTGAGAGAGCACAGTTGGAGGGAAGGTCCTTATGTCTGACAATCGAATGAAATCTTGCCGTCGCCGGAGACGGAATGTAAAAAGTTTCAAAGAGAGGAATTTCAATTTGTGTAATATCAGATATTTCGGATTCTCTGCTGTCCGGTGTAACAGAGAGGAAGGGAGAGGGAGAGGGAGGGGGGAGGTGAAAGGAGCGGGTTTAATCAATTAGGTGACAGCGGGGCGCGAATAACTGCATGGCGAGGAAAAGTTTGGCGTGGAAACATGCCAATACCGGGGCGATCTTCTTCGTTCCCGTTTTATCGCGATTGCCAATCATGAGACTCGAATGGGAAATTATGTCGAGCGAATAAAGCGAAATATTAAGATGAACGATTCTAATTTCGCACGCGCGGATGAAACTATTTCTCTAACGGTAGCTCGGTACCGTTTCTTGTTTCGCGGACGCTTTCTAAGGCGCATTATTCAACGATGTCGCCACGTAGCACGCTAAAATGCTTCATTCAAGTTAAATACGCGTTTTAATTGCGCGGTTACCTCCTTCCTACGTTCCTTCTAAATTTTCGCAGGCGTGTACGCGCGCAATTCGTTCAATCGCGTTCATGCCTGGGTGACTGACTATGGGTACATTTTGCGCTTGACACATACCTACATAGAATACATACTTAGACGTTGCAACTGTTACGTCACTCACAGTCGACAAACACCGCTTTCATGTCAATTCGGTCAGTAACGCAACTGCCGAGATCGGTTATTATTTTGCGCTCTTATTTTAATAGCAGTACAATCGTTCGGTTATACATTTCAATAAATTTAATTTAAAAAATGCAGGAAAATATACACACGCGAGAATAAAGTTCCAATATGCTTATTAACATTAAATTCTCAGCTAGTATATCGCTCGCTTACAGACCCGGGATAAAACATTTTTCGCCCGAAGCAAAAGAAACAAATGCGCTCTATAGGTACATATATAATAATAAAAAAAATATTTCTTTTACGGCATGTAAAATATACTGAAAAGATAATATTAATTAGTAGTATTTAATATATAGGATAGGATTGAGTATTGTGAGCACTACAGGTAATATGAGCATCCTTTATATTTCTTCAACAATTGGTACTAGTAGTACCAACACTACCAATTGTTGTAAAAAGATGCATCTGTCTTCGCGACATTCCAATATGCTGCGAAGTTTGAACTAAATTTATGTAATTCGAATATTTATCATATTAAATAAGCAGGTACATTATTTTTTATTTTTTACATTTTTTCCCCTAACCTCATAAGGTCCCTATCTACATTGAGATAAGATATTTTGTCCTGCATGTTAATATTAAGTAAACAATATCGAGCCATTCTATAATCTCACAAAATCCCGATACCATTATTGATTTATTAGACACAGGAGTTTTTCAAATAGATATGCATATGCGTGGTCGTAGATTTTAGTGTGTATATAATAACTAATAACATATCTCTGAAATCTGCCGCGTTATTTGTATTAGTTAATGCTGAACATAAAGTTGTGCTTACGGTTCTCGGGCGAGGAGACGAGGCGAGGGCTTAGACAATTTTATCTCGACACGTAACGAGTAACGATCAGGTTCATGGCGTGCAGGATAGTCAACGTATATCCGCGGAAATATCCGTGAAATTTCTGTACGTCCGAGGTCTTGTAGTTTCTTGGTGCATATGCGCCCGCATGTACGTGCACACGAACACACGTGTATATCCATGTGTATCTACGGCGGCGCGAGTGAGTGAAAAGGCGAAAAATACTTTCCGAATAAATTGTCGCGCAGGAATTCCACGGCGATGCTCCGAACAAAACGCTTGCTACGCTATGTAGCATGTATAAGCGAAGGGAGAATGGAAAAGGAAGGTTGGTTGGTTGGTTGGTTGGTCGGTTGGTCGGTCGCTCGGTTTCAACGGAACATCGGAGGGTACGGAGCGTCTCGTAAAAATGCAAACTTCTCGCTTCGGCGTCGCGTCGTGTCGATGCCGGATGCAATGTGAGAGGAGTCGAGTCGGTCGTTGCGCGATCCGATGTTGTCGCTTCGCCTGCGCCACGTCCAAAAAGTTGGACGTGGATTGTGAAAACGGAAAAGAAGGAAAAAGACCGGCAACTGGGCGCGAGAGCGAGCACGTGCAAGGGAGGGAAAAAGAGGCGAAAGGAAAGTCAGACGACGGCAGTAAAGCCACCCTACGAGAGAAACTCACGGAAAGTTCGCTCTGTACGTCGTTGCAACGCGGGTGGTCGAGGCTTGCTTTGGAGATGGAGAAAAAAAAGAAAGTGAAAGAAAAAAAAAGGAGAGAGGGTAAGTGGACCGCGAGGGACATTTTCCTGATTTTTCAAGGGGAAAGGAGGAATCAGAAAAGCGACTCTGGTTACTCTGAGTACAGTTACCGAGAATACAATATCACTCACGTATTCGGTGATTTGGAAATATCGATATTTTTATCATCTCGAGCCTTCTTCCTTTCGCTCGTCTCTTTTTTTTCACTTATATTGTTTTAAATAATCTTCATTATCATATACTGTTTAAATTTCCAAAATTCGAAAATTACTAAATTGCTATTAATATTTTATTTTAGTTAATATGCATAAAAATTAAATATAAAGTTGTATCTAATGTGTTCTACAACATGTAAATATACTTTCCTCTATTCTTACTATTTATTATTGATATAAGTACTGTTTAATTTGCTGAAATTACTAAACTACTATTGATTCTTTATTTCAGTTAAGGAGATGCTGTCTGTTCTGTTTTACTGATGAAATGTGATTAGTTTTCAAATGCACCAATCTTTTAAAGGGATCCTAAAGTGAAACCTCCCAACTCCGACAGAATCACCGTTTTACCGATAAAATATATGACACATCTTTATACTACATTAGTAGGTACATCAATGTTGCACGCACACATGAACATAAATTGTCATATAACGATATTGTTTTAATTAGACATCTTGTAAATCTAATTTCAAGAACTTGATGTTGAGTAGATTGCATGTCTTCATGCAATCTACTATAGTTAGTAGCCTCCAATTTTGTAAATATAGAATGCAAAGTTTTTGTATCAAGTGCTGCCACGACTTGACAGTTTTAAACACCATTTTGGATTAAGGAATAATAAAAAGGACCACAATTTCAAAAATTTTTGTCGTTCTTGGCAATTTTTAGCTGGCAAATTTAAACTGCAGACACGTATATTAATACGTATATTTTAATTCTGGAAAAAAATTTTCAAATCTATAAAAGTACCTATAAAAATACCTATATGAGATATCGTTCTACAAAGATTATTCCGTTCAATCAGTAAAACAGACGATTTAAAAAAATCCTTCTCCATAATTAAAGTATAGATAAAAACAGTGTGCAGACAACAATTTCATACGAAAAATGAAAAGAAATTGAAAAATTATAATTTCATCATCGGCTTCCCATACAGCAGAAATATCCAAGTTATATCACAGGAATAATCTAAAGGTATCGCAACGTCTGTGGCATATCCGTATGATATATTCGGGATGTTTCTGCTGTGTGGATTCTGCAGTCGACTCGTGACACATGTGCTGCATATAAAAGTTTTAGACTTTGTACGTTTGAAATAAGCTTAGATCGCACTAGAGATTACACGAAAGAACAATGTTATGCTTGTAGAAATAAGCTAGGGGCTTTGATATAAAAGAAAGAAGAATCTGAAATTTCATTTGTATGCTATGAGTGAAATCGGTGTGAAGAGTAAAACAGAGCAGTATTTGTGTTTGGCAGTAGTGTAGATACCGAATTTTATAAGCGATGGTGTTGCAATATGTTAAATGAGGACAGTTGTATACATTTGAGTGAGACAGAACGATAATGTAAAAAAAAAAATAAATTTGGAGTTAAAAGTCTGTATTGTCGACGTCGATCAAGTTGGGCCGTTGCTTTAGCATCTCCACATAAAAAAATTAAATGTAGAATTATATCTAACGTTTCCGAATTATTTTGTAATATTTTCTACAGCATGAAATGATCCTTTCCTTTGTTCTTACTATTCGATATTATCATACTGTTCAGTTTTTTAAACTGCTATTGATTTTTTATTTTAGTTAACGTGTACAAAAATTAAATAGAGTTAGGGCTATTCCGTTAGTTTCAACTTTAAAATAATACGAAAATTTACATTGCTTCTTGAAAGCGTAACCTTTAAATAATTAAACGTTATCGTAAAAAATGGACGAAAGAGCCCCGCTCTATCCTATATTTATCTGAATTATTTTCTAATCATTTCTGAATCATTTTCTAATATAATGTTCTGCAGCACGAAAATATACTTTCCTCTGTTTTTACCATTTATTATTATCATAATGTTCAGTTTTCTGAAATTGCTAAACTTTTATTGATTTTTTACATCTGAAATACGTAAAAATTAAATGTAATATTATATCCAGCGTCTCTGAATTATTTTGTAATATGTACTACATCATGAAAATATACTTTCCTCTATTCTTTTTGATTGCCATACAGGATGATGAACGAGCGAGTCAAAGAGTGTATCGTCCTGCGTGGAATGAACGATGTTTGAGTAGAGAACGCAGAATTGCCTCGGGCAAATCGTAGGTAGTAATAATCTTGGAAAGCAATTAGCAATCGAAGAGTCGACGAATACATCAGAAATCTGTTTCGAGTTGATTACTTTCTTGTAGACTAGTCGGTTTCGGTGTATCGTTCGGAGTGGTTTACCGCGTTCCTGGTTTGTTAATTGACTGATTGCAATCGACGAGAGTTAGAACGATCGTGATAATCGTTTTCGCTGTTAACTATCGTGTTTGCAAACGGGACAACCTTCACGACAATACTTCTTGTTAAAAGATGAGATAAATTTGTAAACTTCATCCTTCAGTAAGTTTCGAAATTAACATCGAATGAAGAAATTGTTGTTTAAATTCCATTTACTGACATTCTCAATAAACATATCTGGATTCTTTTGCATAAAGGTGCAACTAAATATTATCAATACGCAAGTCGTATTGATATAGGTATAAATCGATAACCACGATATGAATTTTATGAGTCCTAATTTTCGAAAGATAAATAGCGGGCGGGTGGAGGAGAGGACAAACTCTATTCAAAAGGAAACGAAGAGGGAGAGAACCTATATAAATTGCTCGAAGCCAAATGGAGACGCGATTCTGAAGGCTCTTAACGCGCTTCAAGTATTCATAGTTCCCTCGCGCGCATCAAGTTATTCCGCTTTAGCAATGTAATGAAGAGGAAGCGATGCACGCTACTAACCTGAGGTGGATAGTGATCCGGTAGGGCACGCAGGGCTTCCCTATATGCCGATAGAGCTCTTTGTAATCTACCCTGATCGGCATACAGCGCGCCTAATTGAAGGAGAGCCTGCACCCTGGCCGCCTCGTGAGCCCTTTTGTCCTTCAAACCGGAGCCATCCAAGGATGCACCGGCGCGCAAAACCGCAGCTGCATCAGTGCCCCGTCCGACCGAAATCAACGCGGCTCCCAGATTCACATAAGCCTCTGCAAAGACAAATGATAAGGATTGTGAGCATGCGATTGTCGATATTCGAAGGATTTAACCTTGGATTTAGTCTACGTCCGTAGACTAAATCCGAGGTTAATGTTTACAGAATATATATTTTCTTACTCTTTAAACTTGTATATTCATGTATATTTATGTATAAGTATATATCGCTCTCTTATTTCAAGAGTGACACAACTAAAAAATTAACGATATTAAAGAATTTCTTAGAATTGTAGGGGAACCTGGGGTATAATGAAACCATGGGGTATAATGGGATGTACTCGATATCTTTTTACAGATATGCTAATATGTAATGAATTGTCAGACAATAGTTACTGTTAGATGTATCTTATTATATATTGTTATTAGTTGTCATATTATTTTTACCTGAAAATTGCTAAAAATTGTTTAATGTGTTCGCTTTACTGTCCGCGAATGAGTTACAGATTCTTTGGTATGTTCGCATAAGGTAAGCAATAACAAAATTCTATTTTTTATTGTCATAAGTACATTTATCTTATTATATAATCTTTTCTTGTTACTTTAGTAAAATCTATACAAATATATTAATTATCTGTGATATTTTATATTATCTAAAGTAAATTTATGTACCTCGAAGAATAAAGCACTGGTGTTATTTTATGTTTAAAATGAGTTTATGATTCATGTGCAAGTGTAGATAAAAATGATGAGAATTATTTTATTTGTGTTATCTTCTTAAACATTTTTATTTATGTTCAATATAATAACAGTATACCTTGTATAATGTATCACTCAGCATCACATATAGAATTATTAATAAAAAATTAAAAATTAAAAGTGCAACAATGTATTTTTACTTATATTATATGTTCTAAGTCACTTTTAAGCAATGTTCAATATTAATTTTTTAAAAATAGACAAGTTTTCTGTGGTGCCCCATTATGCCCTGCATAAATGACATAGTGAGGTTACGACACACTCTTACAAAACAATAATTTCGTCCTGTTAATCTATACTTTTGCAGTAAAACTTAAGTTTTCCTTATAGTAAATACTTCAAAAAATATTTTAATATATAACAAAGTTGATTTATTCATCTTTAATATGTTTAAAACTTGAAAAAATCTAACTATAACCATTATACCCCAGGTTCCCCTACATATAATTACATAATAAGTAGGGAATAAATAACACGACCTTTAAATGGTCAAGCTGGATCTGTGATTAAGTAATTTGATGTGAATTTATATACTACATAATAATCATTTAAATTACGCGCCGAATTGATTTTTCGGTCTTGAAACCTAACTGAACTACAGTAATAATATCACAAATTATTAAGGGGATGCTGGAGTGACAAAATTGTCGAGACATTACAGATGGATAAAAATCTTTGAATTTAATAAAAATGGAATAAAAAACAGGATTTTACAGGATTAAAGTAGAAGCAAAATTGAGAAGTGCTGCAGTGGACTTTATACTAAATTCGAAAAAAAGTTAAAAACTTACATTTTTTCAACTCGTAGAGCTGTCACCTGACGTAGATGTTTTCTTAATACAAAAGTTTTATAGCTCGTATGGACAAAACGACAATGCAGCACTCGGGGGATATTACGTGCACAAACAATACTGGTGAGTTTACAGAACTAAGATTAAAATCTTAAAAAAAAGACTTATATCGATTTGCAAATAACGTGTACACGAATGCTGAGCGAAGAGTCGGAATGGTAAACAAAGCAGTAATTATGTCTAGCAGTAAATGCTCGATTTTGCAAGAGATGGCGTTGCAATATGTTAGATAAGGACAGACGTGTGCGTTTGAGTAACATAGAATGACAATGTAAGAAATGAATTAAAGACGTCACTTATTATCGACTTTTTTTATTTGGAATGAAAAAAATCTGTACTATTGACATCAATCAAATTCGACCGCGTCAGTCCAGCATCCTCTTAAATTGATTAGCAATTTAATAATTTGATGTTTGTAGGCATTAGATAAGCATTATATAAGATCTCTTAAAAAGATCTTATGTAATACTGAATAACATATTAAAATTATAAAATATATAATATAAATAATCTTATTGCGAAAAATATTACCTCGGTTCAAAAAATATTACCTTAAAAAATTAAATTCTTCAGAGAAAGGGAAAAATTGTTTTTCAACTTGACAGAAAATTACTGGCTAATTAAATAATCATCAAGAAACATGTATTATAAAATGTGATCAAATGTCATTTTTTATTTTTGTTTCACAACCCCAAAAATCCACTTTTTGTTAAGTTATAATGATTTTATCAATATTTTTTATGAATTAAGCTAGATTATTTTGATGATTGAAAAAGGATATTTACTTAACACAATATTTACTTAACACATTCGTAGTAACAATAACTCGTAATAATAACTGGAAAATTACATTTTTTTAGTTGTGTCATTTGTGAAGTTAGGAAGTGATATACTTAAATGTAAATATAAATCATATTCGAATACGAGAGAGAGAGAGAGAGAGAGAGAGAGAGAATTATTATATACAATTAATATTATGTGCAAATATAAATTATATAATTTAAGTATATTTGTATTTACATTTAAGTATGTAAGTATTTCTTTTTATATAATTGTATTTTAAAGAAAAAATGTAATTAAAAACAGAAATGTCAAATTTTTTAATATATCTATAAACACTTTTAGACTCTAAAATTATTAAACTAGTTTAAGTAAAACTTTAAGGGTGCAAAAACAATAGAAGGAATAAGGAATAAGGAATTTCAACCTATCAGAAATCGGATATACATAGTTTGTGATAGGCTGAAATCGTTTTATTTCTTATTCTCTTTCTATTGTATCTGCACCCTTAAAGTCATCATTATGTAATCCAAGATATTAAACTATACATGCCAAAAATGTTAGATATATACAGGAACGAATAATGAAAAGTCGGATGACTAGCGCTTGGGTGGATTTTGGAGAATGGTTTCATAAGCCAAAAAGATTATGGATCAAGTCCCGTCTTGGCGGAAGCTTTAGATGTGGCATTTCGTTTTCTCGATCTTTATTTCTAACTTTAATTAAAAAAGTCCTTTTGAGAGGACTAACTTTTCTAGGCGTTGGGATTGGAATAAGCGCTTTGTCTCTCAAGTAAAATTGCCATAATCTCTTGCAGGCAAAGACGATAAGGGAGATTATGTATAGGAAAACTTTTATTTTAAAATAAGGTATAGCTAAGTTTTTTACAGATTTTACTTCCAAATTTACACATTTATTTGTCAATCTTCTTATAAAATCAAATGATGAAAACTGTTTCAATCAGATAAATCGAACTTTATATTAATTTAAAAGCGTTCGAAATAATTTTATTATAATGAGACTTTTCTTATCGACACTTGACTGTTCTACAATTTTCTCACAGAAATAAAAAACAGAGATAAATATAGTGCAAAAATAAAGAAACGCGTAATTTAACGAGAACAAGAAAAGAAACAATAATCCTCATCGCATTGTACTTTGAGACTTCAGCAAACGAGAGGAAAAGTGGCAATGAAAAATAGTGGGCCGTAAAAGCCGGACGGTACCTATAGGTTCGCATTTAGTCTACGTGAAAACTTATTACACTCGGTACGCTTGGATACCACCTGTTACCATTTATCTCCCGAGCACGCTCGCGCGTTCTTACTTCTTCCTTGTTGATGAATTTCGATCTCCTCACGACCTCATCGATTTTAACGGTTGTCTGTAATGCGTGGTGGATGAAAATTATTACACCGTTTAGGCAGCGCTTTTACAGCTTTGATTAACAAAAACTATACCGATTATCGCGGCCAAAAGTCTAGGCGCATCGGAATGATGATCTCCCAGTCGAGACTCGCGTTTTGTGCACTCCTTGAAAAAAATTAGTTGTAATATGATATATAAAATTTAAGTGATGGATTACGTTATGTATTTTTACTACTTTTTACTATTCCAACTCAAGTAATAGTACTTTTAATTTTTTTTTTAAATATTCTTATTGAAGATCTTCCTATTTCAAACCAAGTAATGGCAGCTTTAATTTTCTGTCAAAAATCATACTCATCGAAAGGAACTATTGTACTTAATTGAAATTTAAAACCCAAATGCTACTGTCTTAACTAACCAAGTTAAATCCTATCAAATTAAATAGTAAAACCCAAGTGGTACTATCTTTATTATTTACTTAACTCTAATAATACGTATCATTTGTATAAAAAATTTATCAACAACTGGCGCCAAGTTAAATTCTACATAATAAATGATATGATCTTTAATTTTTATGATGAATGAAACTTCAATGTTATGAAGAAAAAAAATTTTTTAAATTTTTTATTAAACAATTGTTAAACAAAAAAATTTTTTTCTTCACAAGATTGAAGTACTCTTGAAACCGTACAACTTTTGTTTAAAAATTTTTTTTCATCTTTTATACTTCCGAAAGTATTCGCCTCGAAAGAAAAATACCGTTTTTTTTTTAAAGGGGTGTTTCACCCCTTAAACATGAGTTAGAATATATATAAAAAAATACGTCTCTCTTAGATTTTCATGTTTAACAACATATTTCATGGAAAATCAAATCGGTTCCCAACAGTTGTGAAATTTCCCTTGTCAGTCTCATACACATGCTGGATACTTTTATTCTCGTGGGAATGTTTCTTATTTTTCTAAATATTACATTCATGTTTTTACTACTATATTATTATATCAACATTTAGCAACATCAACCGTTCTTACACGAAAAATAGAATGTAACGCATTTTATGATGTTTTGAATAACGTTTTGAAGGAAAATTAAATAACTACTACTTTGATTGGAAGAGAAAATATCTTTAAATGAATTGTAAAATAATTTCTTTTAAGAAGAATTAAAATCATTTGGATTGGAATAGGAAGATCCTTCAATAGGAATACAAAGATATATATATATATATATATACTTAGTTTAAATACGAAAAGTGCCGCTTGACGGTCAAAATTAGATGTTGAATCCATATACGTATTCTTTAAATGAATTTATCTCAGAAATATGATTGCTCGCCATTACTATCAGATTTTCAACGCAATCCATCTGAAATATTAATAATCTCCCCAAATTTAATCTTAAAAATTGTAAAAACCTTATTGCGAAAAATATTACTCGGCCGGGAATCAAACTCGGCCTCTACACTCTCTACTGACAATGAGAAAAAAGATTGGCTGTATATGGCATAGCATTCTTAATTGGCTGCTGCAAGCAATTAAAAATGCTATCACATTTTAAATTACTGCAGTAGCCGATCTTTTCTTTCAGTGTAGCATTCCGTGCTAATGTCCTTAGAGACACTATAGTAAGAGACTGGCATAGAATGTCCAATTTTTGATTGACTGGATACGGAATGGCATAGCCAATCTGTGATGACTAAGATGTGAAAAAAGAGGGAACAGAAATGCGGCAAATAAAATCAAATATGCATTTTAATATTACACTTATATTTAATAAATGTCAGTATCACTGCAAAATATCTATAAATGACTATATGAACCATAAAGACATGGCTATCAATAAACAATATAAACATATAATTAACATTAGTAATGTAAAACAGAAACATAAATATACATACCCTTATGACAAAATTAAGTAATTATTAGGTCTAGTGGAAAGCGCTTCATATCCTTTCTCGCTCTTGTTCTTGCACCCCAAAATACAACAACCCGTCATTTTCTACATTATATTATTCAATTGCTTTTAACAGTCTTAGCTGGATCTTAAGTGCTTATTTAACCCTCTTTTGGTAAGGTTGGGGTAAAAATAACCCTACGGTTCGTTTATTTTATATTGCACATGCACTGTTTATCTTACGGTTACGTAGTCTCGACTAACCTATTTTCAACTCGTTCACTAAATATTTTAGCGGTCAAAATCGTTTGGGTAAGTGACATATCCCTCCAATTCTGGCTTGACGATGATAATCACAATCTGTGATTGCTTATGATGCTGGCAACTTGCCATAGATTTGTTTTCAACGATTTCGAATATACCGACATTGTAGTAACATGCAAGCAACAATGTGTATATGTATTGCCAGCAGTTTAACAGCAAGATAGGTGCATCAATGTTATCTTGTGTTGTCGGCAATATGACAGCATTATATGATGATGCACATTATTATGGCAACGTGATGGCAGTAGTACGAATTTTGATTATGGCAACGTGATGACGATTTTAAAGTTGTCGGCAAACTGCTGGCAAATTGCTCAAAATTATCATATCGTGAAGGCATCAAGTTGCACAAATAAAGACTCAGTTGCTGCAATTCTGCTAGCAACATATGCTTAGCAATGCATACTTAGCAAGCAACATCCCAGCAACAAGACAGACACGTTGCTATCTGGGTGACAGATCCGAACTTTGCGTCGCAATATTTCCGCATGTAGGACACGTAGAAAAAAAATAAAAGTACTTTTATTACACAATCCGAGTGAAAGCTATCGATTGAACATATGTAGAATTTGATCGATTCAGCCGTTATCGAGATTCAATAATTCCCGCAACTCGCCGACTCGCGTAAAGGAATACGGTCGGTCTCGTACTATGAGAAATATGCGCTTATCTTAGCGCCGAGACACTGTCGTGTCTCCTGATACCTGTGTGTGCTTCGTATTATTTTGAATAAGGAATGAGATAGCTGTGGATCGGCGGCGGTGTTGGGTAATCCATTTTCATCGCCGCCGCGCCATTCCCTGGGGATACTCTATGGAATTAGAGTGCCGGCCGAGCTTCCTGTATCCCCGAATCGGGATGAATGTATACGCGACGAAACTCGCGCGAAACTGAGCGCATGCGCGCATACTCTCGAGCGTATCATGTATGTTGCGCTGGCTGTTTAAGGGGATCCTAAACACGATTAGTCATATTGAAATATTAGCACTTACACACAGACGATTTACGTGTCATTGACATATCGCTACCTCAATATCTCGCTTACGCGCGCCACACACACATAAATTTTCATAACAATTATGTATTGCAATAACGTTTTAATTAGACGTCTAAGTGACAACATTTGCTTCATATAAAAGCTATGCAATCCGTACTTATGAAATAGTAGTCCACAGAGTAGTTTGCATGAAGAGTGGTTCTTAAAATTGAATTTAAACATCTAATTAAAATGTGATTGTTATACGAAAATTTGTGTGTGTGTGTGTGTGTGAGACATGCGTGAGTGAGATATTCATTTAGTGATGTGTTAGTTATACTTAAATCTGTGTGTAAGCGCTATTTACAATATGACTAATCGTCTTTAGGATTCCCTTAATGCCTTGCATTACTACGTAGATTACACTTCACAACTATACATTTTAATTAACGCGGATTATTGCTAAATATCATATTGAGAAAACCTTCTAGTTGAAAATGAAAGAGAGAATGTACCAAAAGATTCTGATGATATTAATGAGAATTTTGGTGATTTCAACTATGATAAAATATCATGGATGCAATAAAAAGAATTCTGATTTATCTATTTTCAATCAGAATTCCAATTAACACAATCCAGATTCTTTTTCTAGTAAATTATCTTTTTTTTTTCAAAGCACAATTATTGTAACGCCACAAGAAATTTTATATCGTCGTCTTCACAATTAATCCTCGAACAGACGCTTCGAAGGACTAGCTGGTTCTTGATCCGTATTTTACTGGATAATCAAAAAGTCATTTCACGTATAAATATAGTATACAGTCTTGTCCATAAGTATTAAATACTCGCAGTTTATTGCATTTTCTTGAAAAAGGGAGTAATAAAATTCAAAGAAAAACTAACAAAATATTAAATTCATTATAAACATATTATTTTTCAATAAAACTGTTTCTTAATTTATTTTTCGTTAGATATAAAACGTTTAATTCAATTTGTAGAGGTGCTTTATACTTTTGGTCAAGGAGTAGTATATAAAAGGCAGTAAAAGGCAGCAGTTCGAGTTTCAGACGTTTTTACGCCCTTGCGATAAAAAAGGATGTACGAGTAATCTTCGAAAACTAACGAATACTCATCGAATTTTGAATGACTCAGTCACCATCAGCCGAGTTAACAGAAAAAATACAAGTCGTGAAACATAAAGTCATGAAAAAATTAGAAAACTGCTGAGAAAAAAAATTGTATGAAAAAACGAAATTAAAGTAATATGAAATTAGAGTGAAATTTCATCTCACCGTTAAAAGCAAGGAATGTTCTGAGATTACAGCTATTAGAACTTATATTTTTTATCGCTATGTACATAAAATAGAATATAAAATTCGGAATCAATTTGAGCCATCAAGCGATGCGACTATAAATTTCTAACATTTTGATTCTAGCATTTCGGAAATATTTAGTAAGCTTTTTAGACGTAGCAGTAATCGACACGCGTGAGATAATTATGACATAAAAAGTTCGAAGATCATACA
>NW_017257254.1:902-16918 GCF_001594055.1 Mycetomoellerius zeteki | reverse complement strand
CCTCTCTTTTTTTTTCTCTATCTCGAAGGGATATTGCGGCGCGTCGTAAAAAGAACGAAAGACAGGAAAAGAAGGCGAAATAACGCGCGCTTGCGGTGGCCTGCGTTTGGCAGTGAATTATACTGTCCGCCTTTTACGGCTCTCTCTTTCCACATAATCGTACCGACTTGAAGAAGAGAGTCAGGTGGCCCGTCGACACACCGGAAAATGTGATGGCGGATTTGGGGTGGAGAGGACTACGCCGGGTATGACTGAGGTAGAGAACGGGCAAAGGAGGTAAGAGGGATTGTAGACTCCCGTGGGGTCTACGGCGCAGGCGGAAGAAGGATGGGCGGACGGAAACTGCTGTTTCATCTCCGACTCCGCCAACTTGGCAAGACCGCCGCTCTGTTTGCTTCCTAATTACAAAAGAGAGAGAATAAGACGCGACGAGGGAGAGAAAGAGAAAGGGAAATGACGGGAGCGCGCGCGGGGTGGTTGGACGAACTGGATTTCGGAGTGAATTCAACTCCATTGCTCTCGCAGAATTAAGATTCCATTGTGCAGCCGAGTTTTGTGTGTGCCTTGCAATTTTCTGGTTAACCTGGCCGACTCCTGGCACGCCCGCCTTCCTCTCGCTGCATCGCACGCTGCAAGGCGCCGCGTCGCGCATCGTGTCGTTCTGACGAAGATCGATGGCGCACGACCGACGCGACGCGACGCCCGGGACGCCCCCCTTCGATTTATCGTTCGCGACACGCGCTGGTTTTCCGCGATAATTTGTTGCGGCCGCGCGGGATGTTCGGCCGCGCGGATATAGCGTCGTTGATCTTGCGAGACAAAAGCGCGCGCATCGGCTGCCCCGGTTATTCATAGAAGTCGTGACTCGATTTATGCGCCCGCGCCGCCCGACGAGAAAAATTAATCGCAACGACGAACATGAAAGCGAAGCGTTTCAATTCGACACTACACCGTCGCGCGCGTATGATCGATAGGACGATAGATTTTAACCGCTTTTCATAAGCTGTTACTACAAGTTGTAATTTAAGCAATAGTGACAAAATAATAATGATACTTCATTATTTCGTCAAACTTCATAAAACTTTGTTTCAGAAACGTGCATTTATGTAACGAATAGCAGTGCATTCTGAATTTTATATATTTGAAATAAAATATTCTGTTAAAATGAAAAAATATTTATGAAATATTTTATTAAACATTTATGAAGTACTTAATGTTTTCTTCGATACTCGAACTTTAATTACTTATTCAAAGAATTCAAATTTTGTTACAAATTATAATCTTAAAATGTTACACTATTCACATGTTGCTAACAGTACACAGATCTCGCACAAATCTCAACAGGAGCAACGTCGACAAAGCGTAGAAGCAAACTTTCGTGGAGTGACTCGACGAGTCTCGTTAGTTATTAAACGCGGCCGTTAAGTGCTGGCTGGCGGTGCAAGCTGTTGACCGTTGAAACGTTAGTTTCAAGATTATGGGACAATTTAGCGCGCGGCATGGCGATGTAATTTCGCACGCATCCGACTGTGACTCATAGCCGGAAGTGCTCGTTGCGGTTGCATAGGGAGAGAGAGAGAGAGAGAGAAAGAGGAAGGAGTAAGCGGAAGAAGTGTCACGTGGACAATCTCTCATTAGCATATGTAATATTATGGCCACTTCTTTTATGTATACCATTTCGCGATTGCGATTGTTTTTCCAGACGAAAACTTTCCGAACGAGTTGAATATTAGCAAATAACAATTAAATTACTACGGGGCAATGACTGCTATCTGAACTCCTTTTACCATCTAAAACCTCGCTTCGTTTCAGTCTGACTAATAGCGGCTTATCTACTTGAACGTTTACACATATTCTGCTTTATCTAGAAAGATTGTGCAATAATCTCACAAAATTACATTCAACGGAATTGCTAAGTAATTTTGATAAATAATTACTAAATAATTACTTTAATTGTAAATAAAATCTTTATGTACATTTTCTTATAAATAATTTTCTATTTTTTATATTTACAAAGATTCCACTTGGTATAAATATCTAAATAAATTTTTTTTATCTAAATATTTAAATAAATTTTTATTTGTTGTTAAAAACTAAATACGGAAAAAACACAATTTACAATTTTTATTAAACTCATGTGTAAAAAAAATTAATTAAAAGTTAATCAAAATCTATAAAAATGATAAATTTTAAGAAATATTTCAAATAATATTATTATATCTCATAAAGATCCACAGAATTAATATATATTTCTCTATCTCTCTGTGATTTCTTTTATTTACATTTAAAACTTGAACACACACATGCGTCAAATATAACACATCCATATATACGCGGTCCAAATCGTATGCGTGACCAGTATGTTGAAGCACGAATGGACGATTAGACGAATGGACCATTCGGCGGTGATCCGTACCGGATTGCGAGAGGGGACCGTACATCCGCAACCCCCCGATTTTCTTTCTGCCTCGGGCGATCTCGTAAATCGGTCGTAACCGTCCAGCTTTTAAAACACGTCCGGTCCGAGTAATTAGTGGCTCGATCGGTCGCCAATTTGTGGATAGAACTGCCACAAGCTGTACTCGCACCTTGCAATACGTATCTCCAATTTGACGTGTATTTGCCTGCGTGTGCACGTGTACGTATGCAAGTACGGAACGTAGATGCAATGAGTGCACATGTGTGAGCGAGAAAGCGACCTTTACCCCGGATCTACAATAGGGTTTTAAGCCTTAAGCCATAAGAAATGGGCGAATCACAGTCGATTATTTTTCTTGGATTCGACTGTAATTGGTCAATTTTTTACGGCTTAAGGCTTAAAACACCTATTGTAGATCCGAACTTATCGATTGGCGATGATAAAGAGATCGCAAGTGTGTGAACATGTATATACATGAGTATTGAGTAGATATAGTCGAGAGATATTCGCGAGTGCGTGTGTATAAGAATGATATTGTTTTTCTTGGTCAATTAAAAAAAGTTTTACGATAATATTGTTTCAAAATTGTCTAATATCTTTATTTTCAGAACAGAGTCCTTGTTTTTATTTTGTGTAACAGTTGTTCTTGTCTCGACGATATTGTATCACGGGATTGCTTTACACAATCTGTAAATTTCAAACCGCTTCAACCGCTGCATGATATTAATTAAGTAAATGATTAAATTCGGATGAAACAATTAATTTGCGTATTTAATATAGATTATCACGACACACACGGTATGTCTAAATGAAAAGCGTCGGCCGTCGCCCATCCAGCTTTCCTGAAAATGTAATTACAATTCACCGATTAGCGAGACGGAAAAATATGTAATTCCTGACAATTGCCATATAGCATCGGCACATCGGTATCAAATATGAAAATTAATTAATACGCTCAAATTCAATAGTTTATTCGATTCGCGTTACGTACTGATGAAACCCGCGCCAATCTCCGCCCGCTACACCATGCCACTTGCGCTAAAAGCAATTACAAAACCAATAACAATACATACGTCTGTGGAAAATATTCAAACATATGAGTTTACCGTACTGTATTTGTCTGTAATAACCATATAAGTTTGATTGATTAAAATGTTAGATCAATTTAAATTAGTTAAAAATACTTTTGACAATTTTTTTTTTGGTTGCACATGTTATTAACTTTTATATAATGGCTTATTTTTTTAGATTAAATTAACCTCATTATAATTATTATACCTAAATTTAATTATTGTAGGTATGATGTATTATCTAAGTATATAAAATAGAGAATAAGTTACTATCATATAGTATAACGCTTATTGTGTTAGCTAATCACAGTTTCTTTTCTCTTTTTCTATCTCTTTTTTTTTCTTTTATGATGATAAAATTAATTAAATCTAATTAGAGGAGATAATTATCATTTTTTTTATTTTCATTCGTAATATGTGTGGCTAAATAAATAAATTCTATAAAATAATCGTAAAGCGATTTAAGTTCTTTTCATATAGGTAATGTCCAATTAGCACACAGCCCAATTGGACGAGAGCCGATTCGAATTATCATCTTGATATCATCTCGAGAACATTTCGAATGAGGCAGACAATAAATGGATATACATATATAGCATATATGTGCAAACATATACCTATATATATTCTCGCGTATAAACTTTCTGTATATACTGTCTTCGAGTGATCGCATCAAGGGATGAGGGTGCGGTTGTGAAAGGGGTAAGGCCTTTACAGAAATTGCCGTATTCAAGAGAATCAATCGTGCTAAGTGCTCATACAACCGATCCAGCTAATTTCTCACGATTTCAAGTCCTGAGACGACACTCAACTGTGCGCGCGATACGGAAACCCTAACCGGTCCGGTAATCTCGGCCATCTTGTTTCGCCATGACACTAATAAAATCGCGTTTCTATCGTGAATAATTACCAATCAGAGCTCTGATAAGGACATACTTCATTTTAGATTTAATAGAACACGTCGCTCTAAATTTTAAATATTTCACGTCCTTTATTATATGCTATAAAAATATTAATATTTGTATATTATAAAATATATATTGTACATAAAAATATCTACATGACATACCATTATACAGACATTTATTTATCGACATTTTACGATACGATTTTCGCCGAAGTCAAATATCGTGACGTGATAAAGCTGCTTTCGTGTCGGGGCAAAACTCTTGCAGCTAATGAAAATCCAAAAACGACTTTCGGAATGAATGATCGCACCGCGAATGCTACTGTATATGTATTCGTTGAAATTATCCTAAGATTTATAGACAAAGGTGCGCGTCCTGGAGGCTTTTCTAATAATACACCAACTAAAATTGCAGCCGTCCGGTTAACCTACTTGCTGAGTATTTCGATGCACCCGCTAGCTCATATACTTCATCCGTAATGAATCGTTACGTAGCTTTCGACTGCCGGTTGCCGTCGATTCGAGGACACGAATAGCAACCTAGTAGAGCTGCTCCAGATAACCGATGCGCCTATTTGCCAACCTATCTGATAGATTACGTGGGCAGCTATTGTAGGAACTTCTGATAATAACACGCGATTTATGAGCAATTTGCTCGCAAAATACGAGTGCTCCGATACGACATTTGTCGATTATCATCTATATTGAAAGATGGTCCTCTTTCGATAATCACAAATAAGGCTTGTATTAATGAATATATATTGATGAATATCACAGTCGTGGCAATAAGTATAAAACATTTCCAATTTATTGACTTAAAAGAGTATCAGTAGGAATAAAAGCCAAAGGAGTCATGATAACTAACAAAATATTAAAATAAATACGAGCGTGAGTAGGACCTATGGTTGGAGCATGCGACGCGAACAAACCTACAGTGTTCATGTCATTTTCGTTTAACATTATCAAACAACAAGGATGTAATGATTCACTGTGTTATCTGTGTCATCTGTGTCTCTTGCTGAAAAGCACCCTAAGTGTTGTACTCAACGAGTTCCTCGGGCCTTTATACTCTCGCAAAGCAAGCTCCTTGTACTTTTGCATATCCTGGCAGAGCAAGCCCCCATCTGGGCCTCTGCATTCGTCTTCCTGGTTGCGGAGCAAGTTACCCTGCTACGAAAACACCAACGGTATCATATCGGTCCCCTTTAGTAATCCGGCTTCAGAGAAGCCTCTCAATCCCGGGGTTACCCTCCTCCCATGAAAACTTGTACCAATTGAGTTTCCGCATTCGGAAGGCACCCTACTCAGGAATCCGCGACAACGTCGGACGACTTCCGTCGCAACCTAGATGGACGCTCTCTGGTGTCCTCGATCACCACAGTCGCTACCGCTGGTGTTGGAGTTAAGTCCGTTACCGTCAACACTTAGGGCACACCCACAGACTCCAGGACGACCAAGGAGTAAGCCAGATTCGAAGAAGAGGAAGTTGTTGCGTCAACTCTTTGGAACCGACTCAGAAGACTCTTCACACTAATACAACAAAAGCACCAGCTGGCGCCACATAAAATTCTTTCAACCACATATTATATTCTCGGTACACGAAATACAGACATCCTGTACATAGTGTATATAGTATAGAAATAAAGAGAATTTCTTTCTGAATAGATTCGATTATTTATGGAACTTATTGTTAACCTAGCTGCATCCCCAATACCTCCACAGCGTTATTTAAAACATTCAAAACTTCATTTAAACATAATCATAAAAAATTAAAAAAAAATTTTTTTCACGTTATTGCCTGCATGAAACAGATGAATATTCACCTTTTAATCTTTTTTTTAACTGCCGAAGTATCTAAAAAAAATCGTATAGATCGTATAGCACGTCTGCCTAGCTAGCCCCCCCCCACATAATCAAATTTTAATTAAAAAAAATTATATAATATAATGCGCTATTTATACGCTATCCATATCCGCAAGAAAAAATTTTTGCGCTTATTCCGTTCAGCTAAAAAAAAATTTTATGTGGGAGAGCTGAGTAGGCATTCAGTCAACCCTCCCATCCGTTAAAAACAACCGATTTGGAAAATTAAGCACACAGGATTTATGCGCTATTCATGCGCTATCATATGTACACAGTTTTGGGGTTGCAGCGCAAAAATCAAAAATGCTTGGAAATAGTAGCGTATAAATCAGACAATTATTTTGCATAGTCAGAATATTTAATTTTGCAATTTTAAACGACTTAGGGGTGAATATGTTTGTTTGCTCCAAGAGGGAAGTGCCTTAAGGATTGCAGCGCAAAAATTGAAAATGCTTGGAAATAGTAGCGCATAAATGAGACAATTATTTTGCATAGTCAGAATATTTAATTTTGCAATTTTAAACGACTTAGGGGTGAATATGTTTGTTTGCTCCAAGAGGGAAGTGCCTTAAAGGTTGTAGCGCAAAAATTAAAACTTTGTGCATATGATAGCGCATAAATCTTGTGTACTTAATTTTCCAAATCGGTTGTTTTTAACGGGTGGGGGGGTTAACTGACTGCCTGCTCAGCCCCCCACATAAAATTTTTTTTATCTCGGTGGTCTAAAGGCTCAGGACGCTCGCACGGAATGCAAGAGATCCGGGTTCGACTCTCGACCGAGGCATTATTTTTCGCAAAATAAGTTTATTACAGTTTTTAAGTTGGGAAAATTTGGGAGGATTATTAATATTTTCAGATTTGATTGCGTTGAAAGTCCGACAACCATATCGGCACGCAATTATAATTTCTGAAATTAATTCATTTAAATGAATTTACAATAGTTCAACATCTTTTCTGAACGTTCTGACCGTTGTGGCGCTTCTTAATTTAAAGCATTATGTTTAACATTAGCGGTCTTTCAATCTTATTATTGTTTTTTTTTTAGCTAAACGGAATGAGCGCAAAAATTTTTTCTTGCGGATATGGATAGTGCATAAGTAGCGCATTATTATATAATTTTTTTATTAAGATTTGGTTAAGTGGGGGGTCAGCTAGGCAGACGTCCGTTACGCTAAACATCCTGAACGTCAATTTTTCGAGATGCTTTATATTTAAAGCCAAGGTTGCATTTATTTAATTTATTATAATGCAGAATACAAATAACCTTCTAAATTCATCTCTACCGTATAAAAGATGTTTTACCTAATTTCTACTTAATTTTCATTTAACGAAAATTTTATTGCTGTTTTATTATAAAATTTAATAATATCCATTGAAGTTACGCAAGCAGTTTGATTTACATAAACAAACCGTTGCATTTACTGCATTTAATCGTCAAATTGGAAAAATAAGCTATTTCTATTATATTATTGTATATACATATCTACTACAAAGAGCAGTTATAATTTGTTATTTGATTTGACAAAGTTTGAAACATTGCGTATCATTATCATGCTATATAACCAATATTATTATCTTGCATAAACGTAATTAGGAAACTTAATGCAAAGCGTAATAATGCAAATAAATGTTACAGAAGCCAATGACTAATATTAATTGAAGCGATCATTATTTCGCGGTTTATATGACTTCATAACCTGATGAGGTTGTGCTGGGTTTATTTTATCGTAAAATTGTTAAACCTGCTTAATCAAAATTAATCAATTATGTAAGATTTACTATTGTAAAATTAATATTACACTAAACACGCATATGTTGATTAATCGATCATGGTTTAACAGAAATTCTCGCCATTATTAAATTAAAATGATTAAAAGTGATTAGTGAAAGCTAATAATTCGTTATGTAAGCTCATAATGCGGTATTGTTAAGTTAAAATCAGCAACTGTAAGTTAAACCTGTTTCATGAATCTCCGACTGTCAGGGCGGATGTATCATTTAACATTGCGGGGAAGTGCTTTGCGCGTCCGAGGGTTAATTGTGAAAGTAAAGCAGGGATGTCTAACTACACTTCTCCGCCTTCTGTCTACGCAATTCTTGGCCTCGTGATTCTCTCAGCACTCTTGGAGAACTTGGCCGCTTTAATTGAGTCGCCTGCATTTCGCGAGCGAGCGTTTCGCACACGTGCTGTAGACAAGGGAACATTTCCGGAGGTTCACTTTCGCGAGGAGTCTCACACGTGACGCGCTCGTTCGTAACAAACTACATTAACATTAATATACATCTCTTTCTTTCTTTTTGTCCTACCTTCTTTTCCTTTCTTTTTTATCGTTAATTTCCTTTTTCGGAAAAACCAACTATAAATGAACGGAGATACTCTTGTGAGATTTATGAGCTCGGCCGTTTATTGGATTATATTATAGATAGCCTGTATTCTGAACTTGTGCCGTTGTGCGCAAACTAAGTCGCGGTTGCTCGTAAAATTTCGACGAAAAGAGGCACGCGTCATTCGTTACTCGAAAACTACTATAAAAGTTGCGACATATCCATCTGTTGTGTATCCTGTAAATGCAATCTGTAAAATAGGAACCTTCCATCTTTCTGTATTACCTATTTCTCTCTCGTCATATCAATCGGTACGAAATTGCAGAATTGCGAAATTGTCAATAATCTCTGTGTATTGTAGATTAAAAAGAATTCAATTAGCTCCCGTCGTAACCCTTTGACGATTGAAGCTTTTCAATAAAGCAACTTATAGTAGAGCTTACTTTTTAAAGAAATTTTTGAGGTCGATGAATTCGATTCTGGTTTCAAAATTCTAAAATTAAAATTCCAAAAAAATATGATTATTGTAAAACTCGATTTTAGGAAGTTCTTGATATCTCTGAGTTTGAATGTGCAGCCTGAAAATATTGAATTTCAAAAGGATAATAACTTCCATGAAGGAGGATTTAGTATCACAGGGTTTATAATCAGAGTTTGAAAGTCAGTTTGGAAATCAGTACTAACTATTTACATAAATTAATGAGCTTCAAATAAAGTAACACTTAATGTAAAGGAAAAACTTAATGTTATTTTACAATTAAAAACTGCCTAAAACCGAATTTTATGATAATAAAATTTTTGAAAATTCTGTCTATCATATTAAATCTACCATTTTGATTTTTTATTATTGATCTTAAATTCGAATAAAGCATTATCAAATTACATAGGTCCAGTTTCAGAAAAATTGGGCGAGCAATTTATAAAATAAAAGGGGGTGACCCTAAACGAGGTCGCTGTCCGCAAAGAGTTAATTAGTTAACATTAAATAGAGTGGGGGCTATTAAGTAAATTCTATTCATTCTTGCGAGCAACGAAGTCCCCGAAGTATTTTGCATGACGCCGCCATCGTGAACGAATGTTAAAAGGGAAGGACTTCTTAAACATTCCTTGTGCTCTTTTGCTTCCGGCCCACCGTCGTCGGGATCGAGTTTAACTTCGCTAATATACTTTTGCGCCCCGCTGCATAGAAGCGAGATGTATCCGCGTTTCAGTAATCGGCTGAACTTCCACGACAAGCGAGTGAACTTCGAATGAATAAAGTTTGCGGGCCGAGGAAAAAGTAGACCTCGCCGCTTCTTTCCCTTTGTTTTCGCGAAGCCGTTGATTAATCGATGATAATACGTCGACTTTAGCGTCAGCTAACTTTAAGAAATAGCTCTTAAGTGGCGCGGCGGTGCTAGCATCATGAAACTTATCCTTCGGTAAATGTCGGATTAATTGGCATTTTGCTTGTGACATTTTATATGAAAATAAACACGCGTAGATAAGATTTACATATCCTTATTTAAATAATTTAGATAACTCTAATATATCTTAATATAATAAATATTAATATTATATTAATAAATATAAATAATAAATATACATATATGATATTTATATACATCAATGTCCAATGTACATTGTCATTAAGTTAACGCTAAAAGTACCAACATTTCTTACCCACTAAAAGAACCAAGCGAATAAATTTTAAAACCTTATCTTTTACATAAGAAATACAATATTAATGTAAAAAATACAAATGATATTAATCGCATGATGGTACTCTTAATATCAAAATATGTTAAAAATAAACAGGCTGTTGATATATCTTTTTGAAAACTATTTATTTTTAATAACTATTTATTATTTATACTTATTATTCTTCACTTTGCATAAAAATCAGCGAATTCTTTATCGGAACAATTGTGAGACACTTGAAACGTTTAATGCAAGCTATTCTGCGTTTAGGATAATTTTACTTCTAATTTATTTAATGAGATTTTGCCAGGTTTTTATTCCCAGAGGTGAAATTAGCCAGCAGCCTTATAAAATTAAACATTCTAATGCATGTAGATGCAATTGCGGTCGTTTCCCTGGAGAAGTTTTAAATGTGAGCAAGCTTTTTAGTTTCCTCGTGCGATAATCGTCAAAAATTTCTAGTACAATGCCCTTTCCATTTCTACTCTCGCACACTACGTAGCATAACCGTACACGCGGTTTAATTTCTCACGATAAATTTAAGCCGTATGTTTATTTAATTGCTCCTGGCGGTTTAATTAAATTTCAACGCTCAATAAAAAGTCTCAGATAATCCTTGCACAAAAGAGGTGGACTTCCATTCATATCTTCCAGCTATTCTTATCTTTATTCATGAAAAAGAAAATAATAGCTCGTGTAATCGGAATAATCGGATTTCGTTAAACATTTTAATACTAAAATTAATAATCTTCACATTTTTTAATTATTCTACTAAATATTTAAAATTAAATAATCCTATTGGTTTTTATAAATTATATGTAAGTATTTAGGTATTAAATGTATACACATACATGAGGATCAGACTTTCAAAATGCGTTTTGTCCAAAATTTATAATTTTTAGAAAACGAAAAAGAAAGCAATAAGAAAACTCCGCACCTTATATAGAAAATAATAATCAGTAAGATGTGAAAGTTCAAAAAATTATTAAACAGTTGCTAAAAATGTTAAACAAATACATTTTGTTTGTCTCTAGTTAAAGGACGTAATGCATTTTGAATGTCAAAATTTTTTTCAACAGATGAATTTGTGGTGCAGAAATGCTTTCAGAACATCGTAGAGTAGCTTAAAATATGAGTCTCTAACACTGAATACTATGCCATCTTTAATTTAAAAAAATAAATTTTGAAAGTCTGGTCCTCATGTGTGTATGTATAATATATATATATATATATGTGTGTGTGTATGTATATGCAGTTTATACAATAATTCTTAATTCTTAATCAATAATACGAATCTCATAAATAATGTTTTCTTTACGAGGTGGACACTTTTATTTACGCAAACATAAAGCCGCGTTGTTAATAATTCCGGATACTTTCAACGTATCCAGATCAAAATTTTCATCATCGAATTTCACTCTAAATATTCACTTACAAGAAATAAAAATTCTATAGGGTAACTCCGGCAAATACGCCGCGCTGGGATTTACGCCGCAGAAGTCAGAAAAAATAGAAGGAGTGGGGATAATTTTCTTGCAACTACTCTGTTATATGCTTTTATGTTATATTATTGTAGTATTGTGTTATGATTTCAACTTCTTACTGTTAATATTAATGAAATTATTGTGAGTTAAATCGATTTGCTGTAATAAGTAGCGCCATCATAAGTTATATAAAACGATTACTGTAGGGCGTATAAAAGACTTAGTGGTATTTCGTGATACATACGTGTAGAGGAATAGTAAAGCATGTTTTATAGCAAAATACAAGTGCTTTGCTTTCGTATTTTTTGTTTAGTTTGTTGTCTTGTATATCCCACCTGTTTGGGATATACGGCATTTTTGCGGACGGGATTTATGTCCAAAGCATACAAAGTGCGCAGATTGAATTCAGTGCACTAAATGCAATAAATACATTACATGAAATATGTACCTCATGTCACAACACTTGTAATATATGTAGGAAGATTGTAATTATTATTTATTAGTTCATATTTATCGTTCTTATTCCTTAATAAAACTTTATAAACGCATTTTATAAGTTATCGTATCATTTTATGTCTTATTTATAAGCATTATTTGTAAATTTTTCATGAACTGTACCCCCTGTCTCCCTATAAGTAGCCATATATTCCACCCCTATGGAATATACGGTAAAAATGTAAGGGTGTCAAAAAGGTCATTTCTTAATACGAAAAATAAATATATTTCGGATTTCTAACATTTTTTTATAGTAGTAGACAGTACAAAGTTTTTACTGATACAGTTCGTTTACTTTAAACATAGTAAATAATACTTAATAAATTAAGTTTTTGATAAGTGCGGCGTATATATCGGAGTTATCCTAAGCAATTTCTACAATGTGATTGCTCCGAATTCCCGATAGAGATCAAAGCTTTTATATAATAATATAAGAGAGTATACGAAAATAAACTTCCACTTATATCTTGAACAATTTCTTTAAATATAAAGAAATTATTTTTTGTCAGTGTCGCTTGTACACAGTAATGAGTCTTTCTGGCGTGATTTTGACAAATTTCATTTTCTTGGAATTGATTAACGTTTTAACGTTAGATTTTCCCATTTGTAATCTCAAAAAATACTAGCTAAATCTAAAAGTGACTCACTGTATCTGATACTGACTGGCCAACATATCAAGAACTGGTTTTTGAATTGTTAATAGTAATGTTTGCTAATAATAGTAATATAGTGCTTTGTGATCACGGTGAGCATCCTTATCTTCGGGATAATTAATTATAAATCTTAAAGTTTTTTGATAAATTAGTGTTTTCCATATTCTCTATTTCGATATTTTCAATATTTCCTTTCTTTTTTCTTTTTCTTTCATTTTTATTTGGGTTTAATTTCTGGCATTTATATTCTCGATGTAGGGGAGCTCACAATGACAAGATAACTTTTATTCACAGTTTATATATGTTAGTTTGTGTTGTCTCTGAAGAAGGCTCAAAAGCCGAAACATGTAAGCGCGTTTAGTAGAATAAAGAAGTTTTACGCTTTATGGGTGTATTATTTGCGCGACGTTTTCTGCTCCTATCGCCCTTATTCTTTCCAATTTCTTTTGATTTATAAGGAATCTTTATTAGTTTGATTTGTTATATGGATTCTTTAAATATAGTAGAAATATATATGTCTTTATAATACTATTATATTATTTTTAGAAACATTATAATTAATTGTAAATATCTTGCAGTCCTGTCCAAATTATTTCGTCATTGAAAACTTTGATTCATTTTATTAGTGTATTATTTTTTTTTACAAAAACATTGAACTTAATGATTACGTCAAAATATTTGTCAAGTGCTTATTTCTCATTGAATGGTATCGTCTACATGCTTTTGCAAGCTCGTCTGTACACTTTGTAATAAATTTTAATCTTTTGGTATAAGGTGTCACGTTTTTGAGTTGACGATATAATCGAGTCGATGCGTTGGTAAACTTCCTCGGCAACTTTTAAGCTTGTTTAAAGCGCCAACTTTTATCGGCCATTACTCATATCGAGAGGGCGGTTTTAACCGATTAGTTTGCTATCAGAATCGATAGACGATAGATATCCACGGTATAAACGCGTGAAATGGAAGTACGAGGGTTGATTGATAAGTATAAGATCTCCTACAATGCTGTAGCGCGAGTAGTATAGACGATATGAAGTTGTAATTTCACCATTCAGCTTTGAGTCTACGTGTGCAACGTTTCAATTACTTGTGTTGCATCATTGTACAATAGTACTATTTGTTATGAATTTTTTTTCTTTATTCCGTACTAACCAATGATCAGTAATAGAATTTTTAACGCTGAAAGACTGCACGCTACTTCAAAATTCACGGACGTTTGAAATTCCATGTACATATATAAGGTGCATTTCATTAATCACTGCGAGTACCGAAAATCTGTAGTTTACGTTACGTATATTACAAATTTTCAGTACTTTACTATTTTCAGTACAGAATATTTTTCAATCGAGAAATGACGAAAATCAATCTGAAATTCGTAATTATTTTTACTTTCCGTATAATCCAGATTTGGATCGTCAGACTTTTCTCACTGTTCTTAAAGTTCAAAGAGATTGAAAGTAATATTTTTTTCTTCGAATATAGAAGTTTAAGCTGCTGTACGCAATTGTGTCAAGAGAATATTAGATAGTTTTTTTTATAAAACTGAATGAAGAAAATGAATAGAGCGTTGAAAAAATGTATTACATTATACAGTTCCTTTATATAAAATTTCCTTCAAAAGTAACATAACTCGAAAAAAAGTTCTCTTCGAGTTATTACCATAAATGAATTAGATAAAGATTATTCTATTAGACATCAAAAGTAAACTAACTAAAGTCTACAGTCTTTCCGCCCAATAACACTCGCGTCGTTTTTAAGGTTTTCAAAGAGATCATAATACCTTTTACAAAAGTGATACATTTTGAGTTGTGTCGTTTTTATAAAAATAGAGTTTTCTACAGAGAATATATAGAGTTAAAAGTTTTGATGATTAAAGTTTGAAGAAGAAACTGTTCCATTTTCAATTTTAGTTGATCAAAATAAGTATAAACTGTTGGTGATATTTTAAATTACGTCATTGTTGATGAATTATTCTGGACTTGTTATAATTTTGTAGAATATCAAAATCAAAATTCACAAAAGAATATTTTTTGAAGAGCTTTTTAAAAAATAAGAATCTTAGGTAAACATTTACATTAGGGTCATAAAACATATACTACTGGAAGAGGAATTGCCTATGCTGGCCCGTATACCGAGATGAAGCCAACATCTGTGCGAGAGAGAAAGGTAGAGAGGTCCTAATGTTCGCAATGCACATGCGCAGCGCCACGCAGCACTGTCGTCTTACACATCTGTGTAATCTACAATGTGTAAGAAACACTAAACCAACTGTACAATTCACACAGACGACGGTGCTGCTCATGCGCATTGCGAACATTAGGACCTTTCTACCTTTCTCTCTCGCAGATGTTGGCTTCACGTTCAACGCCCTATTTCTCTTCCAGTAATATATGTTCTAAAATAAGGGTACACCTCTTCGCGCGATGACGACCTTGACATATGTTATAGAGATGAGGATACTGATCAACTTTTTCTTATAAATTAATTAACGGTCTCATATAGTTTTTGAGATATATTTACATAAAACTCATTTCCAAAATTTCATTATTTTCTGTATATGACATCTTGTTTATGATGGATAGATCCACTCCATCTCCTCCCTGCTTAGTTCGACTTTCTACGCGAAAGGAGATCTACCCTACCTCCTCCCCAGCCAAGGGGCAACCGACTTTTTCCTAGACGGAGGAGGGGGAGGTGGAATGGACCTTACTTCGCGTGGAAAGTCGTATGCCCGTCAGTTATATAGCAAAAATAAGACATTATTTCCTAAATTTTATTTGTTAATAATTTTTGAACAAACAGCGACTGCCACCTAAAACTTTTTGAAGATCACTTAGAGTTATGACCTTGACAATATTAATCAAGGTCAAGATCGAAGAGGTGGCCTTCGATGTAAAGATTTATCAGTATATGAGTTTTATATAAATATATCTCGAAATATATGAGATCGCCAATTTATAAGGAAAAGTTGATCAGTACTCTCATCTCTATAACATATGTCAAGATCAAGGTTATTGAAGTGGTATCCCTTAATGTAAAAGTTTACCGAATCTTATTGTAGGTTTTATATATTGTACATGTTAATTGTACACGCACGCACGCACGCACGCACGCACGCAC
>NW_017257254.1:0-415 GCF_001594055.1 Mycetomoellerius zeteki | reverse complement strand
TTTCATTCCTTTAAAGAGATTTACCTCAGTGGTAAATATTATAAGTTTAGTTCCCTTACGTCCAATCTCGATAAAACTCGATAGGCCCATTCGACGTGTTTTTGCACGAAAAGAACGAATTTAGCAAAAAGAAGCATTGTTCTGCCTCATGAATCGAAATATTAATCGTTAAAATTTGTTAAGTTAGAAAATCTGTCATTTACTATGCCCTGGTAAAAATGTTAAGAGAACGATAGAAAAATCCTATCGTTTTGAATATGAAATTTGGTTCGTAAATTTACTAATTTGAATCAGATCTTACAGGAATCTTGTATAAATCTTACAAAATCCGATAAAACACGATAGGATTCATATCCGATCAATCGTGATGCTCGCGAGGTCAACGATAAAAAATGATATAAACTTATAGAAAACG
>NW_017257253.1:67909-97798 GCF_001594055.1 Mycetomoellerius zeteki | reverse complement strand
AAAATCTGAAAAAGTTTAAGGTATTTTTTTTAGAAATTATAAAATGTGTGTGAATAAAAATCTTAGAAATCTTAGAATAAGTAACTGCACATATGATCTACTTAATACGGTTTATGATTCCTTTCTAACTTTTTGCTGAGTCTAAAATTTAAAATTGATTCAAAAGAAGAAACATTTTTGCACAAAAAAAGAAATATCAAACATTTTAAAATATTAATTTACATTTATCTTTAATTATCTACACTATTCCAATACTATATTAAATATTTTAGGAATGTAGGAACATTCTTATTTATAATACACAGCCTACAATTTCTTTTTCCATTTCCAAATCGTTTTTGCGTTATTCCTATCAGACTTTTAAAAGATAAAGAAAATTATAGAATAATATCCATATCATTTTTATATTTTATCTGGGGACGACGTGCTGATCGGGAGGGCGAGGGGTAGGGATGGTAGACACTCAGTCTTCCATCGTCCACATCGATGTATTCCAGCCGATTATTTTGTGTCGCGCCATGGCATCGAACGCAGTGACGGCGACGGCGACGTCGATTCCGCGGAGTAAGGTCCTCACCGAGGACAACGTCTTCGTAAACCTACGCAAAATGGAGCTCGCGATGTGCGGACCGCTGTTCATTAGGGCACGGGAGATCGAAAAGGAGCTACAAAAAGTAAGGCTAAACTGAGCCGGAACGAGTGATTTGTCAAGGCCATATATCACTCTAGAGCAAAGTAGAATCTTCTTCAAACACATGCAAAAAAAAAGAAACGATATACCGGGTGTCCCAAAATTCACAACTTGAAATATTATAGCAAAAAAGTTTTGGTATAATAATAATAATAAAATGTAGATGAAAAAGACAAAAATTATAGACAAAATACAGACAAAAGAGTATAAAATAATAAAATATAGATGAGCGCAATGCAAATTTTCCAAATTATATCAGCATACAAATATATTTATTCAGTAAACATTTAATCAAATTATTTCTTTCTCAAAGGCTAAAATGAAAACAATTCAAATATAATGTATAAACATTTAATTTTAAATAAATATGTAACCAAATTAAAACTTTGTTCGCAAGTAATAATGTGAAAACAATTCAACTTAGTTTGTAAGAATATATTATAATATATTTTTTTATAAGAATATATTTTTATAAAAATATATTAGGATATCCTTAGGATATCCTAATTTGATCAGATTGATTCCATTCTGATCCAAAACATTAAATGTCCATATGATTAGCTCAGGACACTTGTAATTATCATTGCACTAATATAAAACGTCCCTAAGATATCCTATTTTGATCCGAAAAATTTTGATCCCTATAAAAATTTTGATAAATTGAATTTTTCAACTTTCGATACATATTATATTATATGTCATATACATTTACGTATATTATAGAGACATATCTTTGCAATTTAATCATTAATTTTTTTAAAACATACATAAATATCTCACACAGACATACTGAAAACTATTCTTTGTTTCGGGAAGAATTTAATCATATTTATTTTTATGTATTATTTAAACAGTTGCAACTATAGCTTATTTTGTTTTTTGTTGTGCATAATTTATTTTTAAATGGTTATTTATTAATTGACAAAGCAAAAGGAGTTTTCGGTCTATTTTACAAAATTGGTTCTATCGATTGTACTGTTTTAATGAAAATTTTCCATTTACTAATTAAACTAACTATAAATATTGAATATAACTATATTTTTAAAAAGGCAGAATTATTTCAGAACTCTAAGGCTTCATGAGCACACTCTGATCAAGTTAAGAGTATAAGTGACGAACTCTATTTGCATACGCCTCTTTATAGGGATCCACGTCATTTTCTCCTTGGAAAACAAGTCCACGACTCGGATCCCTATTAAATGACGCGCATTTAAAAGAAGCGTACGCAAATGGAGTTCGTCACTTACTCTTATCTTGGTCAGAGTGTGCTCATGGAGCCTCTGAAAGTACTTTTTTTTAAATAGAGTCATTCATTATAGTTAGTGTTTGTGACGTATACTCATTTCCTGCATTTTGTATCGTACCGAAACGCGGATACGGATATACCCTTGTAAAAAAGTATTACTGCGCAGTAATGCTCAGTAGTATTTTTCTACCAGGGTTTAACATCCTAAAAGAGAGAGAGAGACATTTTAGGACGTCCACTGGATAAAGACGGAATGAAATTTGTTCATCCAGAAACATCCTAATGACATTTAAACGATGATGTCCTATGGATGTAGAATAAGCGGACATATAAACATCCTCAGTATATCCTAAATATCTCCTAAGTTTCTTCAGGTACGTACTCTGAATGTTTGAAAATTCCTCGACATACGTCTGTAGAATTGTACCTAGGATCAATTTTTGCTGTACGGGGTATTCAAGATTGGAAAGTAACCCGTTATTTTCCATCTATAACTGGTTTTAGTTTCAACCTAAATCCTCAATTCAGTTCTATTTCGGTGAAAATATAGATTGCTTTCATTAGAATAGGCCTGTTTTTTTGGCTGAATTTTTGCATTAGTTCATTTTTCTTCTTTTTCTTTCCTCCTGAAGAGAAAAGAAAGAAAGATGTTCTGTAAGCTGAGAGAGAGAAAGATAGTCTGTAACTTATAGTCTCCACAAAGTTTGGGAAAGTTTCAAAATTAAACACGAAAATTGTGGTTGTACCTAAGATCGGTTCTCTTTGCCAGGGAGTTGAAAAACCCTTCACGGAGTTGACCAAAATGAACACTGGAGACGCCCACGCGATGGGTCAGCAGCCTATCACGTTCTTGCGGCAGGTGCTAACTCTGACGGTCTCGCCGAATCTGCTTAATAATCCGAGCTACCCGGAGGATGCAAAGGATCGCGCCCGGATGATCCTGGGAAATTGCAATGGCGGCAGCGTAGGCTCGTACTCGGAATCGGCCGGCATCGAGTGTGTTCGCAAGCACGTTGCACAGTACATTCAGGAACGCGATGGCGGTATCCCTTGCGATTACCACAACATTATCCTCTCGAACGGCGCTTCTATCGGTATCAAAGTATGTGGATTTCAAGGGCTTCTTCTTGTTATTTGAGAAATCGTTTGAAAGCAATCTACCCAGTAAACAAAGTTAAATGTTATAACGTTATATGTAACGTACTGTTAATTTTTCACTTAATAATGTATAACTATAATATAATATGTGTTATATTACAGTTATATCGATGAGTGGAAAATTACGACTAAGGCCCATGGCACACAAAAAAACTTAAGCAGTAAAACGTAAGCAGTAAGCGAATTGACCAATCACAGTAGAGTCCGTAAGGCCATAACATAAGCAGTAGCGAATCCAACATGTTGATTTCTTTACTGCTTACGTCTTACTGCCTTAAGTTTTTTGTGTGCTAGGGTCCTAACAAGTACCTATGTTGCATGTAACTTTGCGTTTGCTGGGTAGTTATATATTTACTAAATAATGTTTTGACATGTAAGAATAAATTAGCAGATTTCAAAATGGAAAGTAATCTCGAATAAATAATATTGAAAAAATTGAAAATTTTTCAGATCTTATTGCTCCAATTTACTTTTTCTACCATAATAATGAACATGAATAGCTTTTTATACGAATAATTATATATATATTTATATATTAGATCAATCATTTTTACATATACAATGCACGTTATACAAAAATGAAATTGGCATTATAAACTTCGGTATTTTGGACAGGCTGATAGGATAACAGCTGTTAATGCTCTATTATCTTCTTTCATCTTAGCTTGTATGATTTTCTATTTCAGTCATTCCTGAATCTATTCAATGAAAGGCTCAACGACAAACCATCCGGCGTTCTGATCCCATATCCACAATATCCTCTGTACTCGGCGACCCTGACAGAGTTTGGACTCGCTCAGATCGGGTACTATCTGGATGAGGATAACAAGTGGTCGATAGAAGTCAGCGAGCTGGAACGAGCATTAAGAGAAATCAAGGATGCATGCAATCCTCGCGTGTTAGCGGTGATCAATCCCGGTAATCCGACCGGCCAAGTATTGACTCGCAAGAACATCGAAAATGTTATCCGCTTCGCCCATAAACATCATCTGTTCTTGTTGGCCGACGAGGTCTACCAGGACAACATATACGACAAAGACAGCGCATTCCATTCCTTCAAGAAAGTCATGACGGAGATGGGCGAGCCGTATTCGAAGATGGAACTGGCATCGTTTATGTCCATCTCGAAAGGTGCGCAAAAAGAGTTTGGAAATCGAAATATCTAGCGATAGGAATCGCTAAAAACAATTTATTTGAAATATTAGACTTTCAAGACAATTTAATCAAGGGACATTGAATTCTTAAATAATGTTCGCAATAATTTATTGATTTAGTTGAAACATTGAACAGGAATACTTGATTTGAGAAATTATTGAATTTCAGTTACCAAATTAAATTCATGAATAGATTTCTCGAGAAATTTCAAAAGCATTCCATGCATTTCGTTTTCAGGATATATAGGTGAGTGCGGGATCCGTGGCGGTTATGCCGAAATCATCAACATGGACCCGGAAGTGATGAAGGTACTATTGAAGTCGCTTTCTGCGATGCTATGTCCTACCGTGCTTGGCCAGGTCGTGATGGATGTTGTGGTGAATCCACCGCGACCGAATGAGCCATCGTATGAGCAATTCCTGAAAGAGAAGAGGGAAACTCTACGCTCTCTAGCAGAAAAATCGCAGCTCGTCGTCGACACACTCAATAGCATTCCAGGATATAAGGTGACTATTCTTTCATAGGACTAGCCAAGAAAAACTGCTCTCGACGTTTTTACAATGTCTTTGTTTTTCCTTTTCAGGCGAATCCGCCGATGGGTGCGATGTACGCGTTTCCACGTTTCGAATTGCCGTCGAAGGCGATTGAGGCGGCGCGAGCGAAAGGCCAGGAACCAGACGTCTTTTACGCGTTTAAACTATTAGAGAACACTGGGATTTTAATGATCCCGGGCTCGTGCTTCGGCCAGATACCTGGTACGAATCATTTCCGCACTACGATACTGCCGCAAAAGAAGAAAATTAAAACAATGCTCGAAGCACTGAAGCAATTCCACATCAAGTTTCTTGAGAGATACAGTTAAATAATATATTTCCAGTTGAGAAAAAATTGACAAATTATGGAGAATTGGATCACACACACAATGAGGGGGGAATGATCTCCTACGACTGTGCATATCCAAGTGAGAATCAATTTTTAAACATATTAAGAACGTAAAATATTTTTGTTATGATTTATAATTTATTGACTGGTATTCATTCTCGGTCTTTAGATCAATTTTAAAGTCGTCTTAATTAATGTCTTAAGAAACGATCCTCTTATTGGTTCATGACATCTGAAGACTATACTTAAGACGATCTTAAATACTAATCGACTATGAATATCGGCCATTAAAAGATGGTTATTGCATACAATGTTGTTATTGAGTTTTGTAGAAATCTTGATAAAACTGTAAATTTGTTACATGTAAATGTAAATAAATAAAATTAATTATTGTTGAAGAATTTGTATATATCTAATAAATAGTTTTTGTTAAACCAACAACGCGCGGTTGATGTTACGTAATAATTAATAAGAAAATAGGTTGAGTAATATTAAATTTAAGGTTGCGGTATTTTTTTTTAAATGAAATGTATTAAAATATGACATAATTACCTACATAATAAACTGCAGAGAAAAATGAAGAGAGAGAGAAAGAGAAAAAATATGTTAACTATCATTGTTTGCTGGTAACGCAAAGGCAAGTTGCATATTGTAAAGCGAGCGAAGGAGATGACATGCTCTGTCTACCTGTTCACCCACGTGCACTTATATAATGCGCTAGAAGCGCATGTGTAACATTGTTAATTATAACACAATTTTGAAATTATTTTTCCACACGAGGATTAAAAGCTGTTTAAACATTTTTTCCCTAATATTTTTGCCACGTCTATAGTGAAAATTTTTTCCAAAATTTTTCAAATAATTTTTCAGAATTTTTATGTAAATTTTAGAATTTTTTAAAATTTCTGAGTCATTTTATAATTTTTTAGAAAATTCCTCAAATTTTTTATTCAAATTGCAACATTTTTTCAGAAAGTCTACATCGTCTTTAGAATTTTTTTGTATATGTATATAAATTGTGAAATATTTTGATTCCTAAGATTTTTTATTTTATAATTTCTTATAAAATCTCATAAAATCTGAAAAAGTTTAAGGTATTTCTTTTAGAAATTATAGAATGTGTGTGAATAAAAATCTTAGAAATCTTAGAATAAGTAACTGCACACTATATGACCTATCTAATACGGTTTATGATTTCTTTCTAACTTTTTGCTGAGTCTAAAATTGAAAACTGATAGTCAGATTCAAAAGAAGAAACATTTCTACGCAAAAAAAGAAATATCAGATGTTTTCAAATATTAATTTACGTGGATGCAATGAACATTTTAAAAGAAAAAGTAGCACTTAGCTATAATAAATCTTAAAATCATATGTATTATAGTTATCTTTTGTAATTTATCTTTTATTATCTACATTATTCCAACACTATATTAAATATTTTAGAAACAAAACAGGATTATTCTTAATTATAATATATCCTACAATTTCTTTTTTCATTTTCAGATCATTTTTGCTTTATTTCTATTAGACTTTTAAAACACAAAGAAAATTATATATATATAATAAAATAATATCCTTATCACTTTTATATTCTATTAGGGACAGCGTGGGCGTGTTGATCGGGATGGCGAAGAGTAGGGATGGTAGACACACAAGAGTCTTCTGCATCGATGCGATTCCAGCTGATTATTTTGTGTCGCGACATGGCAACGAACACAGTGACGGCGACGGCGACGTCGAACCCGCGCGGTAAAGTCCTCACTGAGGACAATGTTTTCGTGAATCTTCGCAAAATGGAGTACGCGGTGCGCGGACCGCTATTCATCAGGGCACTGGAGATCGAAAAGGAGTTACAAAAGGTAAGGATAAAATGAGCCGGAACGAGTGATTTGTCAAAGACCGTATGTCACTCTAGAGCAGAATGGAATCTTCTTCAGTACATATGCAAAGAAATAAATGATATACAGGGTGTCCCAAAATTTACGACTTAAAATACTTATACAGCAAAAAAGTTTTGGTATAATAAATATAGACAAAATACAGACTAACAGGTAAATAATAAAATAGATGAGCGCAATGCAAATTATTCAAATTATATTAGCATATAAATATTTATTCAGTGAACATTTAACCAAATTATTTCTTTCGCAAATATTAAAATGGAAATAATTCAAATACAGCGTATAAACATTTAATTTTAAATAAACATGTAACCAAATTACTTTGTTGGCAAGTAATAATGTAAAAACAATTCATAGTGCGTGCAAACTATTATTTACTTAACATTAACAAATAATTAATGCGTGAGTGTAAGATAACGCGTATCAATGCATAGATATCCCAAGTGAAAAAATTTCGCTGAAATTATTCCACATTTTGAAACACTTTTCGTCAAAATTTCAGCATTTCAGTTTAATTTCGGCAATTTTTAGCTAAAAAATTCATTTTTAGCATAATTTCAGAAAAATTTCATCAAAAATTTTACAGAAATTTTAGAGTAATTTCAGTTCAGTTTCAACGATTTTTCAGTATGTTAGCTGAAAAATTCACTTTCAGTGAAATTTCAGCAAATTTTCAGCAATTTTGCTTAAATGTTCCAAAACGTGGAATAATTTCAGCGAAATTTTTTCACCAGGAATTATATTCAAGATTGAAAAATAACCCACGTTATTTTCCATTTATAACTGGTTTAGTTTCCATCTAAACCCTCAATTCAGTTCCACTTTGGTGCAAACCAAATATCTAGATTGCTTCCATTAAAATGTATTATAAACGTAAATTGGATTGTATTCCTATATACATATATACAGTATACATATATATAGTATACATATATATATTTATAGTTTTAAAGGGTCGGATAAAACCCAATTTTTCCAATTTTTTTGCGAATTTTGTCGGTTTTTTTTCCAAGGGTAAGAAAAATTCATTTTAGAAAAATTCACGCGTGCTCGTAAAACCTACCACGTTTGTTTCTCGGTTCTTTCCGTAAAGAAAATAATTGCATTAGGGTACACAGCGAGATAAGTTAACAGAAATTTTGAAATTGTATGAAAGATTGAGGTCGCATAATGTATTCAATAAAACATACCCTATTGCGCCATTAATGTAAGAATTAAAAATATAGAGTCCAAACATCATGTTTATATGATAATAGTAGGTCTAGAAAATAATTTGAATTTAAACTGAATTCATAACAAAATATTTGAAAAAAAAATAAACTACAAAGAGACACTTCAGGAGTTCATTAGATCGGAGTGTGGCAAACTAGAGTTAAAAATCTGTCTACTTAAGCTTTGCCATGTACTATAAAAAAAGGTTAGATTAGGTTTTACTATAAAAATAGAAGGACAACTAAAAAATTTTAATAAAAATAATGCTACGTAATTTCATAGATCGTATTAATTTTATAAAGGAATTTAGAAGTTATTTATGCCTTTTACATAACAAAAACAGCAATTTTTCCAAAAAAAACCAATTTTTCGGAAAAAAAACCGAAATTTTTTCGATTTTTTTCCACCAATTTGAAAAAAGCAAAAATTTGAAAATTTTTTAAAACTATACATAGCTTATAAAATCTGTAGCTTATAGTCTCCACAGTATTTGAAATTAAACACGAAGATCGTGATTGTATCTAAGATCGTTTCTTTTTGCAGGGGGTTGAAAAACCCTTCAAGGAGGTGATCAAAGTGAACACTGGCGATGCCCATGCGATGGGTCAGCAGCCTATCACGTTCTTGCGGCAGGTGCTCACCCTGACGGTTTCGCCGAATCTGCTCAACGATCCGAGCTACCCGGAGGATGCAAAGGATCGAGCTCGGATGATCTTGGGAAATTGCAATGGCGGCAGCGTGGGCTCGTACTCGGAGACCAGAGGCATCGAGTGTATTCGCAAACACGTTGCGCAATACATTCAGGAACGCGACGGCGGTATCCCCTGCGATTACTACAACATTATCCTCTCGAACGGCGCTTCTATCGGTATCAAAGTACGTGGACTTCAACTCTTTTTGTTATTTCAAACGTTATTTAAAAGTAATCTACCCAGTAAACACAAAGTCACATGTTACAACGTTACTTTTCCAGTTTATTTTTTCTATCATAATAATGAGCATGAATAATTATTTTACATGAATAATGTATATATTTATACAGGATGTCCCATTTTAATGTCCCATCCCAAATAACTTTTTTATTTTTGATCTTAGAAAAAAATGTTTTAGACAAAAGTTGTATGGCTTTGAGGAGGACATAAGGTATATTATTAGTTTGACCTTGAATAGTTGCTTGAAGTTCACGTGAAGGTCATCTTCAATTTCTTAAATGGAAACCCCTATTTTTCATTAGATATTCTTGTAGCTTACCTCGAGAGCTTTCCAAAACACTATAATAAAATATTTTTTCATCAAGTATTTTTTTAGTTATGATGCTCGAAAGTTACAGTACCTCCGGCATTCAGCATTATCCAAGGTATCCCACAGCTAAAACCTCTTAAATGTTGTTTAAAATCATGAATTAGATAACTTCATTTGTTAAGATCAAGATCATTGGAGATTGTTCCTCTTTTTTTCATTTTTACACTAAAAATTCATTTTAACGAAAAATGAAAATAAGATGTACAACTTCCAATGGCCTTGAAGTTCCACGGTCCTAAACAACATTTAAGAGATTTTAACTGTCGGTCGGACACCTTGGCTAATGCTAAATACCGGAGATACTGTAACTTTCGAGCACCATAACTAAAAAAATACTTCATGAAAAAATATTTTATTATAGTGTTTTGGAAAGCTCTCGAGGTAAGTTACAAGAATATCTAATAAAAAATAGGGGTTTCCATATAAGAAATTGAAGGCCTTCACGTGACCTTCAAGCAACTATTCAAGGTCAAACTAATGACACCACCTTATATAATGTAACTTTGTGATGTGATTTTTTTTTCAGTAGGGAATGCTATATTTTGTTTTCTTTCACCTCATCCTTTTTTTTTTTCTTTTCCAGTCATTCCTAAATCTGTTCAATGAAAGGATCGACGACAAACCATCCGGTGTGCTGATCCCAATTCCGCAGTATCCTCTGTACTCGGCGACTCTGGCGGAGTTTGGTCTCGCTCAGATCGGATACTATCTGTATGAGGATAACAAGTGGTCATTGGAAATCAGCGAGCTGGAACGAGCATTAAGAGAGGTCGAGAATACATGTAATCCTCGTGTGCTGGTGGTGATCAATCCCGGTAATCCGACCGGCCAAGTATTGACTCGCAAGAACATCGAAAACGTCATCCGTTTCGCCTATAAACATCACCTGTTCTTGTTGGCCGACGAAGTTTATCAGGATAACATATACGACAAAGACAGCGCATTCCATTCCTTCAAGAAGGTCACGATAGAGATGGGCGAGCCGTATTCGAAGATGGAACTTGCATCATTTATGTCCATCTCGAAAGGTGCGCCAAAAATGAATTCGGGAATCGGAACATAATTCGTGAAAAATCGCAAAGAGCAACCCAGCAAACAAGCTGACGTTATTTATCGTCATTTTGACGGCAAAGTAAAAAATAAATAACGTCAGCTTGTTTGCTGGGAATTTATTTAAAATATATTAGACTTTGAAGACAATTTAATCAAAGGATGTTGAATTTTTAAATTATAGTCGCAAATTTATTGAGTTAAAACACTGAACATTAATATTTGATTTGAGAAGTTTTTGAATTCTAGTTACCAAGTTAAATCCATTAATAGATTTTTCGGGAAATTTCAGAAGCATTCCGTGTTGAAGCATTTCGGTTTCAGGATATATGGGTGAGTGCGGGATTCGTGGTGGTTACGCTGAAATCATCAACATGGATCCGAAAGTGATGAAGGTGCTATTGAACTCGATTTCTGTGATGTGTCCTACCGTGCTCGGCCAGATTGTGATGGACGTTGTAGTGAATCCACCGCGATCGAATGAGCCATCATACGAGCTGTTCCAGAAGGAGAAGGAAAAAATCCTGCGTTCGCTTGCGGAGAAATCGCAGCTCGTCGATGACGTACTCAATAGTATTCCAGGATATAAGGTAACTGTCCTTTCGCGAAATAGGTAATGAAAGTTACTCAATATTTTTTACAATATTTTTATTTTTAGACGAATCCACCGATGGGTGCGATGTACGCGTTTCCACGCTTCGAGCTGCCGTCGAAGGTGATTGAGGCGGCGCGAGCGAAAGGCCAGGAACCAGACGTCTTCTACGCGTTTGAACTATTGGAGAACACTGGGATTTTAGTGCTCCCGGGCTCGTGCTTCGGCCAGATACCTGGTACGAATCATTTCCGCACTACGATACTGCCGCAAAAGAAGAAAATCAAAACAATGCTCGAAGAACTGAAGCAATTCCACATCAAGTTTCTTGAGAAATACAGTTAAATAATATATTTCCGGTTGAGAGGAAATTGACAAATTATGGAGAATAGGAATCACACAATGAGGAATGACCTCCTACGGCTGTGCATATCCAAGTGAAAGTTCAATTTTTGAACATATTAAGAACGTAAAATATTTTTGTTATGATTTATAATTTATTGACTGATATTCATTGTCTGTTCTTATTTTTAGGTCATTTTAAGGTCATCTTAAGTATTGTCTTAAAAAACGGCCCTCTGTATTGGTTTATAACATCTTAAGACTGTACTTAAGACGATCTTAAATACTGATCGACTATGAATATCGGCCATTAAGAGATGATTATTGCATACAACGGTTATTGAGTTTTGTAAAAATCTTGATAAAATTGTAAATTTGTTACATGTAAATGTAAATAAAAAAATTAGTTATTGCTAAAGAATTTGTATATATCTAATCGTTTTTGTTAAACCAACAATGGTCGATATTACGTAATAATTAATAAGAAAATAGGTTGAGCATATTAAATTTCAGTTAGGTTGCCGTATTTTTTTTAATGAAATATAATATTGTAAAATATGACATTATTACATAATAGACTGCAGAGAAAAAGACAAAGAGTGCATGTTAATTATCATTGTTTGTTAGTACGTAACGTAAAGACAAGTCACATATTGTAAAGCGAGCGAAGGAGAGGACATGCTCCGACTACCTGCTCACCCACGTGCACTTATATAATGCGTTGGCTAAAAATATGATACTAGCGATAAACGAAAAATATGCGATCTCGACAGTGTCTTTAGTGCATCGGACAGCAGTGACAGCGCCGCGAGTGAAAATCTTATCGAAATAAAGGGTGAGTAAATCACGTGTCGTATTATCGCTTTGAGTAGTCCTTTGTGCTTTGCGACGAAAATTTCACACGATGATATGTAAACGGTATTCATAATTCGATACATTGTATAATACGAGATGATTTTATTAAGGAAAAAGTCTCTAGACTATCACCCGAGACTTGTCACAATCTTAAATACAGTCTTGGCCAAAAATATTAGGCATTTATAAAAATTATTTATCTGGAATTCTTTTATATGCATTATTGGTTATCAATATTATACATAAGTTTGAAGAATTCTTCAAACTAATAATAAGAATAATTTACAATAAATATAAATCAATTTTTTAGATAAAATTTCAAGTAGTGTTTAATAAGGAGTCTAATATTTTTGGCTACGGCTGTATAAGATCAAGCCATGTACGTATTCGTCATTGCAAATGATCGATAAATAAAATTCCAAGTGTCCGGAATGCAAGTGTGTTTATTAATCAGTATATGACGCGTTAGTAGTATAATTATTGGTACAGTATTCCAATTAAGGAACACATCAATTCAAGAGAAAGTCAAAATGATGATTTTTGATGAACTTTATTTTGACGTCATGAAAATCAAAATTGATGATTTTTTGTTATAAAATTTAACTGTTTGTTGTCGTTAAGGATCAAAATAAAGTCATTTCGATTTTGGCTGCCTTTGTTGGGATTATCCCAGTATTATATTGGTCTAAATATTAGCCCAATGTATTCCGATTGCAACGTTTAACTAATAACCCAAGCAGAACAACAAGTCACGATAAATAACATTAAGATGAATCGGAAATTATTAAAAAATGACTTTTAATGATCATTTTGGAGTCACTTTGACATGATTTTGATATCATAATGACTTGCTGTTCTGCTTGGGAAATTTGTCCATGTTGCTTGAAATCTACAAAAAATTTTGCACTTAAAATGAGATATTGAGTACAAAAATTGCAAGCAACGCGAATAAAGTTATATATCGTCAATAAATTGCTATTAGGATGTTCACGATCAACGGACGTTCGTTTATCGTGAACGTTGAAAATCCGACACATGGTCATTGCGGCAGATTATTTTTGTCACGGACGATGACGTGTAGCGCGTCTTGTTATTCGCGATTTGTATCAACTAGACATTAGATAAAGTCGCGAAGTGGCTTGCATCAGTTCATAAGTCTTTAGTTTCGAGGTTCATAGTACAAAGACCGTGATCTTGGCGACCGGATTTTCTGAATGATAATTCTGATTGCACAACTAGTGCAAAATGTATTTTTCCGTTTTGACAAGTTATCGTATTTGCATCCGAAATGTGCACCACCAAAATACATTACATGTACAAGTCTAATAAAATATATGTCTGAATATATTATAATAATAAGTTACTACAATAATAAGTTAATTTAGACCGCTATATGAATAATTCAAATATATGTAAATAGAGAAAAGGCCAATTTGATCGAGATTTTGGAGACTATAATAATGTTTTTAAATGCAAATTTTAATTATATTTTTCAGTTATGTGTATAAGTTCTTCACAGAGTTCTAAAATGCTGTAGTAACATCTTAAATAGTTTTAAGATGGGTAAATGTTTACTTTATGGGACCCAGTTCCGATGACCATGACCTTGACCTTGACATATGTTGTCAAGGTTATGACCCTGAGTGACCTCTGACAGATTTTAGTTTGCGCTCTTCGTTAAAAAGTTATTAACAAAAGAAGTTTAAAAAAATAACCTGCTTTAAAAACAAATATTCTCTTTGAAAATATTAATTTTCCAAAAAATATAATAGTAATAAGGCTCAATAAATTCAAAAAATAAAAAAGGGCTACGAGCCAAAGGTTAATCGTTATAAATTTAAACTAGTAAAATAAACATATCAGAATATAAAAACTTTAATGCCGGCTATAAACAAACAAATAAATAAAGACAGTTCCAATCCCTATTGTATCATTATCAATGTTAAATAGAACAATACAATGATAAAATTAAAATTAAAAATTATACTTCACTCTCCTGTCGCAGTATTAACATTTCAGTTAACATTTGAAGCAATATCGTACAATATGGTATCGGTTTTTCACATATTATATTCTTCTGTTTATGTATGTGATAACGCATAATTATTGTTTCTTAAAGTGCGGATTTTAATAATAGAGAGACAGTCTATTATTAGACAATGCAAAGAGAGTGAAAAATAATGTCATTACTCGTTTAAGTACCGAGACAATATTGTCTCAGTGATATCTCATGATAATACATAAAACAGAAGAACATAATGTTACCGATACCATATTGTACGATATTTGCTTCAAATGTTAACTGAAATGTTAATACTGCGACAGGAGAGCAAAATATTTTTAATTTTAATTTTATCATTGTATTGTTCTATTTAACATTGATAATGATCCAATAGGGTTGAAACGTTTGTCTTTATTTATTTGTTTATAGCCGGCATTAAAGTTTTTATATTCTGATATGTTTATTTTACTAATTTAAATTTATAACGAGATTAACCTTTGGCTCGTAGTCCTTTTTTATTTTTTATTAATTTTCCATATAATTTTTCTTTTTAAAGCAGGCATTTATTTCCTGCTTTAAAAAGAAAAATTATCTTTGAAAGCATTAATTTCCCATATAATTTTTGTTTTTAAAGCATTTATTTCCTACTTTAAAAAGAACAATTATTTTTGAAAGCATTAATTTTCTATATAATTTTTGTTTTTAAAGTAGGAGTTTGCTTTTAAAACAGAAAATTTATAATTTTGTTGCGACTTTTCAAAAATTCACTGCTTTAAAAAAGTGCGCCCCTTGACAGAGGGAGGGGAGGGTGGGAGTCGCTTACAGCACTTATAGCAGAAATGAAACGTTATTTTTTTAAACTTCTTTTGTTAATAACTTTTTAACGAAGAGCGAACGCCAATTAAAACCTGTCGAAGGCCACTCAGGATTATAATCTTGATAACATATATCGAGGTCATCGGAGCTGGGTACCTAAAGCAAACATTTATCTTAAAATGCATTAATATCAAATCGACAATCAATTTATAATTGTGATATTATTATTTCAATTTCTGCAGTTTATGATTGTGTTTCGACAGTTTATATAACTAAAAAGCATATAACTAAAAAATGTATTTAGAATTTATATTTAAAAATATTAACAAAATCTATTAATACTAGCTCTTTTCTTACTTATTTTATGTTATACATATATACAATGATATAAAATTTTAAATGCGAATTTTACGTCCGAGGAATCACACAAAAATCATGATTATTTCACCGTCGTTCTTTCGCTCGAATTCGCTTCAAAACTAATTTCGAAGGTAGTTAGTTGATTCTCGATCCGTGGAAAAATATCATATAAGAAACAATTCAGACAACATGCGCAAGCGCACTTTACGAATCGCTTGCTCGCTCGCTTAGAAGCCAATTTTCAAGAAGGCGATTCAGTGTCATCGCCAAACTCGTCCTACGCCTCTACAAAAATTTTGGATGAACTTTCTGACAATTGTATTTTTGAGGTAATTATCATGGAATCTACTGTTATTACAAAAATACGTGTAGTGATACAAAGATTTTATTCAACGCTATTATCAAAAAACAGACGAAAGTCAAGGATTCCGAAAGTACGGTTGGTATTCATAGTCGGTTCTTATATTTAAAATTGTCTTATACATATATAAGTACAGTCTTAAGATGTCATGAACCAAAAATCAGAAAGGCGCATTGACGATCTTTAAACAAGGTTTTCAAATAATAATCATCTTTCTCTCTCATCTGGTTTTATTTTCTGTGTACGGTAATCCGATGTTACGTTTAATCTCAAAATTATCTCAAGTACGATTTCGAAAAAATTCCCAGCAAACACTGAATATAATTACCACATAACATAGATATAAAATTTATACATTTTATGAGTATACTGTAAAAAAATGTGGATATTAAATTCACTCCCGTATTTTTTTTAGAGTGTACGTTGTACATCAGTCATATTCTGTATTTACTGAGAATATACTACCATTTGAAAGCTTGGAAAATCATTTTTATTCTATTTGCCTGTGCTCTGTATACGCCTATTTATTTACGTTTCATATATGTTACATCTGTTTGCTTTTGGCGTTCGGTTTATCGTCGTGTTTTATTTTGTCCACATTTTATCTGTTTTTAATAATTATGTCATATTATTTTTTTGTATCTCCTTCCTTTAATTTCTGATAGACATCAAAGTGTAGTAATTTTGCTGATATCTTATTTTTTGCGTGCACATCTCTGTCTATCGTGTAAATTACTACTGTTATTTTGTATACTTAATAATTATTAAAATGTTGCTAAAATATACCTTAAGAGAGAAAAACCGTTTCGAAATATTTGAAAATATAAATACGGTATAATAAATGTTGGCTATTGGTATATTAACGCCATGGTGTAACTGCGAGTTATTGGAAAATAATTTCATAAATAATAATTAGAGAATTTGCTATTTAATAGCGGAAATATTAAGTCTTTTCCCCCCCCCCCCCCTACACTGGCCATACCACCTTCTCCTCCATCATTTGATGTTAATGGGGTGCAGAATGTTAATTGACGTTTTTTGGATAAAGATTTTCCAACATATCATTTTGCAGTATTTAAAGATAACAGTAATTCTTTATTATTTTCGGAAACGATTCGCCTCAGTTAATATACGAGTAGTATAGCTAGAATTATACATCACAGTTGTACAAATCAAAGAGAAATTTGATTATCTCTTATGGCTTTTATATCTTTATTACTGTTCTAACATAAACGCACTCTTATGTCCGTTTCTACCAATGTAGAAATTAACTTTCTCGTTTCAACTTACTCTTCATCTTTTTCTAATTCTAAGAATTAGAACCAAGATTTTTCTTTTCTTTTTCTAATTCTTAGAATCAGATAAAGATAAACAGTACCCCAAGAAACACAAAATGACTTCATTTCAACGTTACGAAAGTTAAAATGATGATTTTTTATTACAAAATTTGACTGTTTATTGACGTTAAAAATCAAAATAAAATCATTTTGATTTTTTATTGATGACCTTTTTGTGTTCCTTGGGAAGTTAAATACAAATTGAAGTTAATCTTACATTGCATGGTGAAATTAGATCTAAAAACTGCCGAGTATTCAATCTCTTTTCTCTATCTCTTTTTTTCAGGAGAACGAGTCGTTCTACCCGGCGGCATTCATATTCACGCGGGTCATCCTCCGTCACCAGATCGTCGACGTCGTCGGCGCGTCCCCAGGTGGCGTGCCACTTGGATCGAACTTCGTACCGCCGTTAACATCGTTAGCTCTCGAACGACCTCCTCCGCTGTTTGCCTCTTACCTCCCCATCGCCCCTTGCACCCAGTATTCGCTCATCGCTGCGATCGCTGGGCGCCGAGTGACGTCGAGCGACGCGGTGTGCGTGCGTTGTGTGCGTAATTTCGTATTCCGTGTCGATTTTCGTTCGACTCGCCTCGATATCGCGCGTGCGCAGGCGCGCGCATCCCGCCACGCTACGCGTATATTACAGTTTCTACGGAGTCGAGGAGTCGAGGACGGTCGAGGAGCAGAAGAGTCGGCCGCACCGGAGTTAGATCCGCTCCGGAGGAATTTCGCGCGGCGATGAGCGACGCGAGGTAGAGAAAAACGCAAACGAAGGGGGAAAAAAGCGGACGCTGATTAATCAGCGAAAGAGAGAGAGAGAGAGAGAGAGAGAGAGAGAGAGAGAGAGAGAGAGAGAGGGAGACAGAGAGCGGCGCCGCAAGTTCCCTTTCGTCGGAAGAAAAGAGAGAGGGTCAAGAGGGCAAGGAAGGGGAGGAGCAGGGTAACCAAACATGTCGCATCTGAGGAACGCGATGATCGCCGGCAGCTGGCCGACGAAGACGATGTCGGTGACAGCATCGGTGGCGGCGACATCAGCGGCGAGACAAAGTGCCGGCAGCGGCGGCGGGGCGTTGATTGGTCGAGGGGTAGGGATGGTGGACGCGTCGCCGGTGTCCTCCGCACCGATGCTACTCCAGCCGGTTATTCCGTGTCGCGGCATGGCATCGAGCGCAGCGACGGCGGCGGCAACGGCGAGCCCGTGCGGCAAGGTCCTCACCGAGGACAACGTCTTCGTGAACCTGCGCAAGATGGAGTACGCGGTGCGCGGGCCGCTGCTCATCAGGGCGCTGGAGATCGAGAAGGAGCTGCAAAAGGTAAGGGACAAACTAGCCCAGCAGTCAGCCAAATTTGAGAAAAGCTGCGGCATATCTTGCCAAGCGTCTGCAACAAATTTGGCAGAAACGACGACCTGGGTGATGCAAAAGAGCTGTTAACCGAATTGGCGTTCGCAAAACGGCAACAACAATGTTATAAAAGAATTGTAAATCGGAACGAGCGACCCGTCAAGGGCGACGACTCGCCACTTTAAGGCGGAATAGAGTCGCCTCCGAATACGAGCCTCAAAAAAAAGGAACCATATATAGTAGCGACACAGAGTTGTACGGGACTACTCGTAGCAGTTACATCGAATGTAAACTGAACGAGCGCGAAAGAAGGGCGAGAGGGATGGAAGAGGGATGGGCTCGGTGATAGAACGCGAGGTTGTCATGGAGAAACGCCAAGTATCGAAGGCGAAGGACGAGGAGGAGGGGAGGGGGAAATAATCGCTAATTAAGGTTCTAATTGTGAAGTGCGAATAACTGGGAATGCGCTTTTACCTTAAGATTGCACTTTATTAACCGCGCACGAGAGATAAGATAAGCACATCCAGGAAAAGAAGCTGTGAAAAATATATATCGCGAGATATCGCGAGATAGGATGCATTCTTGACATTGAACAAAAATATGACTAATAGGAAAGGCAACGTTAAAATTGGACAGTCTTTGTTGGAGGCTTCAGTTTTAAACCCATCACTTTTAAATGCAATGTCGTGCGCAGCTGTGGAAAAATATTCCGCGTAATTTACATTTTGTTCAAAACATGGATTTAGACGCTGATATCTTATCTATTTAAAAAATCAGGTGTAAATTAGCACATTAGGAGATCACACGTTTAAAAATTAGAAGAACATAATATACAGAGTGTCTCACAACTACTGTACAATACTTTAATGGCATATTTCGAAGGCAAAGTAAATTTTAAACAAAGTACAATTTAAACAATAAACAGCATTTTAACTTTTAATCAAGTCACTTTCAATAGAATAAAAGATCTTAATACGAAAATGTCGAGGTCGCAATTGTTTCTGAATTATAACTAATCAGATATATGCAGAATATCATATAGAATTGCGCGCTGAGGTCCATTGTTACACTGACACGTGTTATTAATGACAGACCGATGCGCGTGTTTATATAACTATGGTCTTTAATTAACGCGCGAATTTTACGCGTTATTACTCATTATCTTTTATCGATTATAATTCAAAACTTTTGTACAACATTTTCGTATAAGAATCTTTTACTTTACTTCTAGAATATGCTATTCATACACAGATATTGTACAGTAATTGTGAGACACCCTGTATAACAAGTAAATAAGGAACATACCTAAATTATTTACGTCTAAGCATTCATCTAATTTATTTTAAGTAATAAAATATTGACACACAGATATTTCTATACTATATTAGAATATAAATATTTATCCAAATTATATATACAGGGTGTCCCGTAAGTTTTTGCCAATCGCTTTTGTGTAGATAGAGCAGACTAAACTAAGTCGAAAAATCCTCTACCATTTTGCAATTTTCGCAATGATTAACAAGATATTAATTACTAAAAATCGCTGAAAATTGGTTTTCAATCATTTTTTAAAATAAATAATTTTTGTCTCTTACAGTTTTTCTGTAAAGTTGATAGTATTTGAGTAAAAAATTATTGAAGACTAATATTCGGCAATTTTTAGTAATTAATATCTTGTTAATCATTGCGAAAATTGCAAAATGGTAGAGGACTTTTCGATTCAATTTAGTCAGCTCTATCTATACAAAAGCGATTAGCAAAAACTTACGGGACACTCTGTATATATATCTGTTCTGCAAATAATAAAATATAGATGAGCGCAATGTAAAACATCTAAATTACATTAGCACGTAAATATTTATTTAAATTAACTCCTGCAGGTAACAACATAGATAAGCGCGCGCACACACACACACACACACACACACACACACAATATCTAAATAATATTAACATATAAATAATTAAATTATCTGCTCTGCAAATAATAAAATATAAATGAATGCAATATAGAACATCAAAATTAATTAATATATATATTTACCCAAATTATTTAAAAAACATTTTTTTATCTAAATTATTTCTTCTGCAAATAGAATGGAACGATTCGAACACAGCGAGTGCAATGTTATCTAAGAAAAGATTAACGAACGAGTGTACGATAATGCGTGTTGATAACGTGGAGTACAAGGTATTTTATAGTATCGTAGTCGACGCATTTTATCCTACTCAATCATGTAATCAACAAGCATTTATGTCGCTCACGCACAGCGTGAGAACGTAACTCAATTGCCTTGAGCAGCCTCGAGCGAGTAACTTTCATTTTTATTTCGGTAATATATTGGTCAGACACATATGGTAGCCTTTTATCACGTTATCAAATCCGAGGAAGGATATTAATACTAACATGAACGTATACACTGTATGAAAATGCAGAGATCGATTATATATTTAAAAAAAAACACATTTAAAATTAAAAGTATCGAAGGCGAGAAGACTTAGATATGTTTATGCCATTATCTCCCTAAATAATGTTTCCTCGTAAACGATTATTCTTCCGGAACTGTTTTATGTCATTTACGGATATACAGAGTGTACCAGAATAAACGCATTTCTTTAGAGACATCTATTTATAGGCTGCATCGTTCTAATTTCGTTGATTTCATGGTGCTTAGAGTCTCGAAAATGCTACTTTTTATGCGCACTCTTTTATACATTTCTTTCTAAAGTACCAGATACGTTTAAAATTTTTTAATATAGGAATATCAACCTTTCGCAAATGTGAACGACTGGTTTGTTGGAAACAAAAGAAATGCGTTTAATTCATCAGTGCAATTACACGCTGAATAATATTATTATGCCGTAAACGTTCTCGCGTTTCTATTCGTTTCACACGTAATTGCATAACGCTCGTCGATGACGTAGTTTTGCGGTGCGAAGTTTACCCATTTTAGCAAAATGACATTATTTTCTCTGATAAAGGTAGTTTCGAGTGTAAAAATATATGATATTTTTTGACACGAAAATTATTTACTTAATTATTTAACTTCTCTGATGAAAAAATGTAAGTTCTCATATTTTTAAAATTAACTCTTATATTTTTGAAAATTTGTCATATTCAAACTTATGAAGCTTTCTGAAAAAAATACTTTAACTCTTCTGGTCTGTTCTGATTTATTATACGAATAAATTATACAGATAATTATAATTAAAAAGCTCTGAAAAATAAAAAATTAAAAAGTTTCGTAAAAAACTTCTTATATATTTTCTTCAAAAATTATAGAAAATTTTAAAATTCACGCACATATATAGGGTATATATCCGGAAATTAGCACAAGAATATCATAGCAAGATAGAGCAGACTAAACTGACAATGAGTTGAAAAGTCCTTTATCATTTTGCAATTTTCGCAATTAACGAGATATTAATTAAAAATCGCTGAATATTGGTTTTCAATAATTTTTTACTCAAATATTATCAACTTTACAGAAAAACAGCGAGAGATAAAAATTGTTTATTTTCTTCTCATAAAGTTCTGAGAATTTTTTCAGAATTTTTTAATATCGTATTTTCTCATGTCGATAAAAATAAGAAAATGCAGTACTAAAAAGATGATAAAAAATTCTGAAAAAATTCTTAGAGTTCCATGAGAAGAAAATAAATAATTTTTGTCTCTTGCAGTTTTTCTGTAAAGTTGATAGTATTTGAGTAAAAAATTATTGAATATCAATATTCAGCGATTTTTAGTAATTAATATCTCGTTAACTATTGCGAAAATTGCAAAATGGTAGAGGACTTTTCGACTTAGTTTAGTCTGATCTATCTTACTATAATATTCTGATGCGGTAATTTCCGAGTACTCTGTATATGAAGAATTTAAAAAAAGTTCCAGAGTTCATACAAAATATTCTGAAAAATTTATTAAAAATTTATAAAATTACTATCATTTGAAATTGGATCGAAGAAAATAAATCTAATTAAGAGAAATCCTATTTTCGATCAAAGCGGATCTGAATGCTTCAATATTTCGGTATGAATTCATGTAAGTATATATTCAATTTTGCAAACCGCGCGCAGAAATTTTTTTTGAGTTTCAAAAGTTTCAAGACTGAAAAAGATTTCCAGAATTGGATATAAAATGACATATAGAGAATAGGATTTTTCTTACTTAATTAAATTATAAAATTATACAGAAATTTCGAAAAATTCTGCAATTTAAACACAAATTCTATAAAAAATTCTATGAACAACCATGTAAAAAAATTTATAAAAAGATTTTCACTAAGGTTACTAAAGAATAATACATCTTAAGATTTCGATATATTTTTAGAAACAACTGAAATACATACATTATTTGAATTATAAGCAATTGAAAGATATCGCGCATTTCTGCGAACTATAAGTCTCAAGGATTCGAATAAATAATAAAATCTTACTTTCTGTTTAACTTCAAAAACACCTTGAATTTAAGTTTGTTTGTCTTTGCAGGGCGTTAAAAAACCCTTCAAGGAGGTAATCAAAGCGAATGTGGGCGATGCCCACGCGATGGGTCAGCAGCCTATCACGTTCCTGCGGCAAGTACTCACCCTGACAGTCTCGCCGAATCTGTTGAACGATCCGAGCTACCCGGAAGACGCGAAGGATCGCGCCAGGTTGGTCCTGGGAGGTTGCAAGGGCGGCAGCGTTGGCTCGTATTCGGAATCGGCCGGCATCGAGTGTGTTCGCAAGCATGTTGCACAGTACATTCAGGAACGCGATGGCGGTATCCCTTGCGATTACCACAACGTCATCCTCTCGAACGGTGCTTCTGATGGTATCAAGGTACTCAGATTTCACTTATCTCTTTATTATTCGAAACATTTGAAAGCAATCTAGTAATGTTCTATCTAGTAGTGTTACGTAGTAATGTTCTGGCATGTAAGAACCGTAAATTGACAAATGTCAAAAGTCAAAACGGAAAGTAATGTTAAAAAATATTGAAAAAGATGAAAGATTTTGCAATCTTATTGTTCAAGTCCGATTTTTCTACACAATAATAAGCATACAAAGTTATTTTATGCGTACAGCATATATATATTTATGCATTAGATCAGTATTTTTCAACTTCCTTTAATTTGCGACACATTTATAAATAACGAGCCAAATTTGTCGAGATACATCATTACCGAGATGCACATGCTTCAGTTCTAAGCATAGATCTTTTGTCGAATACCGCCAACACGACAGTTAAAAATAAATAGAAATAAGTTCTAGAGCTTCTATTGTTTTATCTCATTGTTTTAAAAGTAAGTTTATTGCAATGGCGATATTGGATCAAAGAAAAGTTCTGCGGAATTTTGTTAGCTCAAAATTATATACAGAATATATTTATTGCGAAATTTTCAACTATCTGACGTGAAGCTTGAAGTTTTTCCTAGAAGTTCGTTTTTAAAAAAATGTTCCTATAACTTTTTCTTACCAAGTTACATGCGGATTATATAAAAACATTCTGATTTTGATTGCTCATAATTCCGTTAAAAATCATCGTACCGTAATAATAAAACAGATTCTTAAAGCTGAAACGTTGTTCTATCAAGTGGTGTAATTGCCAATTTTTAAAGAAATAAAATTTATGTACATTTGAACTAAAAATGTAACATTACTGTCCTTTTTCCCATTGCGCAATGATTATACGGATAGCAATATGATTTTTAATAGTGTCATGCGCGATCAAAATCAGAATGCTCCTTTTTACTTAATTCGCGAATAACTCAAGAACAAACAATCGTAGAAACATTTTTAAAAAACGATTTTATAAGGGAAACTCCAAACTTTCACGATATAGATAATCGAAAATTTTCGCAAATTTTTTTTGACACGTAACAAACTCAAAGTAAGAAGAAAACTTTTCCTTTTTTTCAGCTCGTAGTTTTCTATATCTATATAAAAATTATAAAACTCACATAAATTCTAAAAATATAGTAACCATTCGAGAGTAGAGATTTCAAGCTTTAAACATTTTTTTAATTTAAATTTTGATTGTATTTTTAACGAAAATATTGTGTATATAATTTTGAGCTAACAAAATGTCACAGAACTTTTCCTCCAACCCAATATTTTAGTTCAAATAAGAGTAATTAATGAAAATAAATATAACTTAGATAATTTTTATTATTTAAAAAATATCGTTTACCTTGCGTGTTATAATAATTTTTTATTTCTATACTTTTTTGCTTTTTCTCATTTTCTTTAGAATTTTCACGACACATTTGGAGACACTAGTTGAAAAACCTTGCATTTGCGTATGCAATGCATGGCATATAAAATTGTAACTTTGATATTTTGGACAGACTGATAGTATAATAGCTATTAAGAGGATGCTGTGGAGTGGCCAAATTGTCGGGATTTTGCAGATCGATATAAATCTTCGAATTTACTGAACGGAATCAAAAATCCTTTTACAGACTTAAAGTAGACGCAAAATTTAGGAGTGTTGCAATAGACTTTATACTAAAATCAGTAGACCTTGTACTAAAATCGAAAAAAAATTAAAAAATTGTTAAACATTCTTTCGATTTTAGAGTATAAAATCCACTGCACCACCCCCGAATTTTACGTCTATTTTAATCCTGTAAAAGGATTTTTTATTCCGTTCAGTCAATTCAAAGATTTTTATACGACTGTAATGTGATAATTTGATCACTCCAACACCCCCTTAAGCCATATTTTACCTTTTCTTAAATACATTCTTGTCTAATTCTGAATTTTCTCTTTCCAGTCATTCCTAAAACTATTCAACGAAAGAATCAACGATAAACCATCTGGCGTGCTGATCCCAATTCCGCAGTATCCTCTGTACTCGGCGACCTTGGCGGAGTTTGGACTCGCTCAAATCGGGTACTATCTGGATGAGGATAACAAGTGGTCGCTAGAAGTCCGCGAGCTGGAACGAGCATTAAGAGAAGTCAAGGATACGTGTAATCCTCGCGTATTGGTGGTGATCAATCCCGGTAATCCAACCGGCCAAGTATTGACTCGCAAGAACATCGAAAATGTCATCCGCTTCGCCCATAAACATCATCTATTCTTGCTGGCCGATGAGGTTTACCAAGACAACATATACGACAAAGACAGCGCATTCCATTCCTTCAAGAAAGTCATGACGGAGATGGGCGAGCCGTATTCGAAGATGGAACTTGCATCGTTTATGTCCATCTCGAAAGGTGCGCGAAAAAAGAGTATGGGAATCGAAATATCTAGCGATAAGAATCGCTAAAAACAATTTATTTAAAATATTAGGCTTTCAAGATAATTTAATCAAGGAACATTGAATTCTTAAATTATGTTCACAATAATTTGTTGATTTAGTTGAAACATTGAACGGGAATATTTAATTTGAGAAATTATTGAGAATTTCGATTATCAAATTAAATTCATGAATAGATTTCTCGGAAAATTTCAAAAGCATTCCGTGCATTTCGTTTTCAGGATATATGGGTGAGTGCGGGATCCGTGGCGGTTACGCCGAAATCATCAACATGGACCCGGAAGTGATGAAGGTGCTATTGAAGTCGATCTCTGCGATGCTGTGTCCTACTGTGCTCGGCCAGGTCGTGATGGATGTTGTGGTGAATCCGCCGCGACCGAATGAGCCATCGTATGAGGAATTCCAGAAAGAAAAGAAAGAAACTCTACGTTCTCTAGCAGAGAGATCGCAGCTCGTCGTCGACACACTCAATAGTATTCCAGGATTTAAGGTGACTGTTCTTTCATAGGATAGCCAAGAAAAATTGCGCTCAACGTTTTTACAATGTCTTTGCTTTTCCTTTTCAGGCGAATCCGCCGATGGGCGCGATGTATGTGTTCCCGCGTTTCGAGTTGCCGCTAAAAGCGATTGAGGCGGCGCGAGCGAAAGGTCAAGAACCAGACGTCTTCTACGCATTCAAACTGCTGGAGAGCACCGGGATTTGTGTAATCCCAGGCTCGGGCTTCGGCCAGATACCCGGTACACACCATTTCCGGACCACCATACTGCCGCAAAAAGAGAAAATGAAAACAATGCTCGAAGCACTGAAGCAATTCCACATCAAGTTCCTTAAGGAATACAGTTAAATATAATTATATTTTTGGTTCAAAAATTGAGATTATAAAGAATTGGAATAGGAATTAATGAGGAGTAATCGCATGGGGCTGTGCATATCCGCGTGAGGACTAATTTCCGGTCCAAACATTTCGCGAATGAAATATTTTTATTACAATTAATAATAACTCATTATTGAAAGACAGTTATCGCATACGATATTATTTCTGAGTTGCGTTTGTGTAGAAATTGTGACGAAACTTTAAATCGTTGTATGTAAATGTAAATGTAAATGTAAATCATTGCTGAAAGATACCTGTAAATATCTGGTAGTTATATCGTTATGCCGACAACGGTCGATATTATATTATACATATAATTAATAGTCAACAAGAAGAGAAGTTGAATATTGTTGCAGTCAATCTGTTGTATTTTTTTGCAATTTCCTATTCTTTCCTTACTAACTTCCAATTAAGAAAATATTAATTATTTACAGTTTTTCAGCACATTAACACCTTTCTAATATGATTAAGCATCGAATTATTAAAAATTGCTTGTCAATTTAATTTAATTTGTGATATTATTACAGTAGTTTAATTGCGTTTATAGGTCTGGAAAACTAATTCAGCGCGTAATTCGAATAACTACAAATATGGTATACATGCACATACACATATTATATATATATATATATATAATTCACATTCAATTATTTTAAGCATTAAAGATCCAGCTTCCACTGTTATAGGCATTTAATTTCTATTGATTGTGTTCTCACATGTATGGTCTAAAGTAAGATTTTTATTGTTAAATATTAATTTCCTTTTTCTTAAATTGTTTCTTTTATTACTTGCAATTCGACAACATATATACAGGATAAACTTCTGCTGTGGAATGTCAATTCTCTCTTTTTCACTCGCTTTTTTGTTCTAAATTGATTAATTCGCACAAAAAGAGAAAGAAAATAGAAGAAAGAAAGTAATAAGAACGCAGAGAAGACTATAATACATATATAATTAAAATTGAATGCGCGCACTTTATGCATAAATTAAAAAGAAAATTGAGAGAGATGTTAATGATTGTTTCTTGTTTTCTCCCAACGCGGATTTATCCACACGTTGATTTATCAAGTGCAAATATTTCTTAAGCTAGTAATACATACACAGCCTATATCGCTATTTACAGTACAATTATATTGATAGAACTAATCAAAGGTCCATGGCGAGCCTTTCTATCTCCTCAACGAAGAACTTCATATCAGTCTTCGTTAGTCCCGAGTTCTGCAGCACCAATCTGAAGAAGTTCGGCATATTTCTCAATGTTTGATACGTAATCAACATTGTTCCGGCTCGTACCATTCGTTCCTTGATTATCGGCGCGATCTACAATGATTTCATCAAAATGAAATCAAGATATACAAATTAACAAAATAGAAGAAAATAAATTATAAATTCAAAATAGCACATAAGTTTAATAAAAAAAAACCGTAATGTGTTAAAAATAATCACTTCAGTTAACAATACGGAAACTAACAATCAGGATATTGAGTTTATTATCTCATCAATCCAAGCGAAACAAAAATGATTCGCTTGATTCTCCTAATTCATTATTTTGCACCTATAATATAAGTGTCGTCAACAAAAACGCGCTTAGATCAAACAGAGTCGAGTGTCGCGCACCTTGTGAAGTGCCTGTTCGAGTTCCTGGCCGGCCAGGTGCCTCTTCGACGGCGGGATGTAGCGGAAGCAAACGTTGATGCACTCCGGCTCGACGAGCAGGTGCCAGCCGTCGCGTATCCTGATGAGATCGGTAAAGTGGCGCGAGAGCGCGAACACGTGGTCGACGTGGGCCTCGAGGCCGCGCGTGCCCTTCGCCTTCCACATGTACCAGAATTTGACGACGTCGGCGCGGCGGCCGCATTGCACGTGGCGATCACCGCAATCGAACGACGCGTCGTAGAACTTGTCGTTCTGGAAAAGGTAGCTCGCCCTGCAGCCGTGCGCCGCTTGTAACAAACCTAAGGGTGAAACTCAGTTAATTTTTCATTTACACGATGTTCCAATTCAGAATATATAAAAAAAAGATACTTGAGATTTTAATTATCTAAAGTACTGAAAAGTTACGAATTAGGTAAAATATTGATAAAATAGTATATAATAAATATAACAAAATTACGTTAAGTGATTAACTTATAAATTAATCAATTTAATTAATTAAAATTTATACATTATACGATATTTTAATTTTAAGATAAGATCATTATTAAGATATAAATTAGAGTATAAATTATAAAACGAACGAAAAAAATTTTCTCTATCAAAAAAATAAATAAAAATAAAGAGACACAAGTACAAGGTACAAGGAAAGATATAAGAATAAAGAGAGACCTTCATGACGGAGCAGCAGGGTGGAACACTGTTGCGGCGCAGCAAGCAGCTTGTGGGGGTTCCAGGTGACGGAGTCGGCGAACTGAATGCCGTCCAGGAGGCCACGGTACGTCTCGGAGACGAGTGCACCTCCGCCCCACGCGGCATCCACGTGGAACCATAGCCCATGTTTCTTGCAGACTTCTGCGATCTCCCTCAGGGGGTCAAACGCGCCTATCACGGTGGTACCCGCGGTGGCGGATACGACGAGCGGCGCGGCGCCCTCCTCGACGGCTCGAGCGATCTGAACCTCCAGATCGGAGACCACCATCTTGCCACGAGAGTCGACCTTGACCAGGTATACGTTGTCGTAGCCGATACCCAGAAACGCGGCGAGCTTCTTCACGGAATAGTGCGCGTCCTCCGAAGTGAACACTACCAGTCGTGGCATCTGCGATAATCCGGATTGCTTCAGATTCGGATATCTGTAAATTAATAACCAAGTGTTACCACTTTATTCATTTGATCCCAATGATAACAAATGATGTATGTAATAATAATTAATTGATAATAATTATCAATATACAAATTGATGCTCGAATATGTTAAGGATATATTAAATCACTGTAAAGAAAATTAAATTTGGAAGTATGTTTAATATTTACTAGAGGTGTGCGAGAACTCGAATAGATCGGGTCGGGTCGGGAAATTTTTGTCAGGATCAAGTCGGGTTCCCAAAATTTTCGGGATTCCCGACAGAGTCGGGATTCGACCCGATGTCTTCCCGATCCGTCCCGAGTTTCCGATATTTTCGAGTTCTCGCACACCTCTAATATTTACACTTCAAATAAACTATACA
>NW_017257253.1:11052-67854 GCF_001594055.1 Mycetomoellerius zeteki | reverse complement strand
GTTTATTTATTTTATTTATTATTATTTTTATTGTTAAAAATTAAAATTTTTTAAATGATAAAAAAATTTACATTCTTCTTTTACAAGTACTTTCAATGTTCAAAATAATTTATACAAGTTTCATTGCGATTTACTGATTAGTTACAAAGATATAGAATAAATAAATATTTTGTTTATTTACTGGACAACTAGTTCATGCATCACAATGTAACTCTACGTAAATAATCTTGAATATATAATATACTTATATTAAAAAATTGAGATTTTTATCATTTATTTGATATATAATATATGTATATAATACATTTCCATATATTTTTATTAAAGCACAGATTAAAAAAATACTATTTATTAAAATAACTTATGATCCAGATAGTAAACCGTCATCAAATTTGTCGTATTATTTTTAAACGTGATTTAGAATAATCTGTGATTTTTTCATAATTTTGTTATCATTTTGAAAATATATATAAAACATTTTTTAAAATTCAACACAAAAAAGGGACTTTAGTAGATCGTCTTTAACACAAATACAAAAATTTTTTAGTGTGTATATAATGAAATACATAATTTCTTAATAATATACCTTCAGAAATAACTGGTAATAAATAATCACCTATGGTGACGCGCCAGATTGATGGCGTATCCGTTCGCCATGGAGCCTCCAGGACAGAAGAGTCCCTCACCTCCTTGCCAACCGATGATGGCGCGCATCTCTCGCAAGACATCCTCCTCCATCAGAGAGAACACCGGAGATACCTCGTAGGTATAAACGGATGGATTGAGTGCATCGGTCAGCCATTGGCCCAGCAACCCGTACGGGTCCAGACTGGAGAACAGTTGGTTCACGAAGTGCGGATGGCCCGTCTTCACGCTGTACTTGATGATGTCGCGCGTCAGCGTCAGCAACTCCTCATGACTGACACCCTCGGCTGGCAACTTGAGGTCGACCATGGAGCGTAAATCGTAAGGATCGACCCATTCGACTACGCGATCCTCCCCAGAGGTGGACTAGACAGAAAATACGATAATAAATGAATGAAAGATTACAATTTTTATGTGATTTTATAACTTACAGTACCTTAGTTTGACGTTTAATCACGTTAAATGTTTAACGTTAAAGAATAGTATCGAAAAGTACAAGGAATTTGAAGAAATGTAACAGAATTTCTGTTAAGGAAAATCCATTTTCTTGAATTCCTCGATCTTGAATCTTTCGATCTTACATTCCTCAGAATTAATAAATGAATTTGCAGAATACGCCGTAGGTATTTCCTGAATCTCCACGGGAGACAATGCGTTCTCTAAAGATTGAGTTTTTTTTCTCGATATGGGTTCCTGGTCGAGTCACTTAATGTGATCTACGTTTAATTTGCTGAGCAATACAGCACATACATGACAATAAAATCAATACCGGCGATTTAATTGCCGCTAGTCATTCGCTGTTAATTATTGGGTATGAGAATAAGTTTCCGCCCTTTTTTTAATGAAAAAGATGTATTTATTTAAACAAAACAATACAAAGTGAGTTTATTCAAAGTATGCTCCGTCGGAAGCGACAACTTTCTCCCACCTTTCCGGTAATAAACAGATTCCGCGAAGGAAAAAATCTGGTTCTTTTGAAGCGATCCATTCATCAAGCCATTTTTTGATATCTTCATAAGAATTGAATCATTCTCCAGAAAGGGTCGACTGCGTGGAACAAATGGAAACCTGAAGGAGCAATGTCTGGTGAATACGGCGAGTGGGACAGAATTTCCCACTTCACTCCTTCCAAGTATTTCTTGACCGGTTTTGCAACGTGTGGCCTAGCGTTGTCATGTAACAGAATCAGCTTGTCGTGCCTATTGTCCCATTCCGGTCGTTTTTCCTTCAAAGCTTGGTTCAAACGTATCAGTTGTAGTCGATAACGATCGCCAGTGATGGTTTCGGATGGTTCCATCTTCAAATTTTGCATCTTCAAATTTTTTCGGTGTACCTTCGCGTTCTTTGTCACGCACGTCGAAATCACCATTGTTGAATCGCCGAAACCATTCTTTACAAGTAGTATTCGATGGAGCATGCTCACCGTAAATATCTACGAGCAAACGATGCGTTTCCGCAGCACTTTTCTTTAAAATGAAATAATGGAATAAAACTTCCCGCAAATGTTGCTTTTTTGGAATAAATTCCGACATTTTCAACGTAAAAAGTTATTCTTGTTTTGCTACTGGGCTCAAAAGTTTGAACTCACCTTTCAAATACATGTATTGCCGTTTTATCAAACACCCAAGCAGTGCTACTAACGACGTCTCTCTACAATGGGAGGAAACTTATTCCCATACCCATATAATTTCCTACTAATACCACCATTATGCTTGTCAAACGATGCAAAATCTGTAGTTTGTGATGAATGGAATAGCATTAACATAAAAATGCAACGTTAATCGAGCGTTAACCACCTCTACGTGACATCCACAATGTCGGCTATTAAGATCCTTACTGGCTAATTAACCGTTTGTGACGTTAGGAATAGAAATCTGCTACCAGAAAGTATATTTTTCCACTGCAGATTCACTTATCTTTGGTAACATTGCGAAATCACGCATTTGTGGATTTTGATATCATTGCAATAATGACGATATCGTGATAACGTTCTCTATAGAAACAGATACGTAAATTCAAGCAGATAAAATAGACTAATGTTCTATTGTTATCTGATGCATTGCAGATGTGAATATGAAAACCAATATAGAATATAAAGTATATTTGTGTAATTTATACTTCAGATAAATCATATTTTTTTACCTGAAAAATATAGATATATATACCATAGATATATTTATTTATATTTGTCTAATCGTATTTGCTTTGAAATTTCCATAACTGGTTTTTGCGAGTCCAATATACTTTAAATTAAATATCTTAAAGTTAACATAATTAAACGATTTTTTTTTCTTATTTGGAAGGTCAACGTGAAAGGAATAATATTATGTAACTTAAAATTATGTAAAGTTGTGCAAAATATTTGTTACAATTTTTTACAGCGCAGTTCAAGAAAATTATAAATTAATATAAATAACATATATATAAATATAAAATACAACAAAAATAGAATAACGTTCTATATTCTATGAAATGCTAAGTCTTTTTTCTTTTAATGCGCAATCTCTTTTTTCTAACTTTGTAACTACTTATCTTTAACAACTCTGTATGTAAAACATTCCATCATATACTTACATTTGCAAAACTCGCATCGTTTCATTCAATTAGGATTATCGCGCTCAACTCAACAAATAAATAAATATAGGTGCTGTCTTGAAAACTCACCTGGAACACCGCACGCTGCAGCACGAGCTCGAAGAAGTCCCTGAAGAGCTTCTCGTGAGCTTCTCGACGCGGCTTGCTGCGGAAATCCCGTTTCTCAGCTCCTTTTAATTCCTCGGTGCCGTTAACGAGACCCGGTAGAGTCGGGATCGACAAGGGATTCGCCCGAGGACGTTCCTCGGACATCTTCCGCCACGAAGACTCCGCGGATGGACTGGCTCTTTCGTGTTCCATTCGCAACGATGTCCCGTCGTTGGAGGTATCCTCGTTGGCGGGCATGTCTGTCAAGCGCTGCCGGTCGGTCTGGATCTACAGCGACGAGAACGGTTTCCTTTATATGTATGTATTAACGCCATCAATCAAGGACGTCTCCCTCCAATACCCTTTGGCTCTTTCCCGCGGCACGTTTCCACCGCGTTCGAGTTTCACGGGCATTGCGGGCAAACGCTTACTTCAATTCGGTTCGGAGAATCGGGAGTTGGGGAATCCCCGGAAGTTGCCAAGCGATTTCCCTAATTCGTGTTGAGCTCGCCGGTGAAGATAATTGCCAAGCTGTGACTCATGCGGGTTATCAAACTTTCTGGATTATCCGAGGATAAATAAACGCCTGCGTCAAAGATATGCACTTTAATAAAAAATGTTGTAATTAATCATAATTAATATTCGCTCCGCAATTTCCTTATCAAGAAGTACCGAGCGATCATTAATGATCATTTCTATTTTTTAGATTAATATTATATTTCTTGTGTATAAAAGATATAATTCCAAGGAACATACCAAGTCAAGAAAAATTCAAAATGATTTTATCTTGAAATTTAAAAAATAATGATTTTTGGATACAACTTGAGTGTTTATTGACGTTAAGAAATAAAGTCATTTTTACTTTTTTTTTTTACTTTCTGGTGTTCCTTGAGATTCTAAAATTTTACTTTTTAACACAAAAAACAATAATTCGTATCACTATCTTTTTCTCTCGGGTTCAAAAATATTAACTCTAATTCGCTCCCCCCTTCCCAAATAAAAGTTTGGCTGTACTTCTAATATTAACTGTGTAATATTTGCAGTATATGTATATCTTTGCTCAAAGCTAACATAATTGAACGATTTTTTTTTTATTTTAAAGGTCAAAATTCGGGGAATAAGACATTGCAATTCAAAATTGTGTAAAGTTGTGGAAAACGTTTGTTATTTATAAACAATTTTTCATAACGTAATTGAAAAAATGTCCGGGTCCACCGGACCAGCGATTATCAATTGGAGTTAATAAGCCGCTACAATTAATGGAGTAATTGGTATTAAATATTCATTGATAATTAACATCAATGGGAGGCCGTGCAACAATAACGCGATCTCTCGTGACCGTGACGGGAAAAAGTGGAACCTTTGAGTCGCGTTAAATGCTTCCTCCCGCGCGTGTTGCAAAATAATAATGGCTCTCTCGTTCGCGTTTTTGTTTAGCAAACCCCGTCCTCGTTCCGCGTGCAAGGAGCCAAGGACGAGCGTGTATTCATAATTAAGTGTAAAACGAGTTTAGAATCGCGGTTGCTTTATCGGGACGCTTTATCGAGATGCTTATGAATTACAGAGGATAAAGCCTAATTTGCAATGTGCTCTTTTGTTTCCTGTTTCTTGCTTTTCACTTTGGGTCAACGTGATGCTTAACAAACGGTTTGAAGCATTTTTTGATTAATCAATTAGAAAAATTCTTTCATCTGATTAATAAAGCAAGCGCTTTAAAACATTCTTAGTGAGACTTTGATTGCACCCTTTGCCTCTTACCTTTTTGGGTAGCGACCATTGTTATAAATGCTTTGAAACATTCTTTGATTAGTCTCAATTCGTAAAATTCTTTTTTCTGATTAGCAGGGTTGGCAAACGTTACTTTTCAGTTACTTTGTCGTTACTTTTTATAGTAAACAATTTGATGACGATGTTGCAATTTTTTATGATGGTAACGCTAACTAACTAAACGCTAAGGTTGTACTAAGATTAGAAAAGTCACTTTGAAAAATAACTTGCCACTATTACGCGTTACACCGAAAAAGTTATAAGTATAACGTGTAACGCGTAATGTTACGCGTTACTAAAAAGTAACAAGCATACAAATTAGGAGTTATTTTTTTCAGTAACGAATGACTTTTTCAATCCATTACAAGTAACGACTGACTTTTCTAACTCTGATGTTAGCATTGCCATCATAAAAAATTCACAATGTCATTACCAAATCGTTATAACAAGGTAACGATCGACAAAGTAACAGCGTTACAAGTAACGCGTTACTTGCCAACCCTGCTGATTAGTCGATCAAATGCTTCAAAGCATTTGTAATGAAACTTTGACCGCACCATTCGCCTCTTTGTTGGTTAGGTTAGGTATTCTATTTTTTCGTTTCTAGAACTTCGGAACCTAATCAGAATAAATGATTGGCCAATTCAACATCGAACGACTATAAATCATTTCTAGCCGGAAAGAGATAAGAAACTAGTAATAATCCAAACAAAAAATAAGTCACAATAACATCGTTTTAACGTTAAAATAAATTATTTATAATTAAAAATAATTGAAAATTATTATTAATTGTAAAGTATCAATATTTAATTTAAAAATCATTAATAAATAAAAATAATTGATATTTGAAAATCATCAATAATTGAAGTGACTTTTCGTAGACGTATTTTTGGAGTTATTTTGATATCATTTTAATGTTATGATGGCTTTATGTTTTGTTTGGGAAAATACACGATTGTTGATGAACGATCGCAAAGAATGAAAAAGCAAGAAACAGAAAGCAAAGGGCACTTGTAGGCTTAAATGCCAGAAGGTGACTTTTTTCGCGTTTCGTGAGGCGGGAGCAGGAAAGTCCACTTTCCGTTAGGCTTTCCAATCGGTGATTTAACCTTCTTGACGTCACTGTATTTGTAATTTCAGTGTAACTGTTACTTCTGTAATGTTAAATAAAAAAATCTATAATGTACTATATATACTTAATTTTCTTACAGGATGCATGTCCTCGATTCGATTCGTTAAACGTCGCACATTTATACCGAGAATTTATTTTGCGTCAGCGAACGTTGACTTTATATTTTTTTTAAAGTAAAAATATATTCTGTCGCAATATCCTTATGAACACAAATGTCACGTGTGCAATCTTTCAGAAGATGAAGAAGTACTTCAATGTAATCGGCCTGCAATAAATATTGTGAACCATAATTATTTGTTTTTTTTAGCGTTAAAGTTTAAACTACTTCAACGTAGGGAATAAAAGTTTCAGGACTCAGTTCGTATCAATTTCTCAATTTCGTTGCAATTTCTGTCTGTTTGAGTTCTATTTTTTTTTATAAATGAAAGTATTAAATTATGAAATATCATACATTTCTCAAGCAGAACAAGTCATTATAATATCAAAATGATGTCAAAATAATCATTAAAAGTCATTTTTCAATCATTTCCGATTCATTTTAATGTCATTTTGACGTTATTGTGACTTGTTGTTTTGCTTGGGTTATTTCCTAGATTTTAAAATATTTTCGTATTATTTTTATAATTTTATTATAAGTTTTTTTTTATCCATGCTGAATTTATTGAAGCTTGTATATATATATATATCCTAGATTTTAAAATAAATAGTTTTGTATTATTTTTTCAATTTTACTACAGGTTTTTCTCATAAAATTGCACATAGTGTCTGAGCGTGAAAAAAAATATTTGTGATATTTTTTTTTCTTTATTCATGCAGATGAGTTTAATTGAATTAAAATTGAAAATCAAAACAAATTATATACTTGAATATTTTCCTCATTTTAGAATAATTTTTTAAATTTAAATTTAAAAAATTCAAATTAAAACTTATATTAATTTGAAATTTCAGTCTTAAAAAATTTCGAATTGTTAAAATATCATTAAAAGTTTAAAATGTAAAGCTCGTAATTCGCTTTTACTCTTGCTTTATCATAGAGAGAGAAAAAAAATTCACCACGGAAATCACTGTATCCGTAGTTACACTGATAAATAAAGAATCGTAAAATTGCGTAAAATTAGATCACGTTTTTATGGATCATAAAAACTGAACACGTATGCGCAGATTTATCATGGTCAGCAAGAAGGAGACAAAGAACTAGCCGAAGTCAGAAAAAGTAAAAGTAATTATATTTTTCTCCATTATATTTTTATCCATTGTAATTTAATTTCAATTCACAAACTTCTAGATAGATCTCGAAGTCCGTATTTTGAACTCGGTTTAATTTACTCTTTTTCTCCACACAGCACATTTTATCCTAGGAATGCCCAACGGATATCATTTTGGAATATCGCGATAATCTTGTGATATCTGTGGATGGTCTCAGTTATCCAACGGATATCCTCGGGATATACAAGTGTCCGCATGTGTGAGGTCCCACGGACGTCTTAGACATCCGTAAGATATCCAAGGAACTCCATGAGATATCACAAGTATATATGCGTGTGTGCATATATACATATATGTGATTGTTATCTAAAATGAATGTTTTAGGATTTCATATTAGCGAGAAATACATTGTTGTCCTATTATTACATATTGAAATAAAAGATTAATTTGAAATAATACAGAGTGAGTCACTTAAGTATTAAGGTAGAGATATCAAAAAACTAATAGTTTACAAAATATTTTATATTTTATTCTGGCATTTATGCAGAATAATTAGAGGAATCATATTACATAAAAAATTATATAATTCCATTAAAAAAAAGGAGGTGACCTTCATATCTTTTTGACGCCTCCACTTAGAAGAAAAACAACATGACCAAAATACATCCCCCTTAAAGCGTTCCACTTTCATCTGAAACATTTTTTCCTATCTCCAAAACTGTGGGTGTTATTCGGCCGGTCTTAAGTGACTCACTCTATACTATATATATGTCACATCTTGTAATTTATATATTCTTAGGCTTATTTATTATTCTTAATTTATTATTCTTAGGCCCTGCGCACAATGGAGGAAATATTAGGAACAGGGGAATAGATATTAAGATTTCAACCTATCAAAAACCGTGTATTCTGGTGTAACTGGTATCTGATAGGTTAAAATATCTTAATATCTATTCCTGTTCCTAATATTTCCTCTATTGTGCGCAGGGCCTTAGGCTGCGTTCAGAAATATTACCCGATTGCCTTAGTGTATCGTTTTGTCGTTGTTGTTCATCCAATGTTAAACAAGGATAGGATGTTACATGGGGGCATCCAAGTAATGTTTTCGAATACAGCCTTAGTATAACATTCAGTATAATAAAAATCTTTGTAAGCTTCATACAAAATATATCTTAATTGGCACGCAGTACGTCATATTGTTTGTGTCCAAAATAACTATGACATTCTTTACTTCTAATCTTTTATAGTTCTGATACTCTCCAATTGCAATTATTGCAAATCTTTGCTGTACTCTGGGCATCCTAGGATATTTCTTGGAGAACTGTATTGTGTGGTGGAGGGATTTGAATATGATAGGTATCATAAAATATCTTATTAATATCTTAAGATATTAATAGAATATCCTATGATATCTTATGATGTTTTATGATATTTTTTTTGGATATTCTGGATGGGATATCCGTGGGATCGCTTTGTTAATATAGGACAATTTGGGATATCCTCAGGATAAAGTGTGGGTTATCTTTATTTGATTCTTTACTAAACTCAAATTATAAAAAAAGAATAAAAAGTATAAGTTAAACTTTTAAAATTAATCTACAATTAAATTTAATCTATATTGCTAAAAATAACATAATAAGTCATAAAAGAATAATTTCTTTTTTGTTGGCAATAATCCATATGAGTGACGAATCTGGAGTGCCTTCTGCTTGCACTCTCTGCACTACCTACACCGAAGCGAGACAGATAACGTTTAACATGAGAATAAGCGAGAGATCCAAGAAAGTGCAGAAAATGCAAGTCGTGCAAGAGCAAGACGGACGCCCTATTCCGTCCTGGGTACCTATTATGGAACAAAGTCGGAATGGATTCCGATCGAAATTATTCAATTATTCCCTAGATTTCTGTTGTGTTTTCTGGAGAAAACGGAATAATTCCGATCGAAATCCATTCCGATTTTGTTCCATGATAGGTATCCAGTGATGCCATGGGTGCATTCAGTACTACAACTGATCACTGAGCGCTCAGTGAGCTCTTGTATCTGTTTGGTCTATATTTTTAGTTCTAACGGAATATGCCAATCGGATGCAAGAGCTCAAGGCCATTACACGTACAAAATTTTAGTCGGAATCGTAAGGTCGCAAGCAAATCGACCAATCACAATCAAAATTAAGATCTCGCGTTTTTAAACGCTCGACTGTGATTGGCCGATTTGCTTACAGCCTTATGATTACGACTAAAATGTTTGTACGTGTGATGGCCTTCACTGAGCGCTCAGTGAGCGGTTGTAGTACTGAATGTGCTTATTGTGATGATTTGTGCGCGAGGTTAGGTTAACGTTAATTAACGTGTCGCACCGACTTCGTCATCGGCATCCTCGACAATCGATGACTCGCGTCACGCGGCTTTCGTAAGGATGCTCAACTTTCTGAGGACTCGCACCGTCTGGATGCAGAATGCACGTATCGTGTCAGCCCGACCGGTCACCCAAAGCCGGGCGCGACTATGTTCGTTCTGCAACTTCCATCATCTGAGTCCACCTCGTGGTACGTAAACACGTGTCTGAGATCTCTTATTTATGAATGATTGTGAGTAACACGCTGTCGTTTTGCGAGTTCTTCCTCACCTCCTTGCAATTTTTATCTCTAAATTTTTATTTTTCTGATCATTCAGTCATAATGAAAAAATTATGCGCTTCATGGTCACTATTCTGATTTGTTTTCCACGTTAATTATCATAAAGCAACAATGTCATGCATTATCGGTAACTCCAACCAATTCTTCTTTAGTTATTGCTGTATACATATATATTTGTAGCTTACACTATTTTATATGTGGTAGATTAGTGTAGATGGACTTTTCAAGGTAGTGGAAGATTACAGAAAGATTGAATGAGACTGAATCCTATATTCTTATATCTAAACCTTACAATAACTATTTGTACACTTTCAGTAGTGAGATGTACAGTGATTCGATGTTATGCAACAACCGATACAGTGAAACTACGTACTCTCTTGCAAAAGAAAGCCAAACGTCGCTCGAAGAAATATGCAGAGTTATTAGAAGGTATGTACAGCAATATAACATAAAAACATGTATCTAATACAAAGAGTAACATGTATTAATATGAGCAGTTAATCTTGATGACACACATTAAAGTAAAAAGTACAACATCTAAGGTTTGTTCGCGTCGCAAGCTCCAACATGCTCCTTCATGTTCCTACCATAGCTTCTACTCACTCTATCAAGCGCATTGGAGTGAGTAAGAGCTATGGTAGGAGCATATTAGAACATGTTGGAGCATGCGACACGAACAAACCTTAAACAATTTCTTTATGAATAACTATATTTTGCTTAATACGAGTGTAAGTATTCTTCCTGACATAACTCCTTTCCATAGTTTTATTAAATCAGAGATACTTTTGCAACAAAGCAACATATTTTCTAACTAAAAATGAGAAAAAATGATGACGTACCTATGTCAGAATTCGTCAATCTGACGATTAGCGAACAATAAATTATTTTTTATTGTTAACATATTAGTAACAGATCAGACGACCAACAACAGGAAAGCAACAGTGAGCAAGTTGAGTTCTGCCCAAATGTCCGCCCTGGTTGATCAGCCTAATATTACACTAGACAAACTGCACAAGATCTCTAATTTTTGTGTTAAGAAGAAGACGACACAAAAGAAGGACACCAATAAAAAGACTGGGCTTGAAAAGAATTTAATTCATATGGTAATTTTATGATGATTCGCCTCTAAGGAGAAGATTGGAATCTGAAAAAATTATGTGATACACATTTCTGCATAATGATTTCAAATATTGATAAAATATAATTTAAATAAATATGAAAAATATAATAAAATATTGATAAAATATATTTTAAATAAATATGATAAATATAATAAAATATTGATAAAATAAATATAATAACAAAAATATAATTTAAATATTATGATATTTAAATTGCAAAAATCAAATTGGCGTATTGATTTTAGGATGACAAAGTAGACGATACACATTACGCCATACCTAAAGAATTTGATGGGCAATTAGATGATACGTCCGCAGTTATGGAGAATCTGAAAGAGTCTGGAGTAAGCGATCAAACTGCGTTGATTAAGGATTCTTCCTTTCTGAATATGCTGCAGGGTGATAAAAACAAAGAGAGGGATAACAATCAAGATGATACACTGTAAGTTATAACATTTATAATTGGAATAATCTATAAGAGGGGAGATTCTTTACTTTAATTATGCACAATTCGTTTTTACAGTATGCAGATTCCAAAATACAAGGCTTCAACTTCATATGCTTCAATTCCTTTTACGAATGAGCCAGAAATTTTGGAGGATTGTCCTTCCGATCACAATCTAATTTCTGAGTTATTAGCGCATATGGATGTTTATATACAAATCGACATGCCGCATAAAGCCTTCAAGTTGCTCACGTCGTATAAAAATCATTTTAAGAAAAACAAAGTCTTCCCCATCGTGCTTTATAATCTGCTCTTAAGGACCCATGTTTCTAATGCACATATGGAAAAGGTATTCGAGATCTACAGAACAATAAAGGAGGATTCTGTCCAGCCGAACTTTGAGACGTACGCTCTCATGTTCGAGATAATTGGAAAGATAAAAAACCAGGTGAAAAGAGCAGGTAAATTAATATGGCTTTTAATAATAAAATGAGAAAAAAGTAGTTCAAATTTAAAAAAGTATTAAGATTCGTAAATATATATAAAAAAAGGTCAAGCAGTTTTTAAAGAACTGTTTAAGATGAAAATTTCACAATTTTAAGGAGATATAATACATGCAAATTTTTTAACAAGATTTTTTATAAGATTAACATCATCGATAATTTTTTTAAGTGAATCCAAAATTTCAAAATGGTTCCAGATTTTTTTAGTTATTCTGTATATAATGATATATCTAATATATATTTTTAAAATAATCTAGATTTTAGGGAAATTAGGTTTCTATAATTTTATGTGATTTATAGAGATTTTATAAATAATGAACTCGATGAAAGTATTTAAAGCGCAAATATTCTCGTAACATTTCTATAATTTGAATGTTACTCTCTTTGCAGAAAGCACAGCTGAAGTGATGGCAGATATGAATCGCAATGGCATCTCCTTCGATAAATTAATGAATACATCGTTAAATGGAAAGCAACGCAACGCCATTCTTCATTGTATGAGATCATTGAATCTTAATTATTGTGTACAGCCTCAACCCAATGATACCTCATACAGCTGCAATTTACTGAAGGATCTGACGACGAATAATAACTGGCAGAGCCCGGCGGAAGGAGTAGTGACCATGAACGAGTTGCAGGATATGACGCGTACGCTGAGCGTCGCGTTGTTCACCGGAGATCCCGAAGTTAGACAGCAAGCTATCAAACGGATCGCGGAATGGGAGAAAACCTGGAAATCGACTGTGACCGAGGCTTTCGAGAAAAATCTGACTTACCTGAAACAGCAGACAAAGATAAAGAACGATTTAAAGATCTTGTATCCATTTCTGCAAGTGTTACCCAAAGAAGAGTATGTCAAGGCAATAATGAACGAAATCAACCAACTTACTAAATTCTCCGAGGGATTCAGTTATACTATGACATATCTTTATCTATCATTAGGACAATATATTTACAAGAGGTACGAGTTTCAGCGAAAGGTAAAAAACGGTGTCTTAGACAATTCTATTCAGATTTACAAGAAATATTTGGAGTGGTATATGAAGAAGGATCCTGCTGACAGGATCAGCAACGCGCGCATCAAATGGCAACAACTCGTCGATGAGGCTCAAAAGTCTGATATGTGTTGCGAGTTAATGGTACCAGAGTGGACGCATAACATTATGCGAAACATAGGCAAATTTCTGTACAATATCATCGTGAACGACGTGAAGATTCCACACGTATCCAAGCCTGGCGCGCCCGAGCGGCAGATACCCGCGTTCTACCTGCTCTTCAGGTTCCACTCCAACAAACGCCTCTTCATGGAAGAGGTCAAACCTCATCCTCAGTTACACAGGTTTTACAAGGACTCGTATTCAGAGACACTGTCTTTTGAGACAATTTTGTTGCCAATGTTCTCTCCGCCACGTCCTTGGGTCAACGTGAACACCGGCGGTTATCTGTTCTCCAAGGCGGAGTTTGTTCGCGATCTTTACAAGAAACCATCACACCTGCTGAGAAATACGCCGACAAAACAACTCCATCCAGTATTCGACTGTTTGAATCAACTTGGTTCGATTCCGTGGAGAATCAATGTGCCCATGCTGGATATCTTGATCCAGATCTTCAGGGATGGGGGCTCAAAAGAGCTGAATGTACCTCAACCATCCACAGTAGTTCCATCTTCAGCGGATGTCATCGCGAGCAAAACGGATAAGAGTCCTAAAGAGATATCGAAGCTGCTGTTTCAACTTAAGCGTACAAAAAACGAGATGCACTCGCTATGGTGCGACTGTCTCTATAAATTATCCCTCGCCACTCACTTCAGGGACAAGGTATTCTGGATGCCGCATAATCTGGACTTTAGAGGCAGGGCGTACCCAGTGCCGCCTCATCTGACCCATCTCACTTCGGACCTAGGCCGTTCTATTCTTATGTTCGCTCAGGGTAAGCCTTTGGGTCCTGATGGTTTGGATTGGCTGAAGATTCATGCAATAAACATGTCCGGTTTAAAGAAGAGAGAACCGATGCACAAACGGTTAGAGTTCGCGAATGAGATATTGGACCTGATTGTGGACAGCGCGAGGAATCCCCTGACGGGAAAGATGTGGTGGACCAAGACTGACGAACCATGGCAAACGTTGGCGGCATGCAAAGAGATAGATAACGCTCTGCAATTCCCAAACGTGGAGAAGTACATTTGCCGGCTTCCCATTCATCAAGACGGTAGTTGCAATGGCTTGCAGCATTACGCTGCGCTCGGGAGAGATCTGATAGGAGCGAAGAGCGTGAACTTGTATCCTTCGGACAAGCCACAGGACGTGTACAGTGTCGTCGCTAGTATGGTCGATGAGTACAGGAAGATCGACGCGGATGCTGGCGATGAAATAGCCCAGGCCTTGGAAGGACACGTCAGTAGGAAGGTCATGAAACAGACTGTAATGACCACAGTGTATGGCGTGACGAAGTTTGGCGCCAGGCTACAGATCGCCAGGCAGCTCAGCGATTTGAAGGATTTCAATCAGACGTATGTTTGGACCGGCAGCATGTACCTGGTTCAAAAGACATTCATGTCTCTTCAGACTATGTTTAAGAGCGCAAAGGAGATACAGAACTGGTTCACGGATTGCGCCCGCACTATCGCGATCAGGCACAATGAGTATGTGCAGTGGGAGACGCCGTTGGGCTTTCCGGTCATGCAACCCTACTTCAAGTTTAACCCTTATAACTTGAAAATCAAGGTTTCCAAGTGAGAACGCTAACTACACATTTCATCGCATGTTTACGTATTTCTTATATTTGTATTTGTCTCTTCTGTATATACACTCCAGGTCAAAAGTTTGGAAACTTTTTTATAAGATTGACATTCTTGGGATTATTTATTCAAATATTTATAATAACGTATTTTTAACAATAATTTCATAAATATAAAGTAACAATTATTGGATTTGAAAATTTATTGTAAAAAAACATTGCTTTGGATATTTAAGTAATTCCAAAAATAATTTTAAAAAAATATTTTCAAACTTTTGGACCGAACAAAATTTAGAAAACGTGAGAATTTTTATTTCTAAATTATATCAATTCTCAAAGATTTATGGAATTATTCCGTATATCTCTCGTATTTCCTTTTATATTGTACATATAATGGATGTCGTTATATAAATTATTTACATAATTATGTAGATTATATAGATTACTACATAAGTAAAATTTACGTAATACAAATATCATTTACAGGAAGCTGGACACAGTGAAGCAAAAGAATGCCTTCGCGCCGAATTTCATCCACTCGTTGGATTCCTCCCACATGATGTTGACGAGTTTGTACTGCGAACAGGCGGGGATCACATTTATGTCAGTGCACGATTGTTTTTGGACGCACCCGTGCACGGTGGATGTTATGAATAGAGTAAGAATTACAAAGACATATAACAACACTTTCAGACAAAGCCATATAACAACACTTTCAGACAAAGCCATAATGCGCAACGTCTTATTTTTCAGATTTGCCGGGAACAATTCATCGCGCTTCACAGCGAGCCCATTCTCGAGAATTTGTCCGAATTCTTTTGTAAGAAATATGAAACGCACATTGCGAGCAATAAGCGGTGAGTTCGTTGCAATTTCTTAAGGTTTTGAATAATAAAAAATTTGTAGATCTCAGGAATCTAAAAGTGCGAATTGTAAAATAAGAGGCAAAAAGAAATAATAGATGTGTTTTATATTAAGAGTGTCTGATTAAAATTTCAGGAATAAGAAACGGAAAAGCGAAGATGTTTCGCTACAGGTCTTCCAAGAGATACCGAAGAAAGGTACCTTCGACATCAACACAATCATGTCGTCTCGATATTTCTTTCATTGAAATGTAATTGTATTTATTATGAGAAAACGTATCGTTTAAATGTGTACGAATGTAAATCACTGTAAAGTTTTAACACATGAATTAGCTTCGATATGCGTTGTGCAAACTGTAAGTTATATAAGATAATTTCTAGAACGATATGTAAATAGATTAATAGGACAATAAATTTTTAAAGCCTTAAATATAATTGGTATATAAATTATTTATATATAAATATCTCTTTCCTGTGTTTTATACTTACTCTATGTTTTATACTCGACTCGAGATACTCGATAAAATCAAAGGGGTTCAATAGTCGATACTTATAATCTAATCTTGTGTATAAGATCGTTTTAAGCACAATTTTTAGAAACTATACGATCGTTTCATTAGTTAAATAGAATTTTGATATCAGATTTAACACCATTTTAAACATAAGATTATAAATATCGTTCAGATTATGAATCTACGTCTCGTTCAAAGACATCTTAAAACACTTAGATCTGATTTAAGATGACTTCAAATATAAGATCGGACAATGAATACTGTTCTTAAGTTTAATCTTAGATAATCTCAGAATCTTAAGATTCTAAATGATCTTAAAACCATATACTTAAGTTATACTTAAGACAATCTTATAATTAAATATAAGATCGGACTTTCATGTCTTAAAAAATTTAATCTCACAGATCTTAGAATCTTAAGATCTTGAATGATCCTAAGATCGGACTTAAGATGACTTATAATTAAATATAAAATCGGGTTATGACATCCTTAGATGATCCTAAGATTTCTATCCGGCCCATGAAATGATTTGTACAGCTACTCGGAGTCTTGAATATAGATAAGATTATATCATTTTAAATATCGCCCGGTGAATCAACCAAGTAAATACGACTAGGGCTGCGTTTCATTATTCACTGTCAGTACTGGCAGCATTGCACATGCCATTCCAAAATATATCGTAGTAAACTTCCAATATACTTTTGCGTTTATATGACGTCATAAATTTTTGCGTCACTTCCTATTTCTATTACTGCGACTGGCGAGGTCAGGTAATCGCAGTAAAAAGATGGCGAAATTCAACGAAATGGAAAATCAGGAAAAAATTTGTTTTTTTAGATGTCGAAACGAATAATGTCAAAAAGTTATGACATATTAATATGATATATTAATGAATAAAGTAGATGCAGAAAAAGCACGCAAAGATATGAATATAATTAATAATTCCAAATTTTATCAAAATTTAAAAAATTATTTATTCCTACCAAGTACTACTAAATCCATTTCGTTATGCAACGTTGTAACGTCATAAAAGTACTATTAGTAATTTCAAAACGCTTCTGCAGTACTACTTTATGACGTCATATTGTTAGTACTGACAGTGAATAACGAAACGCAGTCTAGATATGCGTAACCAGCGGTTGCCATAGCAATGGCGTCGTCAACAAATAATATAACCTATCTATCTCGTTTTCGCTCGTCGGTTTGTGTTATCGCTTCAACAGCATTGTAATATACATCAGTAGAATGTAAACGAAAAATCGTCTTGTGGATAAATTGGAGTCATTGCATTCACGATGTATAAAGACGAATGGGGAAACCCCGCCAACGGCGGATTTTCGAATATTGCTCGACGATGTAAACCGCGGTGCTTTTTTCCAGTCAAGCGATGTGAAGGTAGGCACAGAATATATCACGTACTGAAAAATATATAATAATGAATAAATAAATACATATAAAATAGAACGCGTTGTACATAATAAATAGAACGTGAATAAAATACAAATATGTAGAATATGAGAATGACAAAACGAATAATTTATTAAAATTATTAATAAATAAAATAATTTTTTAACTTATTTTTAATTTTCTCTCTCCTTTAATCTATTTTTACTCATCTATCCATTTAAGTTTTCAAAATTTTGAGAAATCTAAAAATTTTATTATGCCTTAAACAGGCTCAGAAAAATAAGGAGAATATCTTGTTTAGATTTATCTTGTCTTTTTAATTTTTGAATTAATTGAATCTTTCATTAATTAGTTGAATCTGAAATATTGTCTTTATATATGATTCAGGACTCATATTTTATTTCAAAATAGATTAGAGAATTCAAGTATAGACTGGATATAAAGACAGAGACAAGAATGGATGAAGTAGAGCATGTAGCTCTGATTGAGTGGTACTGCCGACAGCATTATTATAATGGCATGCTGACTCAAGTCAAGCAGGCACGTGATGCTTACCCGAACAGCGAGCGTCTGAAGCTGCTATTCTGTCTGGCGAACATTCTTATTGGTAAGAATCACGAGGCTATCAAGGAGAGCTCCAGCTTGCTGAACTATGCGGATGTCACACTGCCAGCATTGCTCGTGCAAAGCGTTGCCCTGGTTGACGGCGAAGTAGAGAGGAGCACCATGACTCAGATAGAGAACAGGATCCGAGATGAGCGCAGAAAAGCATCCTGTATTTCGTTATGCCTTGCAGCATCCGTGTTGCTTCTCTCTCGTCGAGCGGACAAGGCGAAGGAGTATGTAGACAGAGCAAGCAAAATGAAGTCCACGAATATCAATGTGTTACTTATCAAGGGATGGCAGCAGCTCAGTTTGAGATCGGGCGCAGATGTTCAAGAGGCGGGAAACGCCTTTGATTCCGTCTTGAAGGAAGAGCCGAGGAACCTAGGCGCATTATTAGGCTCCGCGGAGACGAAACGATGCATCGGGGACTATCCAGGTGCCGTCTTGATTCTGAACTCCTTGATCGTGCGCTATCCCAAGCTACCGCTTCCGTTGATAGAAAAAATGAAGTGCCTACTGGCAGCGAAGGATTGGGAACAGGTGCTGGAGATGGTAAACCGCGTGCTCACGATCGAGTCGAACAACTTGGACGGTATCAAGGCGAGCTCGATGGTGGCTTTGTGCAGAGACGGTAATCCAAGCGAGGGTTTACCGCAGTTGCAGTTGTTTTTGCGTAACCTGCTGCTTACTGAACCGAAGAACACGGTCTTGCTGATTGAGAACTTGCGACTGTTCTCTGGTATTGCATTCCAAGACCATGGGATCCTGTTAGAATTGGCACGGACGGCCGAGAAGATGCTGCAAGCGACATCGTCGAGCAGCGCAGAACTGATGGCAGAGCTGGGTGACTTGTATGCCGCGCTAGGCAATGTCAAGGACGCCGAGCGTTGGTACAAGAACACCATCCGCGCTGATCCATCCTCTTTCGTGGCGCTCTTGGGACTGGCACACTGTCAGTTGCTGCAGGGATCTGCGGAGGACCTGGACCAGGCACGGCAACAGGTGAATGAATGGTTGCGATTAGCAGAAAAAATAGCTTTGCAACTGTTGTAAAATTCTTTAATATGATTGATCTTGTCCCTTTCTAGATCTAAAAATAAATGGCAAATCATATTATAGAATTTTACAATTGCAAAACTCCTTTTTCTGCACAATTCTGAACAAATATATATAGGGTGTTTCATTTTAAGTGATATGGTCGATTATCTCGCGAATCGATGATTTTATTGAAAAATTTTTCGAACGAAAGTTGCATGGTTTGAAGGGGAACACATGATGGAAATGTGGACTTGAGTGACCTTGTCAAAATCAGGTCAAGGTCATTAATGTTTTTTTTTTAAATAGAAATCCCTATTTTTTATTACATATTCTTGTAGCTTATCTTAAGAGCTTTCCAAAACAATATAATATAAAGTTACTTTCCGAGTTATGGAGCTTGAAAATTACAGTACCGGCGTTATCCATGTATCTCATCAGTTAATTGACCGGACCAGTGATCGGTCTTGCCTTATAACTTAACAAGTACTTAATGAAAAGTAACTTTATTATAGTGTTTTGGAAAGCTCTCGAGATAAGCTACAAGAATATGTAATAAAAAATAGGGGTTTCCATTTAAAAAAACATTAATGACCTTGACCTAATTTTGACAAGGTCACTCAAGGTCAATTCTACATTTCCATCATGTGTCTCCCTTCAAGCCATGCAACTTTCGTTCGAAAAATTTTTCAATACAATCATTGATTCGCGAGATAATCGACCATATCACTTAAAATGAAACATCCTGTATATACTATTCTCTTTTAAAGAATAATCTCTAGACATATCAGTGAAGTGATTGATTGAGCAGATATTACAGAAGTTTATCTTACATATCACATTCCAGGTGGAGATCATGATGGAGATACAACCGAACTCGACAAATGTCCAGTTACTGTTTATGTCCGCAAAGATCACTTCCAAAGAAAACAGCATTAAGGCACTCGGTCACTTGGACACGGCGGCAAATATCTTGTTGAAGAACTGCGAGGGCTTTCCCTATGGTTACGAGTATCTTAGCGAGCTTAAACCAGGGTTATGCCTTGAAATTGCGAAACAACGTTTGATGCATTCTTTGAATAAGTCCCCAATGAGCGACGAGGTAGCTATCTTTCTTAAGGAAGTCGATAAAAGTGAATACATTTTAGTTTTTATTTATTATTTAATTATGACGTTGGAAGCAAAAAATTGTATCATTCTGTCCTGCTTTTTAAGTTGGGTAGCGCAGTGGAGAAGGAACCGAGTATCCGCTTATTGGAACGACTAGTGGAAGCCTGTTCGGGTTCCAGTGTAGCTACATTATTGCTCAGCAAGGCCAGAATGCAAAGTGGCGACTACGAGGGTGCACTGATCTTGCTCAGGAGATTACTGGATACGGTAGAGCCATCCAATGCACAAGCCCATCTCTTAATGGCTCAGATTCTGGCATATCAGGGCAAGTACCAGCTTGCTTCGCAGAACTTGGAGGTTGGTCTAAGCTACAACTTCAAGATCCGAGACGAGCCAGTCTATCATTTAATCATCGGTATGGTGCAACGAGAGGCTGGTGATCTGCAGAATTGCGTTAAGAGCTGTCAGACAGCCATGTCGCTGGCAGGCTTGACTGGTAGCGCCAATAGAAAATCCGATATGTCTACGTCAGACCGAGCAACGTTGTATTTAGAGTTGATTACGGCGTATAGCAAGGCAAGACGTTTCGCTGAAGCACTGGCGCTTATCGACGAGGCGAAAACAAATCTTGCCGGCACCACTGAACTTGGAAGAATTACCATCGGCACTGCTGAGGTCTATCTAGACATTGGAGAACTGGAGAACGCTATCAGCTGCTTGTGGAACATTCATCCAGGGCAACCGTACTACTTGCAGGCGCACACCAGATTAGCCGAAATCAATTTGAACTATAAAAAAGATCGTCAGGCGTTCGCTAAATGTTTCAGGTACAAAGAATTTAATCTTCGTCATCGTCATTATTCTGTTTATTAGTTTTTATATTTATTGAACATATTATTTAAGTAGGATCTTGGAATGAATATTATTATCGCTGATATTTACCTTTCAGAGAATTGGTGGAACATTGTCCCGGACCAAAGACGTACAGCATGCTGGGTAACGCTTACATGTCCATACAGGAGCCAGAGAGAGCGATAGAGGCGTACGAGCAAGCGCTTTCACAAAATCCGATCAACAAGGCGGACATTGCGAACAAAATGGGCAAAGCGCTTGTTAAAGCACATCAATATGTGAAAGCGATCAGTTATTACAAAGATATAGTGAAGCAGGACAATTGCGCCGCTCTAAAGTTAGATCTGGCCAAGTTGTATATGAAGATGAAACAGTATAACAAGGCGGAAGGCACTTTGGTGCAAGAGCTGCAAGGTAAATTTATTTTAAAATTAATATTAAATATGAAATTAACACTATGTATAAAATTCATTATGTATTACTTAATAATATTTCTAATATTTCTAATAATGTTAAAAAAATTGTCTATTTTCAATCATATTATACTAGATAGATATTATATTTTATTATTATTATATCTACTTTCTTCTTCTTTATTTAGACAAACGAGGTGAGTCCGACATTCTAAATTTGGAGATGCGAGGACAAGAGTTGCTATTGCTCGCCAAGGTGCGTGAAAAGTCAGGCAACATCAGGGGCGCGTTGGCAACTTTGAAGGAAGCCAAGGAGAACCAACATAGATATATTCAGCGTCTTGCCGTTTCACCGGATGTTGCAGATCAGAAACATATGCTGGCAAACATCTGTCTGACGATGGCTGACTATGCGTCGACCTTACGCAACTACGACGAAGCCATAGTATATTATAAAGAGGCACTAGCTCATAAACCTACGGATGTGAATGCCCTACTTTCCTTGGCGAAGCTGTATATGCAGGTGAATAATACATATAGAATCTGTAAAAAAAAGACTTAAAATCTCAACATTGATCCCATCTTAATTTCTGTGATGGAAATATTAATAGAAAAATCCATAAAATAAATCTTTGGCTCTGATTTATTAAATGGTTACCAATAATCCCTTTTAATATAAAATATGAATATGTATCTATCAGATGAACAACTTGGACCGATGCGCGCAGAATTGTTCAATCTTACTGAACGCCGATCCTAACAACGAGGCTGCATCCGTGATGATGGCGGACCTCGCATTTCGAAAGGTAGATTTCGATACCGCGGCATTTCATTTTCGACAGTTGCTGTTGCGTCAACCCACCTATTGGACTGCCCTGGCGAGATTGATAGAAGTGTCGCGCAGAACAGGTTTCGCATTTGTCAAACTTTTCACTCTTGCTCGAAATATTTTGATCAATTGATGTATATAATACATATATATTATATTGATATATTATAATTTGCGTCATAGGTGCTATGGATGATCTGGACGAGTGGCTGCAACGCGCGCAGATCGCAATGGGTACTGGCAATGTCGAGGCTGGCTTCTACTACTGCGCCGGATTGCTGGATTGGAGGACGGGCAAATTGAACTCTGCTCTTCGCAACTTCAATTTTGCACGACGCGATCCGGAATGGGGCCAGCAGGCGATTTACAATATGATCGAGATCTGTCTGGATCCGGACGACGACACTACTTTATCGAACGAGGCCTTCAACGACGATGACACCGAATATCAGGATTCAAGAACGATGGCTTTGAGGACTGCTTACCGATTGCTGCAGGTACATTTTATATCAATGATTGCGCTCGGTTTGGACGCTCACACGTAAGTTTCATGTTATCTTCCTTCCGCAAATAATAAGTGACAAACATAGAATGAGTGTCCAAACAAAACATAACTAATATCGATTTTTAATACTTAAATATGACTTAAGTTGATTCAATTTTTGTCTCATTTGTATCTACTGAGAGTATCAGAAATTTTTACATTTCAGTTGTCTTAATGATTCAAATAAAACATGTATTATTGTAGGAATTGAATCCCAAGGGCAGCCCCCATGAAGAACTGACCCACAAGCTTCTCAGCAACTTCTTCTTGTTGGCCACCAAGCAAAAGTCTAACATCGAGAAAGCCTTGCAAGACTGTACTGCATTGGCCAGTCAGGAGACTTTGAGAGATCATGTAGGACCCGCTCTCGGTATGGCTACCGCACATATCTTGCTGAAGCAAACGCCGCGCGCCCGGAATCACTTGAAGCGCGTTAGCAAGAATGTTTGGACGTTCGAGGACGCTGAATACTTGGAGCGTTGCTGGCTGCTGCTGGCGGACATCTACGTACAATCCAGCAAGTACGATCTGGCGAACGAGCTGCTGAAACGTGTGCTGCAGCACAACGCTACCTGCGTGCGGGCCCACGAGCTTTCAGGTTGGATTACAATTTAAAATTATACGGAATAATTAATACATAAAATATTGATTCGCATTTCAATCGCTGAGTTGAGTTCTTTTGTGAAATATTGTTCATCCAAAGGCTTAAGATTTATAATAGGCTTAAGAGTATCTTCATTTTTAGGTTATATCGCTGAAAAAGATCAGAATTATCGCGAGGCAGCAGCGAGATACGGTCAGGCTTGGAAATGCGGCGGCAAAACGAAATTATCGGTGGGCTATAAGCTGGCTTACTGTTGTCTGAAGGCGAAAGTCTACGCCGACGCGATCGAAGCGTGTAATGAAGTGCTGAAGCAAAATACGGATTATCCGAGGATCAGGAAAGACATCTTGGAAAAGTGTATTAATAATCTTCGCACGTGAGCATCTGGATTCGTTCGAGCTTGATACATTGATCGATGATTTACTTGTTATGTTACACATTGTATACACATCCGTCCTCTCTCGTTATCAATGAAGATATTATATATACCACTTTAACTGTTTGGAACAAATAAATATTTAAATAACCACTCAATCAGTAAACATTTCTGAAACTCTTTAGCAGGTTGTAATATTATATAATCGATAGTTTATTCGCTAGTAAAACATATAACGATAACATCAAAGTTGCTTAACGCAAAACGGATGAAACCATAACTGGATGATGCAATCACTAAAATTGACAATTATTGATTAACGATTAGTGCAATGATGATTAATTGGCCATGATTATTTTATAAATCTATTCAGCTTAACATCTGGCTTATTATCTTGATCATCTTGCCATTATCTGCAGCTAACGGAATTTTATATCTTCGGATATAACGATTATTCTAACTTCTTCTGCGAAGTTGACTTACGGACGATTATTATTGAAACATTACGATTAATCAACGGTTTAACGTCCTGATCGATCGACGAGCAAGATTTACAGGTCCAGGTACATAATTTGTGTAGCCGAGACCGCGCCGCACATCGCCAGGATACTGGCAACGTAAACCACCGCTGCGGTAGTGCCCGTGAGGCTGACGATCGTGCCCAGACAGCAGGATAGCAGGAACTGTGCGAGGAATACCATCGAGGAGACGATGGCGACGTCGGTCCCCAGGCCGCGTACGAAACCGCCGGAAACTGCATCGCCCGCAGTCGTCAGGGCGAAAGTCGAAGACGCGTGGTAGTGCGCCACAAGTAGATAGGGCATGGTGAACAGTGTAGAATACATGACACCAGCGGTCCACGAGAAGAGGATGACGCCAGCTGGATGCTTCGTCAGAGCCATCAAAAGCATACCGACGCTATAGAAGAGCAGCCCGTAGATGTAAACCTAGATGGGCATAAATATTCGATGGATAAAAAATGTTGCGAAGATATTGTTTCTGTTTTAAACACTTTCTAGACTGTAAAACTAATTACCCACATATAATTGCAATTCGAAAGTTTATAATATATTTATTGAAAGATTTTCTAGACTTTCTTTATAGTAAGCTGATAATCAAAAGGTTTATAAACAGTTTAGAATATAAATATCACTTAAATATTAGGTTGGTACAAAAAAAACGTCGGTTTTTCTGTATTGCTGTAAAGAGCAGTCGTTAAAAAATGGATGAAATTTGAATTTAAAGAGTTTTAAAGCTCTTAAAATCTCTACTTTCGAAAGGTCACAGTATTTTTTGAGTTTATGTGAGTTTGATAATTTTTACATATAGAAAACTACCAGCTGAAAAAATTGAAAAAATTTCTTTTCACTTTATAGATCTGTTACGTGCCCCCCAAAAAATCGAGAAAATTTTGGACTATCGTAAAAGATTGAAATTTTCTCTACAAAATCGTTTTTTAATAATGTTCCTACGATGTTTTGTTCCTGATTTATTCGTGAATTTTATGTGTAAAAATTATCAAACTCACATAAACTCAAAAAATACAGTGACCTTTCGAAAGTAGAGATTTCAAGCTCTTTAAAACTTTTTTTTTAATTCAAATTTCGTTCATTTTTTAACGAAGTTTACGACTGCTTTTGATAGCAATACAGAAAAACCGACATTTTTTGCACCAACCTAATATTAAAAGCTATTTTATATCTTAAAATTCTAATGGACAACATTCTATTAGAAAGTGCTTAATTTGTAAATACATTTTTTAAGAAGGATAGAAAATTGATCGCAACATTAAACTAAGTGGTATGATATTGATGTCGATTAAGCGTAACGAAATTCTTACTTTACGCGCTCGGAAACGCTTGATCAGCCGCTCGATGATCAGCGAGTAACACGAGCAGGACAAGGAGTACATGGACATGCCCCAGCATCCGAATCGTACACCCTCCTCGTAAAGCTCGCGCTCGTCGGTGTCCACGGGTGCCCGCGGATTCCCGCCGAACACCGCCTCGCCCACGAAGTCCGTGAAATATAGGGAGTAGCAGACGTGTGCCATCCAGCAGAACAGGTTCGTCAGGCACACCTGGCGAAGACTGCGTGGCATGTAGATGATGGACAGCAGGTACTCCTTCAAAGTTGCCGTGTGGTTTGCTTCACCCTCGACATCGTCGAAGCCATAATTGATGTGACTACCTTCGGAGACTGGTTCCTCGGAACAGTCGGAGGGTTGCGTCTGGAGTGGACGGAGGGCGAATTCCTTGATTGATAATTTTATACTGGTGTTTATTAATAATTTTTCTCTATCAAACAGATTTCCATTAATTTTTCAATCCCACGCTTACAATGCTTAGGCAGTTAAATGCTTGTCACTTCGGTCAAATTATGAAATCGCAGCTAAAATGAGAATGCTAAGTGAAAAATGCCATTGGATTACATGTCGAGATAAAAACGATTTCTGAACTTACTTCCGTTTTCGAGGGATCTGTTTCGTGTTCAACATCGAAGGCGCCGTACGTTTTTGATTCGTCAGAAATGATTTTTTCACGTTCCTGTTGTTTGTTCTCTGTTCCTTGGTTTTCTTCTTGAGCCTAAACACAAAAGAAATATTGATTTATCGACTAAATGACTGTATGAAAAAATATTTTATAATATCTTATAATATTTTTAGAAATTTCTAAAGAATCCAAGCTCGTTATATATAAAAATCAGACGTAAAAAATAGAATTATACAAAAATTTTTAAAAATACGCTTTCTGGAAACACTTTGTTATCAAAAGAGAAATAAAAATGATAGTAATATTAGGGTGCGTCCATAAGCGAAGTTCACCTTCGGCTCGCTCATTTTCCGATACTGATCTCGTTCGAGTAGTTCAAGAGGGATCTCTTTGAAGCTGGTAATGGTACATATGACACAGATGATGAAGATGATCGTGATGAGAGTGAAGGTCACGTGCAGATGTCCGCCCAACATAACACCGAGCGACGTGGCGTCCCAATTGATGCCGCCCAAACCGTAGCCCATGAATCCCCCCAATCCTGCCATTATGGTGAACGTGCTTAGGCCTTTAGCATGGTCCTCTATAAATATTTCAGACGTTAATCAAATAGAAAAATCGCCTTTAGAGTTTATTAAAATCAAATTGTATAATTAGCTCTTGTTTTTCCACATTCAACATTTGCATTCGTATTTAAAAAGATCGAATTTTATTTCTTTATAGTAGTTCTTTACAATGATAGGTGTGTGTGTGTGTGTGTGTATGTGTTAGTAGTGTTATTATCAAATAGACGATCAATTAAAAATTTATGAGATTATTATTTCAGTTGTAAATCCGTTAGTAATTGGCGCGTAGTTTATATCAGGTTGGTGCAAATGAAATGACTGTTTTTCGTATTATAAAATGGTAGTTTTCCTTTTCTAGTATATTCTACAATATTTAAAAAAATTAGAGATTATACCATTTGATAGATCAAAGTTTCAGCTTTAAGAATCTATATTTTTAATTACGGTATAATGATTTTTAACGGAGTTATGAGCAATCAAAGTCAGAATGCTCCTTTTTTTCATAATCCGAGAGTAACTCAGAAACAAAAAAATCGTAGGAACATTATTAAAAAATGATTTTGTAGGAAAAACTTCAATCTTTCACGATAGATAGTCAAAAATTTTCTCGATTTTGGGGGGGGGGGCACGTAACAGATCTATAAAGTGAAAAGAAATTTTTTCACTTTTTTTAGCTGGTGGTTTTTTATATGTAAAAATTATCAAACTCACATAAACTCAAAACATATAGTAAGTTTTTGGAGGTAGAGTTTTCAAGCTTTAAAAAAAAATTCTTTTTTAAATTTAAATTTTGTTCATTTTTTAACGAAGTTTTAACGACTGCTCTTAATAGCAATACAGAAAAACGATCATTTCATTTGAACCAACCTAATATAGATGAAAAAGGAATTTAAAAATCACAAAAACAAGAGGTCTGTTTTTTATAGCTGAAGTAATATACACTTTTTTTACTCACCAGGTATAGTGACATCGAGAAGGTACGCCCTCGCTGGACTTTGACAGCCGTCGGCGTCGAAGTCGAGCAGCACCGTGCCGAGAATAGTGAAGAAGATGCCCCAAGAATGCGAGGAAGCCCTTTCAACGGATCCGGACATTACCTCCTCGGGTAGCTTCGCCGTTGTGCGATGTCCGAGTGGGATCGTCTCGTTCGTACGGACCGGAGTATCGCCGAAGACATAACCGATGTGTTCACCATTTGGCACCAAGATGAGACCTGCAAAAATGCAAAAATTCATTTGCCTCTTTTGATGTTCAAGTATATGCTATAGAAACGTCAAAAGATAGTAGATAAGAATAGTGGCAAATAAATGAAGGAAAATTAAAAATATTATCCATATTATAATCCATAAAATGAAGAGATACGAAGAAGCTTGCGACTTGCCTATGAAAACTCCCAGAGCCAATAGGAGAATGAAGGGCCGCCTCCTGCCGTATTTGAGTTTACAACGATCGCTCATGCTGCCAAGAATGGGCGTCACGAAGAAGCCCACAAGGGGACTCAATGCCCACACCAGTGTCATGTGCTGGTGATCGACGCCAATCTTGAGTAACGTCGGCGAGACGAAAGCCGTCTCCGCCGCGTATGAAAATTCAATCCCCATCACAGCTGCTGAAACTCGTACCAGTTCGGCGCGGGTCTTCTTTCTGAGATTTTTAGGAATAACAAATAGAGAAAAAAAACTGATATTTATATAGTATATTTAGTACACACAATATTACAATATATTTTTATATTAAATGTGAATGTAAATATTACTACTTTTAAAAAGTGTTCCAATTCGTATAAAAGATCTGAGAAATTTTCTAAATTACAAAATTATACAGAAAAATTTTGATGACCTGAAAAGTGTTAATCTATAGAAATTATGAAAAATTATATGAAGAATTCTAAGCAAAATTTCACCAGAAAATACACTGATATATATTCACAGCTGACTAAACGTTGAATTTTTCACCTGTAGATGTAGGAATAATCGTCCAAAGTACGTTCTAATTCGGGCGGTCCCCGTAAATGGTGTTTCAGCCCGGCCAGACCTTGATCCAGATTCAGACTGTTTTTCCATTCTTTCCACACGCTCCATCGTTCCTTGACGGTGTCGCGAACACCGTGAATCCTGCCCATGAGTCCTTCGTACTCGTGCAATTTGTCTACCATGGTCGACTCTTATCTCGCACGACACAAGGTAAACGATGTAACGATGGAGCACTCGAGTGTGTTAAGGTGCATCATTATTCAAAAAGGTGACACTGATCGAACCGTGATTTCCATATCTTTTTCTCGCGATCTATAAGCGCGTCAACTATAAAAAATATTATTATCAATCACAGACATCATCATTAAAAATAATTTCAATAGAAAACATAGCTACATAATTTAATCATAAAAGTTCCATTTTAGTTTCCTATTTATTTCAATAAATAGGAGATAAATCAATATAATAAAATAAATAAAAACGTAATTTTAATTTTTTATTGACCAACCATAATTTTATTATTTTATTTCTATCACAATGCGTAAAGCAGATTAATTTTCTTGAATTAAGAATCTCCACATCGCATTTTCCGTCGCGTTACAACTTATTTTAATTAAATATGAGTAATCCAAGCAATAAGAAATGTCACAAAGAATTTTTGATCTCAAGCGTTTCAGATCGTTGATGGGATTTTGGCAGAAATACGAGTCATTTGCGAGTCGATTGGACCACATCGCGACTCGCGTGAGAAAGCGCGGACGCAGACGGACGACGGATGACTGATCGTCGAGCGAGCACCCCCGCTGCAAGCTCGCCGCTCGGAAGCAAGCACGAAAGGTCGAGAAATGCCCGCGCAATCTCAGGAGAAGCAATCACTTTTCCTGAGATGTCTTTTGTCGAACGCTGATTCTTGACTTATCGAAATGAGCTATGCGATCAGAACAGTTCGTTGCCCATGAAATCTTCTAATTAACGTGCCAAGAATCTTCAGTTTCAAGGACGATCAAGTCGAAATATAGATCGACATTTAGGTCTGCAATTCGGAGTTGCTTCGTGAATTCGACCTGTTTCAAGAAGAAAGAGATGATTACTTTGTGTGTAATTATTGTAAGATTATATAGTAAAAAATATTTTATTTTAAAAACAGTTTACTCAAGTCTCTCTCTTTTGTTACAGTTTTGTGTTAAATTTTTAACATATTTTTAACATAATTAATTAATTAATTGTTAGAATATTACTTTCTAACATATCTTGAACTATTAAATTAACACAAAAATTTGAATGGACCATTTGGGACATTTGAAATGCGTTAATTAAATTTAACACAAATTTTCCAAATGTGTATCACAAAACAGTTTTATTCTGTAGTATCTAAAAATTTAGCTAGATACAGATCTGAAAATAATTTTGATGGACTATCAAAATGATTATGTAGAATCCTCAAGCATGATTAGATGTTGCAAAAAGTTTTGACATTCAAGCAACCAGTTGGAACGACCTACATAATTATTTTAATACTCCAAAATTATTTTTTCAGATTTGTATCTAACTTGAATTAAATTTTTAGATACTTTCACAAAATCTTCTTTTCGAATGCACGATATCGAAATATGATTCTCTTACAATTGAATAAAGGAAATATCTCTCGCAATCAATATAGCATAGCAAGAGTGATGATTTCATCTCGATGAACAAATCTTGAGAAACTCATTGGATCTTGCTATTGCATTTTTCTTTACAGTAATACCAGGAGGTTTACGCGATGTCCAATAAGAGAGGAACGTTTCGCTCTTTCTCTCCTGGCACACACAATCCGATTACTGCGTATACCAGTAAATATATCTCGGTAAATCGAGCAAACACGGACGTCTATTCATTTCGCTTTCTATGTAACTCTCTCTCTCTCTTTCGCGCGCGCGCGTACTCTCTTTTAATTTTGCACTATCTGATCCTAGTTAAATAAATAGATTAGAAGAAACAACGGTGTGAATAAGGAAATAAATAAGTTTTATGGGGGCAACAGATCGATCAATACATCGTTTATCGGCGCTAACACGCAGCTTCGACCAAGGCCATTCACGCAATGGGAGCTTCGTATGTTGTAGGTCTTCACTTATAAGGGTCGTTGATGCTCAATGCCCGATGTTACTGGCGAAGCTTTAACTCCTGCTGAATTCTCTTGAAATATCGAACACTATAAAATTGAATCTTCACCTGCACAGTTGGGAAATTTCTGTTAAATTTAACATACTTCATATGTCCCAAATGGTTCACTAAAATTCTTATGTTAATTTAATACAAGATGAATATATTAGCAAGTAACACAAATATTATGCATTAAAACCGAAAATGTTTTGATGTTAATTAGTTACATAATATTTGTGTTTACACACAATTTTTAAGTAAATTGTGGAAGCATATTTTTTCAAATCAGCCAAGTCTATTAAAAACAATTTTTTTCAAATGCTTGTTACGAATTTTGTCGACAAAAAGACATCAAATTTGATGCAAATGTTGTTATTTTTAATGATGTACATTAGCAAATTGATGGTAAATATACAACAAAATTGACTAATAAAACAACAAATTGTCAACAAAACTGTGCAAAGCTAGCTGATAATCTAACAGTAAATTGACAACAAGAATCGATCAAAACCGATGAAAACTTTCATCAGTTTTTGCTAACAATTTGTTCTCATTTTATATCAGCAAGTTTTGTCGGGTTAATATGGAAACAGTTGATGCCAATTTGCTGAATATTTTGATCGAATTTACCAGCAATTTGTAAGTCAATCGCTAACATTTTGCTGACTACATTAAAAATTAATACGTTTCATGCAATATAATTAATATTTATAATATATGTTATATTTACTAAGAAACGTCAAATATCAATTTAACACAATCACATTATGTTAAATTTACATTTGGATAATTCATATAAAAAATTCAATCTAAGAATTTTAATAAAACCAGCTTTAGCACAAATACAAAATGTTTTTATTGTTATGTGGAAGGCTCTCAAATCCTTTTTTTATCTTTACACGTGTAAAAAAATGTTCTTAATATATCGAACAAACGCGATTTTAATATCTTACTAGTAACTTCTTTATTTATGAATATAGTCTCTTCTTTTTTAAACGAGATGTTGATACGTCGTACTAAAAGCGGAAGCCTTCTCACAGAGAGAAAATAACGTCATGTAACGTTCAACGTCGATAAAAAATACAAAGAAAACTTTAGAATCCGAAATGGATGAGGATCTCGCTTTCTTCGCTGCTTGCTGCTTTGGATTTTATTCTTGGGCTTCAAATCCCTGCGCGTCATTACAAAACGTCGAGAATCAATCCACATTTTCCGTCCTCGGAAGTAATACACTTTGAGACGCAGGTTTATTTCTCCGAAGGACGGTGGGAAGCCGATTGAAACCGCCCTCTCTCGTCTCCGGCCTTTTAAAAGAACGCGGACGAATGCGGCAGGATACAATTTCCTCGCAGGAAATTACGTCCACGAGAATCCGCGCGTCAGAGGAGCGCTTCGTTAACGTGCGGTGGCTATTTTCCACGCGCTTTTAAACCGCAGGGGATCAATATTCATTGTCACCATTGCCGTTAATGTCGCCGACGGTGTTAAATACTCGAAGGGATGCACTATCATTGATGAGTTGCCAAGGGGGAAAGGTAGACGGAGAGAGGAGGGGAATTCTGTATCGTGGCCGGAAATATGAGTCCGAGGTTGCAATGAGATACAAAGATTCTGAAGAGAGACGAAACGTCGTCAGATAGTTCCGATCATGATCTGAAAATCCAGCGAGATGGACATCAATGGACCAACGGAAGAGGTGCTTTACGAGCACACATATATCTACCTGCTGTGTCGATTTGGCAGATGTCAATAGAGTTGCAATTAATTATAGTTTTCGCTTGAACCTTACTTGTTCTAATTAAGGCATCCCGGGTGTCTCGATGAGCGCCAATCGCTTCCGCAGGGCCGACGCGAAAAAACAGATCAAACCTCTTCAAGAAGTCTTTATTTATTACTGAAAATATAATAATTAGACTATATTTATCAATTTATTAAGAAGAATAATAATTGTTCAAATTATAATATATATACAAAGTATCCCAGATAATCAGACTACCCCTTTTATCTTTGTAAGATAAAGTCGAATAAAAATTATACATATATGTATTATTTATACATATATTATATACTTTATACATTTACATGTATTTTTATGTATTTATAGTTTTGTATTTATAGCTTTATTACTTGAAATTAAATTAATGTGCATAATTTTTAAATAATATTAGATCGCGCATTTCTTTTAGAAAGTTAACTATTATTGGATTCAATTTACATCGAAAAGAGAGAGGTTTCTCAATTCTTTTATAAAACTCAGAGTCTTTATCCAGAGCCTAAACAGAGAAACGACCTTTTCCATTATCTTGATATAGTGCGATTATCTTGATACGTGCTTTTATTATCGAAGAACCTATCGTGGCGCAGAAAAATCTACCGTCGACCCTGCGCGTTCCTTTGCTATTGGCCCATATTCGTCTAAATATCGCGTCGTACCCGAAGCAGTTAGGGTCGCGGCCACCGAAAGTGGTGAATGACGAGACTACTGTCACCCACGAGGAAACATCGTGTCCATTCGTCGGTTCGACGTATCTCATTCCGATTCCGAAGAGCTTCCGCGCGTTTCTCTTCAGCATCATTTCTTTAAAGAGGGTGAGAAATGTATTTGTCTCTTCATTTTTACACGATATAAAATGAGTATAAAAACAACAGTTATGTATTCAATCACAAGCAATTTGGAAGATAATTCAACATTTTGTTCGACAATACAATTCCATAACAGAATAACAAGCAACCCAGTGAACAACTAACAGTGACATCAATATTATAATTTCCTTCTCAACAATATAAATGTAATATAACACATGTACGTAACAGTTACATTGTTGAATATAGAAAATTATAACATTGCTGTTATGTTACTGTTAGTTGGTAGTTTTTTTTACTGAAAAAATTAAAATTTTGTTTTAAATTAAGTGAAAATCACTAGGAATATAACAGTACCAAAATTATCACACGGAAAAAAATGGTTTTGTTAAAGTATTTAACAATTTAGCTAGTACAAGTCTGAAAATTTAGTTGATCCAATATTAAAATGGAAAATAATTAAAATAATTATATAGAATGTGTGTGTGTGGACATATTTTAAATCTGTCAGGACAACAGTGCACTTCTATATAGCTAAATAGGAACAAGTTTTACTGTCTAAAAAGTTATTTTTTAAATACTACTTTTAACATATGGCAACCCTGATGAAAAAATTTCGCTGAAATTATTCCATGTTTTGGAACATTTCAGTGAAATTGCTGAAAATTTGCCCAAATTTCACTGAAAGTGAATTTTTCAGCTAACATAATGAAAAATCGTAGAAACTTAACTGAAATTGCTCTAAAATTTCTCTGAAATTTTTGCTGAACTTTTGCCAAAAAGTATTCAAAAATGTGAAATTTCAGCGAAATTTTTTCACCAGGGAAGATTTTTATATTATTGACGTTTATCAGCAATGTTTCGATGGAGGTGCTTAAGCGTTCTGGCACCATCCAGTTATCCAACTGGTTGCATTTTATAAAAGGATTATTAACTACCTCAGAGAGAAACATTTTTGGTACAAAATACACAAGGAATAACATGTACACCTAATGCATCTATTTTGTCGAACAATCTTAGTATATACTGAAGATGGTTAAAAAGTTAGCCGAAACATGTATAGTTAAAGTATTGTAATTGTTCTTAATTAAAAGTCAGACATAGTATTGACATTGATATACATCCCGCATTTTGTATAGCGCTATTTCCCAATAGCCATTAATTTGTGACTAGATTATAATTTATATAGAATGCTCATGCTTACTCATCATGATTGAATGTTCTACATAATTATCTTGATAGTCTCACAAAACTATTTTTAAATCTAGCTAAATTTTTAGATACTTCAGCAAAACCACTTTTTTTCGTGCACACAATAAATTGTGATACTAAAAGATATTGTGTTACAACACGACATCTATTGTGAAATCAGAGGATCAACATCGAAAGAAATACAATAAGAGCTTACCAAAGAAATCAACAATACGACAATTGAATCAGATCGAATTGAAAAGAGCTGATCTTCTTTAATCCTGAGTGCCAACAATCTCATGATTCCTCTTTTATGAGGACAATGATTTCAGTAACTGAGATTCTATTTGTATTTTCTCAAAATTACTTCATCGCATAATTAGTAATCAACGGGATTAATTAGTCACCGATGAATAAAAGAGTTCTTGCCGCGTTATCATCTTTTGCAGCCGATTAAGTCTAGACGATCGCAATCACGACATCCATCTATGTCGATAATGAGTATATCTTCGATTGGCACTTTAAATATCTATAAATATAATTATTATTAGACATATAAAAGTGTACATAAATACAGACACGCCATTCTTAAAACAATAAATATCACATACGTTACGTCATCCTCTCCAGGAGATTATAATTTAAAGGTAAATGAATCTGAAGTAAATTACGAATTAACATTTTAAGAGCCAAATTTGTGATACTACACTGAAAGAAAAATTGATTATTAAATTTTAATGAATAATTGTTTCAATAGTATAACGTTTATTTACGGGAAATAAATATTTGCTAAATAAAAAACGTATTAATTAAATCAAATTAACGGTTCTTGTACCAAATTTGATTACATTTATTAAATATTCAATTGGCACTATTCAAACAAACATTCATTAAAATTTAGTACATTTTTCTTTCATTAGAAGAGAATACTAGGAGCAAGTAAAAAGTAATTTTTTAAAGAGCAAAATTTAAGTATATCATTTTATTTTTAATTGGATTTAGATAGCATGTCTTGTCAAAATATTGTCTTCTTTAATGATTTTTTAAAAGTACAATTGAAATATAGTTACTCTAATTTTCGCCTAATTTCTTGTTTGATGGCTTTGGGAAAGAAATATAATTTATATATAGATAAATCGATATACGTCTACATGCCATTATTTTTGGACTTCGTTCTCGATTGTAATTGAAAACCGTACACGTGTTTGTCAACGAGTCTGTAATGCGTTTGTCAACATCAAATCAATCGATTCTTTTTAATCGGGATAAAATATCTCAGATAATAGTCTTGATAAAAAATATATTAGGTACCTTATTAACTATTATCTAAAGTTTTAGCTCAAAATGATTGATTTACAGTGTTTGCTATAAATTATCTTTTGTTTTACGAACCCTTTAAACTATAATACCGATAATCAACAGATGGCAATGCAAATAAAAGAATTCTAAAGAAAGAATATAAAAAAAAATATAAGCGCCTAATATTTTTGATCAATGACTCAAATATTCGCAAAAAGACCCAAACTAGTGACTCAAAAAAATCCTTTTAGATAAACTTTCATGTAAAAGACAAAATATGTTCTCTCACCAGTTTTGGCATAAAATTTTGATTTTGAATCCATCAGTGAATTGATTAAAATAAATTATAATATAACATAAGAATTTTTTTACGAGGGCTGAGTTAAAGAATATAGTGTGATATCAGGAATAAAAGGAGACGATGACTAATTGTCTTCAATTTGAAATAGGAATTTTATCACGATTAGACCTGTTCTAAAATTTTTCCGATTTGATCGATCTTTCGAGCTGATCTTTCTGAAATCTTAATCGATCTAATCACGCGGTTATATACGCACTTAAAATTTTTTTCGGCCTAATGTGAACGCGTTATCATTCGTGTAAATAGCATTAGTTGCAGATTAAATTGATCTTGTCAGGCGATTGCCTGGCGCCTTCACTTTCCGGAAAGCTGAATTGCCGACAATTATTTTGTACGTGCAGGATGACAATGCTGATGAATCGTCGTTTTCGTAAGCCTTATCACATGGAAAGTTTGAACAAAACATGGGATTAAATAGCATAGATGATGAATAGGCACAAGTAGACTACCTCTACACTTCCCTATTAGCTGTAAGCGATTGTCAGATAGTGTCGTTCGCGAAGGTTCTGTTTGCCAAGAGAGAAGTATGACAAACAAATAATACGTAAGAAATAGGGTAGAGTGGCACCTTTCACGTGCTATCGTTTTATGATTATTTAATATCGCGCCGGCGTTTCACAAATACAACTGCGAGTTATACGTTCTTCAAACATGATGTTTCAAACATTTCAAAAATATATGTCACGATTAATAAACATAATTAGATTATCGATGCAAAAGGTATGTCAAATAAAATATGTTAAGTAAAATTGAAAACAAATTTACAGCGAAGCGAAAGTGCTATCGTTTGAGGCTTTTCTTTATCTAGATAGGAATTTTTCAATCGCTTCTATTCTAACTTTACTTAAAGTTTGAAGAGAAAATTCTCCTGCATTTAATACTTTGCTCATAAAAATTTTGTAATGTCAATACAAATGAGTGAAGAAGGCCATATTCAGTCAAAGTGAATCTGGGTGTCTAATAATATTTTATATAAATTTTACAATTCAAGCTATCTATGATATGAAATTATGTTGATGACAAACGCGATACACAAAGAAAAATACATACTGTAATAATTACTTGTTTCAAGTATTTCCAAAGTTTATATATCCACAAATCTATCATAAGCATTAAATTTATTCAAAATATATTCTGAATCTTATAGTAAGTTTAATACCTCAGTCAAGATTATTAAAACAAATTCCATTTGCTTATTATATAAAGTCGCTTCTTCGATTAATTTTATATAATATTCTCCAGAATAATTCTTGTTTTGAGTACATAATAATGAGTTTTTCTAAAATTTACAATAAGTATATTTTAAAATTATTAAGAAAATATTCTTTGTTAAAGATAATATCGTTACTTAAAAGGAAGAAAGTAAATTTTTTTCTGTATAATCATCTGTATTTCATAAAGTTGTTGAAATTTCATACCAATAATTTTTTATTAATATTTCATTAAAAATGTCATAAAATTACTTGCGAAATTTTAGATTTTCTTACGTATTCTTTCTCAGCTATACCAACATTTGTTACCGTCATATCTTCGAACAAATATTCGTACTACAGTTTCTATATATCCCAATACGACATATCTTTGACATCACAGATTTGCCGTGTGACGTATCTCGATGATAATATCATTAAATACTTGAAATCAGGAATTGTCATTATCTTCTATAAACGCGTAAGGAGTTCCATTTTCACATGAATGATGTACTTTTTTCTCTTCACAGTTATTAATTAATACATATCTCAAAATATTTTCACGCTGAATGATAGAGTCATCAGAATTTGTAGCACTTCAAAATTTTTATTTATAAATTGGGGTGAATTGAACTAAAAATTTTTTAACTGTATAGTTATACAAATAGTCTAAAATTCAAACAGCTTGATAAAAATAAGTACGACCATGAATTAAAATTCATTTGAAAGTTCTTAAATTGTACTTTTTGTTATAAACTTTATTATTCAGAAACAAATTTTTATCTTGTTGGACGTCATTTCACCTCAATTTACTCAACATGCTCCGCAATTTCGATCAATGACATCGTAATCAGCACGAAATAATCCTCGAGGTATAACGCTTCGCAAAGAATTTGGTGTGAAACTGTGTAATAAATGTACATGTGATTGATGAATTCGAATAAGGAAAGGATATCGACAGATGAATTAAGAAAGTAACTCAAAAAATTATTATAAGTATTTTATACTGATTTTAAAATTTACAATTCTAAAAAATTGCCTTACACAAAATGGTGAGTGAGGGCAATTCAAAATAATGAATAAAAATGAATAATAATTTATTGCGTGATAATCGGCGAAAATATTCGTCGCAGATTTATTAACGTGCCTGATAAATAATATATTCATAATTCATGTGCAATAATAAATTAATATGACAGACAACTTTGGTATCATGTCTGATGCTGCAGATCTCTTATCTCTTATCATGACTGAAATTCGAGCAAATTAATGACGTAATAAAATATTGCGCGTATGACACATATGACACAATTTCGCGAAGGGGCATTATCTTGTGAAATTGCGACGAAATAATAACTGTCAAACAAATGATGTACTCATTAACTTCCGCGTACTCGGGTCATAAATTACGTGTTTGTGAATTGATATAAAAAATATAATAATTATTCTGTATCAGATGTACACCCTTATTACGCATACATTAAAAAATTATTGCCAAAAATTAACAGAGAAATTTTTAGGAAAAACATATATAGAATAATTAGGAAAAACATATTATGTAGAATATTACTAAATACATTTATAGCAATTAAAAAAGATCAATACAAGTCACGATGCGATAAAAAAATCCATGAAATTTGAATCCTTATTCACTTCCTTCGGTTTGAGGAATAATAATTGAACTATTATTATATAAAGATATATATCATTAACAAACAATAATTTATGTTTATTTAATTGCTTTAAATTAGCTTTAATGGAATTGTCAAAATATTTTGGTTCATGTCGGTTTTTTTTTCCGATTGTTTAAATTATCGTGAAATCTTCTTTCATACCTTTAAATCTCTCGCTTTCTTTCCTCTCGCGGATTTTATTATTTTGAGAAAAGTCGTAAGCTTTCTTGCCCCTCTTCTAATGGAGGCAGATGATATCTTATCTCGAATCAGCCTCAGACTAGCTCCGGAAGTCAAGGTACGCGATGCCATGGTCCATGATCATTCGTCTGATCGCGATCACGCAAGGAAGCAACTACTTGTTGAGCTAGCTGTTTGATCGTCCGTCTTTCTTTCCGTAGAGACGAGAACTCTGCGAAGAACGAAACTTCGCGAATACTTATATCCGTCAATTGACGCAGTTTTCCCAAGGGGGTAGCCCACATTAGGGGTGGAATTCACGGTAGCGACGCCGACGAGATATCACCTTGGGTGTTCACCGTTCACCAATGAACGCGGGGCGTCGCCCTCGTCAAGGACAACATCGCGGTAACTGCAGCAGCAGCACCAGGAAGCGACGGCACTGCGACGGCACGTCCACGAAGGAGAACTTCCGGCGCGCGAACACCTGCAGAACGTCCAGCGATTTAAGCGGCGACCATGGGTGAGTTTCAATATTTAAATAATGATTATTATTGTAAATAATATATTATCATAAAAATACTGTTGTATGCCCAGGTGAAAATTTTTCTGAGAATTATTCATATAATTTGTCAAAATTTTTATATTTTCAGAATTTTAGAATAATTTTATAACTTTTTAGAAAATTTTTCAAATTTTTTTACACACATTGGAATACTTCGCAGAAATATCAAAGAAATCTATATCTTTCCTAAAATTCTTCGTATAATATCTAATTCTGAAACATTCTAAAACTTTTCATTCTGTAATTTTTGCGATAAAATATTATAAAATAGGAAAAAGTTTTTGGTATTTTTTTAGAAATTATAGAATGCGACAATTTTTATGCTAACGATTTTTATTCCAATTGGATTAAAAATTTAGAATTTAATTGAAAAGTATTTACATTTTATTTTTCTTGTTGCAGGACTCGACTTCCTGGCAGACGGAGGTGCCGACTTCGAGCATGCAATCACCGTAACAGGCAAGAATTTGTGAAGAAATTATAGATATAATAACCCAATTTGACCAAATATCTAAGTGCCTATTAATCCTGCAATTTAGTTACAGCCTCTGAAACACAAAGATCTTTTAACAATTTGCGAAAGTCATCGGGATATAAAAGAAGAACCCTTATAAGCGCAAAATGTTCCTAGAATGTTATTATATATGGATATTATTAAAAAAAAAAAAAATTAAAATAATGTTATAATATTTCAAGAATATCATAACTATTTTTTTAATATTACGGGAGTATTCTATAGAGATTGTATGTCCACTTATATAATACCCTAGGTATTATATCTTAATATTTCTAAAATATTATTAAAATACTTGTACATATTAATTATTTTTAATTTTGTGCAATTTGAATTCACAATCTAGTAACGAAAAGTTCTTATCAGTCTATGCTGCATCTTGTGCTAAAAAAACGTTTCGATGCGATTTTAAGTACATATCCAGTTCTACAACTGCACGCCGAAATCATTTTCAGTTTTTAACGTATACTTATACTGAACAGATGTAACAGTTTTACAAATTAAAGTAAATGTTGTTATAATACTTTTTAATGTTTATACAATATTACATTAAATGAATGTTACTTTTAATAATCGTATAATATTTTCAGGAGTGGACATATAACCTTCCATTAATATTTCGAGAATATCATGTAATATCATGTTATATAATTTTAGTAAAATATTTTTAAAATGTTACATTTAATATTCTAAGAATATGCCTAAAATATTACTTCATATAAAATAATATTATGCGCTTATAGGGAATATTTAAATATATCAGAATTTTTGCGGGATTATTCATAAGATAATCCTCAATTAATTACAATTATCCATTAGCCTTATTAAATCCAATATGCGTTAGGTTTTGGAAGATTTCACTACATGCTGCTGACCCTCTGCGGTCTGATTTATATGGACACGGCGATCGGCGTGACGATACTTTCGTTCGTACTTCCAGCAGCGCAATGCGACCTAGAGATGGACTCCACCTCAAAGGGTTGGCTAACTGCCTCTCCAATGCTAGGTCGGTGTATCTCTTTTGTTTCTCTATGTTAACTTTATTTATTAGGAGAAAGTCGTCTCAAGAAATACTTTTGCAGGTATGTTAATTGGATCGTATTTATGGGGATGCCTGGCTGATACGAAGGGCAGGAAGATCGTGTTAATAGCTACACTACTGATGGACGGCGTCGTGGGCATTGTGTCTTCATTCGTACAATACTTCTGGGTGTTTCTGATCTTCCGGTTTTTTAACGGCTTTGCGTGAGTATGATACAATAGACTCTGATAAAGCTAAAAGTCAATTTTTGATTAGTAAATATGTTGAGGCCGGTATAAGAAACATTTACATCACAAAATTAAAATTATATTCTAAGACCGAAATGGCTTAGTATATCAAAAATATAAAGTCAAAGTTGAAAGAAAAAATTTCATTTTTTCCACAAATTTCGAAAATTACTCTGGTTTTGATGAAACTTTGTGTATATTTAATAAAGTTCATCAAAACTCGAATGATTTTCGAAATTAAAGAACATTTTTATTTTAATAGAGGAAGGTCACCGATACTGACATAGATCTTTTAAAGCGACATCCCCTTATTTCTTAGAAACTAATCTTTGCACCTTATTAATACTAATAAAAACGTGATCTGTTTGGCTAATTAAAGAAGTACAAACTCATAATTCATATATTTGTGGCTTATTTCTATACCAAATCAGCTAAAAACAAATTCTATGAATCCGAGAAGAAAATTGTGTAATTAAAATAATAGTGACCATATTATTGATAATATTATGTCATTTTAAATGTTTATAGTTTCATAAATTAGTTTTCTTTACAGAATAGGATATATCTTTATTTATAGAATAGGATTGTTGACATTATTGCCTACTGTGTCAGTTTTGGAGCCCATTTTATCAGACGCTCATTTTTGCATAACTTACGAAAAACTTAATTATTGCAAAATTGCAAACAGTATTATAAAAACTGCTTATACTATCTGATAGAAGACACTTTTTAGTTTGTATTTATGTTTCTGAAGTTGTATTTTTACCTCTTGTTTAAGAAATATTGCCTAAAAACAAAGTGATATGTCAGTATCGGTGATCTTCCTCTACTCTGTGTTTTTGAAACTAATAAGCCATTTCGAAAATATAGTTATATGAAGTTTTCGTCTTGAATTAAAATGCGAAGAATCACTCCTAAATTTTTAAAATATTTAAAGACAATTCTATATAAAATAATTTTAATACTCAGTTAACAAAGTTTTAATTATTACGTAGCGTGACCGGCGCCATGGGCATCTGCTTTCCGTATCTCGGCGAATTTCAACCTACGAAATACCGCGAACGCTGTCTCTGTTGGATGGAGATGTTCTGGACGGTCGGTGTGATAATTCTACCGCGTAAGTACTCCTATATCCTATAATCTACCTCTTAAGAGACAAGAGTTCGAGAAACTGGCATCCAAGTCGAAGTAATTTCTAGTAATCGCCTGGCTGATCATCCCTATGGATTTTATTGTCGTGAGTAACACGTTCTACTTCAAATCCTGGAATCTCTTCGTCGCGCTCTGCGCTCTGCCATCACTCATGCTTGGTTTGTGGCTATTTACTTTTCCCGAGAGTCCGAAGTTCCTGCTGGAGTGCGGCGAAACTGATGCTGCCCTCGAAGTATTCAAGTGGATTTACTCGCGAAATACCGGCGCTGATCCAGAAACCTATCCGGTAACGTTGCTTTAATTTTCTCGATATAGAAATAATGAAAAACAATGACGTTAAACTCTCTTATGTGCGTACTTTGCAAAATTAAAACATTAATATAAAAAATGAACATGAAAGAGTGACTTAAGTATCTAAATATTTAGCTATTATAACAGCTACAATAACAGATACAAATCTGAAAGTGATTTTGTTAAACTATCAAATATATATATATTATATATATATATATATATACATAATTATGTAAAACGTTCAAATTGGTTGCTAAAATGTCAACATTTTGTGTAGCGTTGCTCATCATGCTTGAGTTTCCTACATACTTATATTGATGGTCTAACAAAATGTTTAGATCGGTATCTACCTAAACTTTTAGATACTTCAGCAATTGATAATAATTAAATGTTTGATAAATATGGAATATGTCTAATGAACAATTAATGATGAAATAAACTAACTATAACTATGACTTCAAAATATTTGACATTTTGAATTACATTAAAAAATAAAAATACAATTAAAAAGTGACTTTAAGTCCATCATTTTCCGTATTTGGAGAACATTTTTAGTGTGTTCTAAAAAACAATAATTCTAAATTAAATATTCTACTTTATTTTTTCTTTTCTTTTTCCATTCCAGGTAAAGTGCTTACAAGAGAAGGTGAAACATCAAGATAAAAGCACCAGGTCGCTGAAGCTACATAAGCGAAAGGATCTAAAGGTTCTGTTCGCAGAAATACGTGATCTGACGAGTACGCTCTGCAAGCCGCCTTATTTACGTAATACCGCACTCGCCTGCGTTATTCAATTCGGACTCACCAGTAGCTACTATACTCTGATGGTTTGGTTCCCGGAATTGTTCACTAGGTAAATTTTGTTATTAATCTACGCGCGTATCTTATCAGTTCTTCCAAGTTTTTAGGAAAGGCTCTTTCGCATCATATACATTATACTTTGTAATTCTCGAAAAGCGATAGAATTTTTTGGGGACCTGATAGTAATACAACTAAATTTGAAAGCAGAAAAGATATTTTATTCTATTAAAAATAATTCTTTCTCTTTTTGTATTCTTTTTTTCTTTCCTTTATTCCTTCTCGCGTCAATAATTTCACTAAAATCCTCACTGGTCATTTTCTTATCTTTCTATATTCTTAGCTTCGTCTTCTTTACTTCATGATTATGTAATATTTCAGTCCTAATCCATAATCTTTGCATTGTATTCGACAGATTTGAGCAGTTCGAGCACGCGAATCCTGGTGAGACGACGTCGGTGTGTATAGTGTCCACCTTGCCGGACAACACGACCTTCTTCAACCCTTATGGATGCGACACGATAATTGCGCCCTCCGTTTACCTGCACACCGTGTACATTGGCCTCGCGTGCATCCCCGGCTCGATCATCCTACCCCTTTTCGTGCACAAACTGGGCGCGAAGTTCTTCCTGAGTAAGTAACGGCATTTCTTGAGTAAATGATAATTTGAAATACCTTTAAAAAATGAAAAAGAAATGGAGTGAAAGGATATGATAATTGTTTGAACAAATACAATTAAATTCCAGTCCTCATAACAAAATTAGATTAGATTCTAATAATTAAAGTCTAATTAGATCTCTAAACATTCAATCAGATTTAGGTTTTCATAATATCAAAGTGACACAACTAAAAAAATTAAGTTTCCTAAAAAAGAGGAAAATTATTTTTCAACTTAACAGAAAATTGTTGAAAAATAATCAAATAATATCTTCAAAAAGCATGTATTCTTAACACGATCAACTGTTATTTTTATCATTTTTGTTTCACAACTATTAAAAAAACCATCCTTTTTAGCTATTTTGACACCATTTTGACAATTTTTTAAAACCATTGGTCGTGATATTTTGACGATTTTTTTATAAAGTTAAGTGTTCACTGTTGATAACTGATGGAGTAATTTTATTTATCTAGCTCATTATATAATTTAAAAACCACTTTGTTTGACTTCTGTCACTTTTGAAGTAAACGAGAACAATATATAATTAAATATCAATTACATTTTAATGGAACTATACGAGACGTTTGTACTTTCAGTCTTTTCGCTGGTGGTCTCCGGCGCAGTGACGGTTGGTTTCTACTATGTAGTGAACTCAATGCAGAACCTGGTGCTCTCGTGCGTGTTCGAGGCTCTCACGTCCCTCGGGATCTCTCTAGTCTACTGCGTGATTGTCGACATGTTCCCGACGAATCTTAGGTGAGCGAAATACGATTCAAGATTCTTGAACTATTTTGATTCAAGATTTATTACTCCGGTATCATATAACACATTACAGAGTGATGGCCGCAGCTCTATCTCTGACGATGGGTCGTCTGGGCGCCCTAGTCGGCAACCTGGTGTTCGGTTATCTGATTGATTTAGCCTGCGTAATTCCCATCATACTATTCGCCGCGTTTCTCTTCGGTAAGAAAATCTTTCTAGTAAAGTTTAAATCTGTAAGATTTTGAGTTTATGAGATAAGTGATATTCAGTTGAATTTCAACGCGTACAAGATGTAGGAAACATACATAGTTTAGTCCACTCAAATGCAGTGATATAACTCGATTTTCAGCCTGCGGTTTCTTCTCGTTTTTACTGCCAAGGACTGGGAAAGATACGCTGGATTAGCAGAGAGATAACTTTCTTGCATTTCGTTCGAACGACTTGAAGAATCTGTGCCTTGGACCACTCTCTCTCTTCTCTCGCGTTACTCGTTGTATTTATTAATAAATTTATCTATCTTTATTTATCTTTATTCTATTCTTTTATCTTCTATTCTATATAAGTAAAGTGTGCGTGATTAGCGGTCTCAAAGTCTGTCTCGGCCGAAGTCGAGTGCACATTGTCCGGCGAGTTTCGCGGCGGCGCACAGTGTAAGATTTTATAATTTTAGGAGAATTTAATTCTTGATGATCAAACGCTCTAATCAATTTGTTCGAAACTATGCGTATGAGAGGTTTTTGGATTACAAATCTACAATCGAAATGTTGATTTTCAAAATGGTAGACTCAACATGGCGCATTAAAAACCAGAGTTTGGTGAATTTCGCGGATATACATGTTATTTTTTAGAACTATTTTTGTTGATTATGAATCTGAAGTTGATAAGTTTGTTTTTAAATAGATTTATTTACTTTTATTTATTTATTTTTATTCACTTTTTTTAGATATTTTTTTTTCATAAAAAATCGATTAGATAACCAGTCCTCACGACTGAAGGAATCCGCGTGTCGGTTACTATCGCTACCAAATTTTTCTGTTGCGACATGCTCGCGCAAGAAACTTCTCTAACATCTTTCTAGAACGATACTTGATATACATATGTGCTAATAAATATATATATCTTTAACATATATTAAATGATTATTAAGAATTTGTAACTTTGACTTTTTGAATAAAATTCCGCTGGATAACGGAAATCTTACACTGTGGATTTGACGAGTGAGACGATGTGATAGCTTATATCGTCATAATGACGAGTAAAGTTGGGCGAGTACATGGCTAAACTCAGTTATTTTATGGCATCCAATAAACTGTTGAATAAAATCTTTGATAGAGAACAGTACAGATATAAAACTGTTGGATTACAATTTCGTTATGCTGATAATATAAATTCTTTTCTAAAATGCTCGGAATTTGAGTGGCTATCATTGATTTGTACAAAATAATTTTGATGTAATAAGAAAATATATTATTGTAATGTACAATCACCAACTAAAAGATTGCAATACTTTTTTTTAAATAGGATTATGGATTCGTAATTAAAAACTAATCGTTGAGTGGGCTGTATTCCGCAAAACCATAAAAAAAATTTGTTGTAATCTTTTAGTCGATGAATATATGAAATCATGCAGAATATATTGGTGCATTGACACAAATTAAAAATAAGTTTATAAGATTTGATTTTTTTACAGATATTTTGGCCTAAAACAATAGATATACATTACTCAACAAAATTAAAGGATCACTTGTTCCATCCTATAAAAATAGGCAAATTTCAAGATAGAATAACTTCGTCAAAAGTCATCGTATCGAGATGTTTAAAAAAGCATTTTAAAGCTTGAAACCTCTACTTTTCAGATCGGTACTTAAAAAAAATGATCTTGTTGATATTTTGTGAAATTACATAAACATAAATGAAGACGCATCAGATATCAAAATTTTTTACGAAATTTGTGAAGTGCCACGGCGCGAATTAAAAATTGCACACAAATGCGATTTATAGCTTTCGAAAGAGTAAATCTTTACCTTCAATTTTTTTTATGAAGCTTCGTACGATTTTTTTTCACCGAGTTATTCAACGTTGAAGCAAAAACGGTTCTTTTTGTTTATTTATATATATATATACTTAAATTGAAAATCTTGAAAATATATATATATTTTTTATGCGACACAAAAAATAGTTGTTTCGTTCCTGCACAACCTCTGAAGTATTTCATAAAATATTGCTGCAATATTGTTGGAACATTTTGAATATAGGATATATATTACTATAACATTATATAATATTTCAATAATTATTCCAGTTTTATTAATTGCTAACACATATTATTGCTTAACATCATATTCCAAAATACATAAGACAAAGTTATGATAAAAAAATATTCGGAGGCCTAGAAAATACAAAAAAGGTTGGGAATTTCCAGAATATTCGATTTGCGTACTCCTTCTTATAGGACTCCTGGGCGTTTTCTCCTTATGAAAAGCGTAGATATCCCTTTTATGGAATCGCGTACTTATTAACTGAATTGTAATATTGCAACACACACAACATATTGCAATATTTTCTACAAAATATTAAAATTACAATATTTTGCAATATTGTTGTAATATTTTCAATAAAATATTAAAATTTCATTGCTACAACATTTCGTACTGTAGGGGAAGTAATAAACAAATTATAGATCGATAGATTTACAAATAGAGATCGATGATAAATAAATCGCTTTTTCATTATAAAGAAGAACACAGCGGTCTCATCGCTATGCGTGCCTTCCAATGTGCTTTGGAAAGCACGCACGCACGCACTCACGCACGCACTCACGCACGCGCACACACATCCACGCTCGCGTACGTAACACGCATACATTGAACTATATATATATACTGGAATGATCACTTCTATGCATTTAGGTAGGAGGATAGCGAGCTTGCGATAGATAGATATTTGGGGATTGGTGTCAATTGGTGTCTCGTTTATACATCTATACGCAAACGCATCTCTAAGAATACAGGCAAGCTTAAAAATTTATGGTCCGTATTCAGAACACGCTTTTATCTCCGAATTTCTACAATATGCGTAACGTAAAGTATAGCATGTTATAGCGCGCTAACATCGTTGTAAGCGCGTTCTGAATACAGGCCTATTATATCAGTTGACCAGAATACAAGAGGACATACATGCTTTTATATGTATGTATAGTCAAAAGTTTCGAACTTGACTGTACTAGGACATATATGTTTTCTCGGCTAGCGCCAAGTTGCTCAGGAATCATTCCAGTATAGATATAGGCTACGTTCCGTTTTACGCATGATGCGCATGATGCATCATTTATCCTTGTTATTCATCGAATGTTAAACAAGGATAAATGCATTATGCACATCATGCGTGAAACAGAATGCACTCATAGTTTAGTACACGCATACAACATGAGGCTTGTTACAGAGAGAATCGAGGGAGAGAGAAACGGATAGTGTTCTGATTGGTTCCGCCATTTTCAGTTCATTTCCGCAAATGCGTATATGTGTGTATATATATATGTATGGTACATACATCTAGTGTATGCGGCACCGTATGTTCCAACACGCTCCTACCATAGCTCTTACTCACTCCAATGAGGAACTGAAAATGGCAGCTTCCGGTGAATCCGCTCCACTCTTCCTTGATTCTCTCTGGTTTGTCAGCACCTTTCGCGACCTCTCGCGATCAGATGTGCAAACGTACAAAAAACTAGATTCCTTATTAACTAAACGTGGGACGACGATAATGACGACATAATGACTTAAATTATGAATTTTCAGATTCGGACTTTGCGTCGCAAAATCTCCGCTCGTACTCAGATAGCAAAGCGTGTCTCAGCAAAATTATACAAATCTGTGATTGCTTATGATGTTGGCAACTTGCCATAGATTTGTCTTCAATGATTTCAAATATACCGACATTGTAGTAACATGCAGGCAACAATGTGTATATGTATTGCCAGCAGTTTAACAGCAAGATAGCTGCATGAACGTTATCTTATGTTGTCGGCAATATGAAAGCATGATGTTGCATATTATTATGGCAACATGATGGCAGTAGTGCGAATTTTGATGATGACGATTTTAAAGTTGTCGGCAAACTACTGGCAAGTTGCTATCAAAGTTATTATATCATGAAGGCATCAAGTTGTCAATAAATGAGGACTTAGTTGCTACAATTCTGGTAACAATACATGCAATGCATACTTAGCAAGCAACATGCCAGCAACAAGATAGACATGTTACTATCTGGGTAGGGTACGTAGAGAAAAAAATAAATGCACTTATTGTATAACCGGAGTGGAAGCTATCGATTGAGCGTATATAGAAATTGATCAGTTCAGTTGTTATTGAGATTCGATAATCTCGGTTCGCTGCAACTCGTCGACTCGCGTAAAGTAACACGGTCGGTCTAGAATCATGACATGTCGCTGAGTTTGTCTTAGCGTCGAGACACTGTCGTATCTCTTGGTTATTCAATGATTAGTGATGAGAGCACAGCAGTGGATACTAAAAAAATTCTCCTTATTATTAAGGCTTAAACACGATAGGCACAGGCAATAGGCACAGGAAATAACGAGCCATCCAATCAGAGTTCTAAGTTCAATACATAACTTACAATTACTACTACTGCGTGCGGTTTCGAGCTTTGTAAAGAATTTTTCTTCATACTATGTGCGTATTTTGTTAAAATTTACCTAATATACACTACTCAACAAAAAATAAAATAAGAATTGAAGAGTTACGCTGTTAATATAATGGAATATATAAAACAGTTGGGGACTTCCACAGAGTCAATTTTAGTAAGTCACAGAAACACTGGTTTTCTCGGTTTTATCATATGCTTGACAAATATATTCGACCTATTCAATATCCTTAAAGAAAAAGGACTTACTTATTAACGTATAAACTGAATCAAGATTAAAATTTAAGACGCTGTAAACGAAAACGCTGTACTACCATACAAGAAGTCGAATTGTTCGAGAATGTCGACGACATCCTATGATCTCCTCACGGCAAATTGTAAATACACTAGGATTAGATGTGTCGACAAAAACAGCAAAACGAAGATTGCATGAGGTGGGATTAAAATCTTGTAGGGCTAAGCGTAAACCACATATTAACAAAAAAAAAACATGAAACATTTAGCTTTTGCTAAAAAATATGTTAATATGCCTATATCATTTTGGAAAAAGATAGTATAGTCTGATGAATCAAAATTTGAGATGCGACAATTGAAAAAGAAGCAAAGAGTTTGAAAAAAGAAAAATGAAACATACAAGAAATCATTCATTATACCAACGGTTAAATTTGGTGGTGGTTCATTGATGATGTGGGGCTATTTTTCATGGAATGGGACTGGAACTCTAGTATCAATTGATGGTATTATGAATGCCGATAAATACATTGATATTATAAATGAAAATTTGGAAGAGGTAATAGTAAAAATGAATTTGGAGGAAGAATTTATTTTTCAACAGAATAATGATCCGAAACACGTTGCCAAAAAAAGTATGAAATTTTTTAGTGATTCAAATATTAAATTACTCGAATGGCCAGCACAAAGTCCTGACTTGAATCCGATTGAGAATTTGTGATGTATATTGGATTCCAAAGTTCCTTTGGACAAGCAAGAGAATAAAATTGACTTTATCAATAATATAAAATCAGTTTTTGAAAATATTGACAAAGAATATATAGAAAATCTTATAAATAGTATATCACGACGATTAGAGGCCGTAATTGCAGCAAAAAGTAGCAATACTAAGTACTAATTATCAGTTATTGGTAGTGTCCACTTACTTTTGTCCTTCCGTAATTGGTTGACTTCTTGTTTAAATTTAATTTAGGTTTGCATAAAATATTAATATTGATTTTATTTATTAATTAAATAATCTATATAGTATAAGGATAAATAATAAATAAAGCTTAAATATGTATTGTTACGTCCTGTTAATCAGTTTTTGAAAATATTGACAAAGAATATATAGAAAATCTTATAAATAGTATATCACGACGATTAGAGGCCGTAATTGCAGCAAAAAGTAGCAATACTAAGTACTAATTATCAGTTATTGGTAGTGTCCACTTACTTTTGTCCTTCCGTAATTGGTTGACTTCTTGTTTAAATTTAATTTAGGTTTGCATAAAATATTAATATTGATTTTATTTATTAATTAAATAATCTATATAGTATAAGGATAAATAATAAATAAAGCTTAAATATGTATTGTTACGTCCTGTAGACTCTACGATTCTTTTCTTTCGTGGAAAATCGATCGTTGTCAGTCGGATATTATTTATGAAATATAAGTAGTTAATAACAGTCTCGGACTGTTTATGGAGAGAGTAATCAAAGAGTAAACTATCCCTTATTTTTCACCACGGATCTAAATATCAACCACAGGATTGAAGATCAACAGAGACGTGTACACGTGATTCTTTAACGGAATCCGGGTTCACAAGTCGATGAAAAATTTGATAAATATCATATTGATATTAGGTTGAGATCATACGTAAATCAATTATCAATATGATATTTCGAAAATTTCATCGTGATATCCGAAAAATATCATCTAAATGTCGACGATCTAATCGTTATTCAACTCGTATCATACTAAAGTCGAATCAACATCTTTATATATTGAATATGATATCTACTAGATTTTAACTAAATCACCAATAATTGGTCGATACTTATATGATATCTTCTATGTATCAAATAAATAATACATCTGCAGTGATATCGATTATATGTCGATACAATATCGACGAAAGTATCATGCAGAGGGATCTATCGTTTATATAACACTAACCTATACTTTCTTTATCATATTTCACTAGCGGTAATAATGTTTATTGGATATTCTACATGCCATCGAAATATGAAAGAAGAAGACAATAAATATAACAGGTATGTTTATACTTCTTTTTATTACATCATATATTTTACACATTTAAGTTTACAATATGGCACGTAATAATTAATATTTTCAAAATAAGAAAGAGAGAGAATCTTATTTATTAATTAATATTTTGGTAAGGATATACAAATTTTACTTTTTTAAGTAAACAAAAACTTTAATTTATATAACATATTAATTAAAATTTTTATTTATTTAAATGTATTTAGTGCAAATACATGCATATATTTTCCCGCAGTAAAAATTATTATCTATTCTGACATATCCTCAGTCACCTTTAAAAATGTTAAGAAATTGTGCAATATAACATTCAGTATCAGAACATCTTATCATAATAGCTTTCTGAACAATACGTTGTACAGAGCGAATTTTTAAACTTCCAAACATGTAGAAAGAGCATAACCTTGTATGAGAAACTTTACATCGTGAAGGATATGGTGCTACAATCTCTGTATCTTCCAAAATAATTGCAGTCAAAAGAGCAAAGATAGATGTCTGCCCACTTAAAGAACTGACAAAAAATCTTTCAATACAAGCATATTCGAGTCATCATCTAACTTAACAATTATGATCAATTGTTTTGCTTCCTTGTTTGGCATAACATCGAGAATGATATTTGACATGATCTTTTATCATCCTTTCATAACATATATTTGTTATATGTATTCCTTCCTCAGTTAAGGCAATTGTCTCCTCAACAGTAAGAGGAATCTCTACTTCTTTTCCAAGTAATGTAACATTAGCAAATTTTGTTACATGTTTTTGTAAATGGTAGTTAAATATTATTGAACACAATAATTTATTGTTGAATCAGCAATATTGTATTGACCAAGTAACCGAGAAAGTGACTGAAGGTATGTGTACTTACGAGCAATTTGCGTTAATACGCCACGAGTTCCTTTTACAAACTTTAGAAGGAATCCATTTCCACTTTCCCACGAAAATGCAGAATAGCACCACAATGGCCCAAACATTAATACCGTTCTATCTAAATGCAGCAACAAATGTACGTTGAACGTCATATTCTGAGGACCATATAATTTTTGGAAATGTATTACGTATTGAACCAGATTCCATGTGGTGTTATCGATATCAGAAATAGAAATCTTGTTTCGAAGGAAAGTATAAATGGCAGAAACAAGTAAACAATGGTGTTTATAATATTTCAAAGGCAGAATATTTTTCAAGCATGGCAAGCTATAATAAAGAAGCCACGTACGCCATTCATTAGCTTTCCAAAAAGAACGCTCTTTAAGTGATCTGGGAAGTCGTGGAAAACTTGAAGGTGGACGTATTGCTAAAAGTCTATTATCAATTTCATGACGCTTTAATCCAATATAATATTTTTCATTATGAGACGTACTATCTAACCACAGACCAGTGACAAGTCTGATTACACCTAAAAGGACACAATGCATGTAATCTAACACAAATCCATGTACAAGATTAAATTCTGAAATAACTGCTACAGGACTAACACCTTTAACTCCACGAACTTCAATACCAGTTTGCTCAGCCTGTAACATATCTTTTCTAATACCGTCATTGGTTCGATCTTCAACCTCGTATATTTTTATATTAGTAGCATTTTCAATTCGCGTCACGGTGTAAGTAAGACTATTATCTTGAAGCATATTGATCTCAAAATTATTGTGTATATCCATCGCATATTTGACTGTGATTGGACTCGTATCAGGCTCAGCAGATGGCATTAGACCATAACCAGGATGAATACAATAATTACATCCATAAAATCGTTAAATTGCTTTATTCGCTGAACTAGGGGCTTTGCTATGGAATCAAGAACACAGTTTAAAACAACAATTTTACTGTTAATGCGAACTCCAGTTGGAGATGTCCAATTTAATCCTTCAGAGTACAGCTTTTTGGCTTCACATAAAAAAGGGGAAAGAAACAGAATCATATCTGGATCTTTATCTCCAAACCAAAGTCCACATACCATTGTATTTTTTAATGTAAAACGTTTTTCTGGTGGAAATTCATTTAGTCTAAATTGGATTGGCCATAATGTATTTTTGCGAGATTCAAAAACAGGACATCCATCCGTATTAAAAGTTATGCTTAAGTTATTTCTATTGCTCAAGATTGACCCATTTTTACATAAATCTCTATAGAATGTTCCACAGAACGTGTCTGATATATCATTTGTATTTAGATATTTATCTCTGTAACGTAACAATTCCATTATATTTTCGGTTGTCTCTAATATATAATGTCCTTATTTGCTCCTCTATTGAAAAAGTTATAAAGAAATGTCCATTATTCATTTTGGAAATGTCACAATCTGTATTACATATAGGACATTTAATGTTTTGCTCGCATCTCTTTTCTGTAGGATTGAAATGTTCTCTTAAATAAGTGTTACAGTTACTACAGTAAAAATGAAAATCTGGCTTTAGTTTAGTTTTAAATATACTTCGAAATGAATATTCAGTTTCAACAACTTTTTTATCTTTAAAAATAGAGTTAATGAGTTTCAAAAAATCTTTTATAGCTACATCTGTAATTCCATGTCTCAACATAAAATGAAGGATCATAAGTAAAACTTCAAATTTTGTGGTACTGACTTCATCACATAAAGGCATATTTAAATCTGGACGGATCTTATGATGAACAGTTTCATTAATTTCCATAGCCTCTTCTTCGTTAATAAGTATATGAATATCATTTTGATCCTGCAAGAACAAAGGTACTGAACTTATAAAATACAAGACAAATAAAACTGAAATATTGTATGAAAAATAATATGAAATAAAATTCAAGTTTTCAGAAAGACTACGAACCAATATATCGCAAAGTAAGTAAATCATAATAACAAAATAGATAAGAGTTTGAAATGTCCGTTATTGAAATGTTTTAGACTCTGTTATAGGTATGTTTTAGACTCTGATAATTATATGATATTACTTGTTTTTTAGTAAACAATGGTGTTTATAATATTTCAAAAGCAGAATATTTTTCAAGCATGGCAAACTCTTATTTATTTTGTTATTATGATTTACTTACATACTGATTTTGCGATATATTGGTTCGTAGCCTTTTTGAAAACTTGAATTTCTACTATTTGAACCGTGTTATACAATAGAATATGAAATAATATGAAATGCGATTCTTGGTTTATAGTATCTGAAGGCTGTAAGACGATCTTAAATATAAGAATCGATTATGAATCCTCTTATTCATTTACCTCGTTCCATATATTTTCAAGTAAAGAACTAGATTGCAGAAATTTAACATCAATATCAAATGCGGAATCTGTGTCAATTTTCTAGGAAGAGAAAACAATGTCTTGTTAAATTATATTGGATAACTTTTTCTTGTTAGAATTGTCTCTACGTATATTTTAATAGCTAATCAAAATTACTGTTTTTATTACAAAATCTATATCTGAAAATTTTTATATACATGTATTATAAAATTTGTGAAGATTTCGTCAAAATTTTACTTCATTGAGAATCTCTTCATTATTTTTTTCAGACTTATCACAAGTAGGCGTTTCCTCTAACAAATGTATATTTTCAGCAGAAATACAGCCAACATTTACAAGTTGACCTCCTATTTGTGGACATACAGCTGCATTTTGCTCCTATTAATACAAAATAAAATTCGTATTAAAATTGTGTATAATTTATCTTTTCTTAAATATATAATAATTATATATTATAATTATAATATAATATATATTACTATGTACAAGTGCTATGTATAAAAGTCTCATTTGTTAATTAAATACTCAAAAGGTACTGTACGCAGCTAAATGACTTTCATTAAAATTCATCATATATTTAAAATCTCTCGAGAGAAAATACAATTCATATTGATGTTCAATAAATATACAACTTCTAAATTATTTGTTGCAGAAATATTTCACTGTGCACATATACCATACCTGTTCAGCAAGTTCCTGTTGTCGTTTATTTCTTGAATGTTTTGTTTGCTTCGGCTCTTTTGGATTAGGATGCTTTAGCCATTGCTTGTATTCTCTTGGTCTCTTGGGCATTATTTCATTCAAATATTTATGTCACAATTAGCACAATGTCATGGGTGTCATTTGCAAAGTGACTTTGTATGAAATAAAATTTCGAGAGAGATTATTTCTCGTTTAACTATCTTAAATATTTAACCTAATATTTCATGTGTCGGTCGACACATA
>NW_017257253.1:6948-10923 GCF_001594055.1 Mycetomoellerius zeteki | reverse complement strand
TTATTAAAGTTTCAAATATTAAAAGTATTCTATACTTAATATTTGAAACTTTAATAACGTTTTTAATATTATTTTCCTTAATTTTTCTCATTTCTTTTAATGTGTTTTTTTTAACCTTATGTATATTTATGTTTGTAATGCAGATTTATATGTATATTCATGTAAAAATTGATTTATAATTTATTTTAATTATTTTGTATTAATTAATATATGAAATCTATATATTAAACTAATATTTAAATTTGTATATTTTTTTAGCTTAATATATTTCAACACGTAGGTGGACATAATGCGCATATTATGATACGTAACATATTACGTAAAACTGTAACAGATACCTTGGCACAAAATTTTAGCTGGGCAGGAAAGAAAACAAAAGAAAGCTTCCAAAATTTACGTATTGCACAAATAATTATACGTAAGTGTACTGTATTTTTAATATAATTTTAAGTTGAATTTTTTTAATATAATAAAAAATTTGTCTAAACATGCATATTTATATTACAATGTTTTCAATAACTTTTTATGTCTCAAACACACAGAAGCTGTTTTTCAGCGACAATTCTTCGGATTAAAGGTTAGTATGTAATTGTTATAAATACGAATTATTATATATAAAATTTCTATTATAATTATTTACTGCTTAATTATATGTATATGTAGGTATATTATATTTATGTATGTGTATATTTCTATAATTAAATCAATATTATACGTTACTGTTTTATGTATTAATCCTACATATAAAGACTCTAAGGAAGAATTATATAAATCTTTGGAAGCAGAAAGAGTTAGAGCAACTTCATTTACCAATACTTCATCTGTGGAAACCGTCATTTCAGAAGATGTAATATTCTATGATTTATTTCTGTAATAAACAAATTGTTTATACATTTTTTTCTTTCTACAAATTTTTTCTTTTTTCTTTTTATATATAAATTCTATTTTTCTGTAATTTATGATATTATTTGTAACAGGTAAAGAGTATTTCTACAAAGCTAGCATTAAAGAGTAAACAGAAGAATATTGCTACACTATTGCAGAAATGTAATATGGATAATTTAACAGCTATTGTATCTAATACTAGTGATAACTGTAATCATCAACACATACAAATTTCTTGTAATAATGAAAGTTCGAACACACTTATTGCTAAGAAAACAAAAAATGATTTAAGTAAGAATACAAAGATGATTAAAACTGACAGTACTGAAAGTAGCAACAGTGACAGTGATGAGAAAGAAGATTATGTTTCTGAAGTACACAAAGCATTTAAAGAAGAAATAACGAAACTACATGAAAAAATTATGAGTTATGAGCAAATTATACAAGTATTAAAAAAAGATGCATTGCAAAATGAGAAGCATTGGGAAAAGAAATATAATGTTGTTCAGCAGCAAAATGAGGAATTAAATCAAAAAGTTAAACTTTTATCTGATCTCAATATCGAGCTCTAGGTACAATTAAGTTTGAAAAAAGAGATTTCCTCTCTCTCTACAGATACAGTGAAAAACATTACATATAATGATCTATCAGATATACACCAAACCTTGGTTAGTATTATACTTTTTTTTTTAGAAAACAACTATTGTATCTTTTCATTTGAGATTACTTAGAACTACTTCCTTATTGTAAGGAATCTTTCTCATTTTTATTTCTTTAAAATTTTTATATTTGTTTCAGATATTACCTGTTGATGAACCTGTTGATAACAATAATTTTAAAATGATTGAAACCGATCAATCAACTGAAGATTGTTTTTTTTCAATAGTTACACAAAACATTACTGAAGGGCAGCAAAGACCTTCAAACATAATTGACGAAGTCAACGATTATTGTTCAAAAAATGCTTTTAGTGAATCTAAAATGTGCTCATATCCGTTGGATAAGGTATAGTAGTGAAATATTTTCGAATATTCCTTATTTTTCCAAAATCACATTGCCATTTCTATTCTTACAGGTAAAAATAATCTCTAAAGAACAATTTCTGGCAGCTAATAAAAATTTAACTGACGGAAAAAATCATGATTCTCGATTTATAAAAACGATGAGCGAATTAGAGTGGACCAAAAGTGAAATGGAAAAGCGAACTGCTAAAAAATCAAAAAATTGCAATACTTTGCCAATGTGTACTCCTGAAAAGGTGGATTACTTAAAAAGTGAGTAAATTTTGTACTTTCTGTATGTCAATTTTATATGTATGAATTCTATGAATGTTCTATGTTTTATTGTAAAATAAATGCTATATGGCGTAAAATTCCTCATAGTAGCTGAAATATTTTCTTATCTCTATTTTGCTATATTCTTTAAATATTATATATTATGAATTATGTATCTCTTGAACTACATATAATTTATTTTACTTTAGCTCTCCTTGATAAAAGAATGGATATGGAGAAAGTACCTCCTGATATGCAACAAAGAGATAAGAGGAAATTGGAGGTAGTAAACTACCTATGTGACAAATTTTCAACCATCCGCAGAGATAACAAAAAACGCCAAAAACAAGAAAACAAAGACAATTAAAATTTTAATAAGAAAAATAAAAAAAATTTCTGCAGAAGACATTTATAGTGCATGACTAGCACTCTAAAGTTTTTAATAATATATTAAACTTTTCTTTTTTTATATATCTTTTATATATTTTATGATATTATTTATAATAATTTGAGAAGTGATCAAATATAATATAGTTATTTATTTTGTAATGCCTTCTGCATAAAGTAGTATTTAGTAGTATTTTGCCAAAAATAATATAGCATTATATATATATTTTTAATACTTTCTGTATGAAGATCCAGATTATTAAACTGAACCTCGAACTGCGAGCATTTCGATAAATATATGTTACACAACTCAGTAAAAGATAATGAAATATTCTCGCCAAAATACTCGTGGTTCGAAGTTCGACTCAATATTCAGCTCGATAATATATATTATATAATAATATATTATAAATAATAAATTTCATATGATCAATTGAATTTTTAGTTATAATTTTACGTCAGCTGTTTACAAAAAAATATCTACTTATATTAGGGACGGGCGATACGCATATTGATACGCTAAAAATCATTTGGAAATTGCCTTTGAAGATGAAAAACGAAGAATTTTTTAACAAAAATATTGGTTTGAAATATCCTCAAAGATAATTTCTATCCAAAATTAGCAGAATATCATCTTTGAGATATTTCAAACCGATCTTTTTATCAAAAGTCATTTGTTTTTCACCTAGGCTGCGTTCGGAAACATCACCCGAGTGTATCGTCTTATCCTCGTTTAATAGGTGAACAACAAGAATAAGACAATACTCGGGTGATGTTTCCGAACGCAGTCCTAAAGAGCAATTTTCAAACGATTTTTAACGTATCAATCGCCTACTAGATATCTATTAGATATCTACTGATTTCTAGTACTGATATCTATTAGATATTACGTATATATCAACTAGAAATCAATGCAATATCTATGGAATGTCTTATTGATTTATGGTTGATTTAATATCAATGCAGCGTTGATAAAGTATTGATTTTCTTTCAAAGATCAATAGAAAGTCTAATCGATATCAAATCAAATGGTCCGAAAAATCATAATTGATATATCCATTTGATCATCGACTTGTGAACCCGGTAACATACATAATTATTGATACTTCTAAAATTTGAATCTGTTTTATCACGAGATGTTTCTAAGAAGAGATTGCGAATCTAGCGATAAGTTTCACACGAGACAATCAAAGTTTACACTAGCCACCCACTCCTATCCTTGGCGACACCACCCAAAATTGACTAATCCGATGCAAGAAACGGGGCGGATGACTAAAGTCAATTCCATCAATAAGCTCTAAGTGATCTTAAATTTTTTAAACAAAAGAGACCATCAGTACCTTTCTGGGGGCAAATCCCGCCAATCAAAATCTTAATCGGTCAAGCTATTACATCCCATAAGGATCCACCTCCAAAAAGAGTCCTATAT
>NW_017257253.1:3849-6786 GCF_001594055.1 Mycetomoellerius zeteki | reverse complement strand
GTATAATATCTATTATTTTCATCAATTCAAATCTCGTAGTGGGTGACCGACCACGTCGCTCCCGGGTTTCCCGCGCGGCTAAATGCCAATGGAGACAGCGGATTAGGGAGGCCCGTCAGCTCCTAGACGAAGCCTATCACGAATTTTTAGCTACCTTAAATAACAACGATAACATAAATAATAGTGATAATCATAGTAATACTTTAGACCCAGTCTCAGCCCCTTCTTCCCCTAGCATCCCTCACTCTTTAAATCTATACCCTTGCTCACCTCCAGTTCCTTTCTCTCCATCTGCTTCTTCACCTCCACTTGTGCTACTCTCCCTTCCACCTCCTCTCCGTTCTCCTTCCCCTGACGCGGAATCCATCTCATCTCTCCTAACTCAACGAATTTTTCCCGACACATCCCCCCTTTCTCGTTCTTCCTCTCCCGCTGACTCCACGTCGAGTGTGGAGTTCGTGGCCGAAATTCCCTCAGCTCGTCCTCATTATTATTACCACCATGGTTATCACTGATCCTTAAATTCCCTTTTTTCCCAGTTCCAAATTTCCACCGATCCTCTCCGCCAAGACGCCTTTACTATAACGTTCGAAAACGCAGATCCCGACGAAGTCCGAAACGCCATAATCGGACAACCTCCAGACGCTCATATCCCTGTTTTCCTTCCCCACTCTCCTCATCCTTTCTTAGTCTCGGTACGTTTTTTCCTAAATTTCTTCCCCCTTCTTCTTGTACTATTAATGAAATCCAGTAATCACCTTTACTTAATTTGCATCCGCCCTGTGGTTTCCTTCCACTGAAAATTCTTACGCACATTCGCTCTCCTAATTTCACGACACCAATTTTTTTGTATTTATCATCCAGGTCCGCATTAATGTTCGCGAATACACACAGACATATACACTTCAATGTTTACATACCTTTTACTCCTTAAGAAACATTATATCTAAATGTTAAGTAATTTAGTTTACAGTAAAAATAAGATTGTTAATGAGAACCTAAAAATTAAGTTATTAATATGAACCACGATAAAAATAATAATAATACCTATAATATTCAAATTGTTACTCCCCGCTAGTGGAATCATTGGTCAATAAAAATAATTACATGTTTAAGTAGAATATTTTGGTGTTAATTTCTTTTATTTCCTCGTATATCGGCCCTGCTAATAAAGATTTGCACACAGTCCTTTCCCGGGTAAAAGCGATTCAGTTCGTTGACCTACAATAGGACCTACGATCGTACGACTCTTGAAATCGGAGTCATAGCGTCTTATTGGGACGTTGACCCATATTTTGGAGTCACCTAAGTGCGTTCGACTCGCTCCACCCCCTTCCACTCGGATGCATGCGAGACATGGCTCTAACGTCCTTCCATACTCCATCCTTCTCATTTCTTCTTTCTTTCAAACGATCCATTCATACATTAGGAGTTGGACGTAACAGTATCTATGATGTTATATTGATTGAATTTCATTAATATCCATTTTCATCACCTGTCCACTTACTTTTGTCCCTGACTGTATATATATATATATATACAAGCAATTCGAAACTAACTACAAAAAACTACTCGTTAGACATGAAATTGAAGCTTCGAATAAAGGTAATTGCCTTATTAACGATGTCCAAATTTTATACGTATCATCAGAAAGAAAAAGAAGCGATGGTTTGTTCACAGAAGTGGATAATATAGAATTATCTGCTGACGCATTTGATCATCATTATTTATCGAGATTATATGTCAACTCAGTCCACATATTGATGAAGTGGTGAAATACATTAGTGGATTCGTTGTCAGGAAGCTGTTAACAAATATTTGTCATGTCTGTGCAAATTTGTTACTGCAAACCAAGAAGACTAGAACCAGGAGAGTCAACTCGCGTGGTGGGGGTGAGTCAAAAAGCGTCACCCGCTGCTTACCCCCAACCCCTGTTGAGGACGATGCTCAGTAGCTCACTGCGCATCATCCCCACCCTTTTGGGGACGATGCTCAGTAGTTTATGCTTGGAATATTGTTTTTCGATTTTCTTTATCTCCAGGATTGAAGTCACAATTTCGAACACAGCACACTCGCTTGGGCATCGTAAATCACATCGGATTAAATTTTTACGGTTTATGTTTAGTTCAAAATTCAATCAAACAGAAACAAGGTACGTTGACATGCGCAGTCACGAATTGAAACCGACTATGTAGAGCAACAGAGGATGAAGCGCAAGAGTGGGGGGTCGTTCGTTTCCACTTCTTGCCTCACCCCCACTACCGCTTTTACGCCGAGTTGACTCTCCTGGTTCTAGTCTTCTTGCTGCAAACTCTACTAATTCAATACTAATTAATATAAAAAACAGAGGTAATTTAATTTTTCCTTCACAAGACGTCATTAAAATAACACAATTTTGTGAAAGAGTTATTAGAGCCAACTATAATATTGTTCGCACCAGAAATAATATTAAGGCAATTTTTACAAAATTTTTCGAGATATTTGCGATTCAGTTTTTAATGATAGCAAAATGACTGAGCATATAATGCATCAAGATTTATTCGATAACCATAAAAGTGAACTCGTTAAAAGTATTATTGAAATTTATCTAAAGAACCCCGCACAAAATATACGGAAAATGGGTCCCGACTAATTTGACTGAATTTGTAATATGTTGTAGTTCTGATCGTCCTGATCAAAAGTCTCCACGGGCACGAAGTAAAAATAATGAACAATTTTTGAATTATTGTATATCAAACTCTGCCAAAACAGCGATTTTGCTGTGATCAAATGCGTTTGTTTCAAGGGCGCTACTGATGTGGGACGAAAAGAATATGTTAGACATAAGTACAAAAAATTGATTCATTTTAAACACAATAAAAATTTTATTAAACTCACTTTTTTATATACGTATTATATACCAAGTTAAATTCTGTAAATTTAATATCACAAAATTTA
>NW_017257253.1:0-563 GCF_001594055.1 Mycetomoellerius zeteki | reverse complement strand
GTGCGTGCGTGCGTGCGTGCGTGCGTGCGTGCGTGCGTGCGTGTGTGTGTAAATACTTATAACTTCCTACACTTTTCTACTCCAATGTCATTTTGAATAGGTTATTCAACTATTATTCGACTATTATTCATTGTAGTATTTACAGCATAACGTTTGACAATTTCAATGCATGCGCACAGAAGACGATTAGGAACTTATCTATCTCTCTCGCATAGATCTTGGACGAATCGACCATTCTAAGAATTATGTACATACTTATTAATGAACGGACAGTACGTGAGCGTAGTACAATGAGTGAATTTAAGATAACAGGAGCGTTACTGTAGAACGTAAGACTATCTGATTACAGGATGACATTTGCCTTTTATCATAAATAATTAAATGCGGATATCAAGTAAAAATAATTGTTTATGAATGTTCCCATAGAGTTGGTGTCTGATGGTATTGCAAAGAGATGGGATTATATATCGGAGAAGACTGTTATACCATTAAATGAGTTTTTAATTGCTGTTTGTTTGGTTTTAAACTCCACCCTTTTTATGTTTAATAACAAATTTTACAAA
>NW_017257252.1:36149-55725 GCF_001594055.1 Mycetomoellerius zeteki | reverse complement strand
AATATAAAGTCTTTTTTTATGTACTTGGCATATGTTTTTTCACCTTTGTAAGGTGTATTTTTTTATAGGATTTCATTACATAAATACAAAAGATGATTTAATAAAAACAAAGCTGATGCGATCCCCAAACAATGGACGCCTGCGGCCACGACACACGTGTGTTTTCCGCACCGCACGGCTGCGTGCCCAGACGAGTGAAGGGTTTCCGGCCGTATATTGAATGCAATTTCAAAGGCTCGGTCAAAATCGGCAACACTTTTTCAAAAATATTAATAAAAACACGTCCGACCTGTTCAAGCAGTTGGACGAGACCAGACGAGACTGTATGAATTCGTACAATAACCTAGAGTGCGTTTTATTTTTCTTTATTATTTGGTGAATAACAATGACAAATGATGTATCATGCGCTTCATGCGTAACTCGGAACTCATCCCTGTATTCTCGACACCCACGTATACTCTGTCAGTGATGCAATTTTCAACCCGCTTGCAGCCCTCGATTACACCGCCATCGGTCGACGGTCTGGCGTAACCGGTAGCACACGCAAGCACAAGCTCGTGTGCTACAGTGCGGAGCATTAATTCGCTGGGTCATAGTAGTGGCTGGACTTATCGACGCTGAGTCGGTAACACTCAAAGCGCGCGCGCGCGCGCTTGAAATAAGAAGAGTCATTGATAAACTGTGTAGAAATTTATTGCATTTTTTTCCTATTGCGTATAAAATTATATATTCTTGCAGAAATGCATGAATTATATCTCCGTTTATGTTTGCACTGTTCTTTATATCTATTATTAGGTGTTGAACTTAATTCCTGCCGCTTGCTACTAGAGAATGCTGGCTCCAACGCTGGCGAGTTTCAACGATGAAGTCATATATGTCTGTTGTAGTTTAGACATCGCTGATTCAATCCTCACAGATTAGATTTCTCGACACCAAAGAGATTTTCCAATCGATTGAAAATGATCATCCGTAGCCAACAATCGACGCAAAGTCATTTTGTTGCATGTGTAAAATATTTGGTAATTTTCGGCAACTCGTCCCTGCACGGGAGCTAGCGACATCTCGCTAGCCGCTATTTCGTTCGCTCGCATGAGTACGGCTGCGTGCACTCGTGCAGGAAGAAAAAGCTGGAGCACGGCAGCCGCAGCGCGTTTCGGCAGACGGTGCTCAGGTTGTAATAATTTGTATGTTCGTCTCGTTCTGTTCGTCTTTTTGTGCGAAGTTAGCACTTTAATTTATTCGTCGCAGTGTATTACAGAATTAGAATAAAGCCAGTGATCGTGTTTGAAATAACGTGACTGTTTATTCCAGACCCTTGTCTCGCCGTTATCTATCGGTGACATCTTCGTACATTCCTACAATAAAGGATATTAACCGTTAAATAAAATACTGGAAATATATTCATGTCTTACACATGATAACGCTCGACCGCATGTCGTTGTCATTCCGGTTAGTTGTAAATAATATCCTACAGTTTATATTACAGTAGTGAGATTTAATTGCATTTATTCCAGTCATTTGTAATTAATATCTTATACTTATTTTGATACTTACCTCACACAATCGCGAAGAGGTGGTCGGTGTCCATTTATCTCGTTGCATATTGTCAACCCATTTTGTCCCACGTTTACCCTTCGGGAAGGGGAGAAGAGCCTATAGCCTTTGTCAATCCGATTTGCAATTAACTGCGGCACAGCTAGGCATTTTTTAAATGCGAATACTTATGCCCTTATACGATTTACTTTGCAGCAAGAATCAATTTTGGAGACGAAAAAACGGCAGGAATTAAGTTCAACACCTAATATGTTATTCTATGCACGTACACTTATCTAAACCAATACATGCTAAAGATTTGATAATGCCTAAAAGATTTAATATTTTTATTTTAAAGTATAATGAAGCTTTAATTAAACCTCTTTATTTAAAATTCTTTTGAGATCTCTAGCACATCGAGTTTATCAGCTACATATTTTCAAAGGTAGCAAAAAAAAATGCGTAAAAGGTTTTAATCTTATTTATTAAAACCTCTAATTCTAATTTTAATCTGAAGTTATAAAAGCAATGGCGAATTTTAATATATGATCCAAAACGAACCAAGCGTTTACAGCACGTTGAGATTCTATTATTATTATTTGATTCTATTAGACTATTTGGTTCTATTACTATTTGATATGCGTACCAGCTTAGTCTGGCCTAGTTTACATCGTCATTTGTATCATTTGATATGCGTATCAGTTTAGTACGATACTCTTGCTTGATACGCTCGTACCAAAATAATTCGACGGCGTTTACATCGTGCGTCCTAAATGTTTAGTACGAATTTGATACGAATATAGTACCTGATACGCGTATCAAGTGCACGATGTAAACTAGGCCATTGTGACTGATCATTGACCCAATCTACATCATTTTTTCGTCATGATTCAGTCAATATAATGTCAAATTGATATTATATTTCGACTTTCTGTTTTCATTGGGTAATTAAGCTATCTGGAGATGCTGTCTTCTTCGAAACTCTCTTTGCCAAGGTAAGTGTGGAGTTCTTTGCCATATTGTATTATATTATATTTTTTATTAGAAATAATCGTGCTGTTTTCGCTTTTATCTTTTCTTACAAGAATCAAATAAAAAATATTTTATATATATAAAACAATACAAGGTTAGAGATGTATGCAAAACTATCATTATAATCTAATATAAAATAATTTAACCAGTGCTGGAACGTATCTAGGTAAAAGTATCTAGAGTTATAAAATAATTTAACATACATGTAATTACAATACTTACAGATGACATTTTCCGCCTTTTCAATGTTCCTTTACCTATATTCGTATCTAGTTATTTTTTGATGCGGTATCTTTTAAGTTTTAGGTACATAGATACAAGGTATTTATACACAAATACAGTCGCCGCCATTAAGAGTGCCTTCCTACAAGTGACACAGGGTATCGGAACGGAACGATGCTGATTGGTTGCCCCTATCACTTTACCTTTCCGATTCCGTGTTCCGATTCCGTTTTTCATGCCCATGGAATAGCATCCTCATCCTATCTCTTTTCTGTCAATATTCCGTTCCGTTGTTTCTTTCTTCATGAGAAGGCAGCCTTAGGCCTCGTTCTACAACTCGGTTAACTCTTAACCGAGGTTCAACTTATTCATTGTCTGTTTCTAATTCTAGAATTGGAAAGAGATGAGAAACAAGTTGAATCTCGGTTAAGAGTTAATCGTGAGTTGTGGAACTGGGCCTTAGACTTTCTCAGAAATGATGATTGTTTCAACGCTTCAGTAATATGTTCTGCCAAAGCTTCATTGTAAGTAAAATAATTAAGTACGTTTTATTGTGTAGCTGCTTATTAACAAATAAAATTGCTACGTAATTAAATCGAGTATGAATTTTTATTACAAATTATTTAAGGAACTGTCGTGAGAGATACGGAGATGTAGCTATAGCATATAGATGTAGCATATATTATGTTCAACTAAAACGTGAAGGAAATCTTTGCACCGTGAAATGTCGAAAATCCTGAGCATAAGGTTCGAAGCAAAGCATATTCAATAACATTAATCATTAATGAAGCAACAGAGAAAATCATAGATATTCAGTGTCATGATTGTGCAGTGGCAACAGGTATCTATGAGTATATGCAATAAAAGTTGATGCCTATTTTATTTGTTATTTTTTTATCTTACAAGTGGATACAAACATGCTTTGGCAGTTCTCTATAGATACATCGAAGGAGCGAAGACCCAGCGCCTACAGAAATAACATGCTATTGGAAAAAAATTATGTTTGTCAAGTGTAGGCACAGCACTTAAATATGCTGTCTAAATCTGAATCAGTGGATAATCACTGATATCAGTGCCAAGTAAATATGTCACTGGTTATCAGTGAATTAAATGTGAGATTCCTAACCTAGCTAATCTTTATTATGTGATCTAACTAACCTTGTTTTAGTGATTAAATTCAATGAATATGGTATTGAAAGATTGAAATTAACATGCAAATATCAGTATTTTATTCATATAATGCTCAAATATTCTTCCTTTTTTAGTTGAACTTCACTGATTATCAGTGCCAAGTATGCCACTGGGTATTTTATTAGTGATTATCCACTTTATAATTAGTGATTATCCACTGATTCAGATTTAGAGAGTGTTGAAGTTAAGGGTTTGGGCACTCAGAAAGTACTGAAGCTGAAACAATCTATTCCCGATAATAGCGCCTTTTTACACGACGTTTTACAACTGGCAGAAAGTAAACAAACTGACTATCAAATTTCACTACATACTGATTTGAAATGTCTGAAAACAAATGATTTATCATTGGACGGATTCCTTTTAAAATTTAAATGGAGGTCTAATGTCCAGAGATTTTCTTACTTTTGCCATTTCCGAGATGATTCAAGTCTTATGCGATGAAGCTGAACAATTGACATGAAAACAGAGTGATTGCCCACTGTGGTACGAACTTCGATATGGGAGAATTACAGCTTCTAAGTTTTACAGTTTTTAAGCTTTCGAAGCAGCACATTGTACAACAGTGGGTCGTTTGTTACAGGAGCGAGTAAAGTACATTAAACAAGTGCAATGTTACGAGGAAAAAACTTGGAAAAACTGGTTCTGACAGAAGTAGAGCGCACAATCTAGGTACACGAATTAGAAATGCTGAACTGTATCTATTGCCAAATTATTCAGTTCTTGGTGCATCACCTGATGGTATGACCAATGAATACATCGTGGAAATAAGATGTTCTTCAAATGAAAAAACGTTGGAAAAATTCTTGTCGAAAGATAAAATTATCAAACCTAAGTATTACACTTGCCAATACATTGCACAGATGCACTTATTAATGTTAGCTACAGGAAGGAAAAAAGGATTATTTTGTGTGGCTGATTCGGCTTTTGAAAGTACGAAAAAAGTATAACTGCAGTGGCTTACATACGATTTAGAAGTAGCACAGGATTTAATCGAAAAGGCAATGCTGTTTTGGGACAATTGTTTAACAAAAAATTGAAAAAATTTTTTTCTTCATAACATTGAAGTACTCTTGAAACCGTACAACTTTTATTAAACAAATTTTTTTCTATCTTCTATAGTTCCGACGATATTTGCCTCGAAAGAAAAATATTGTTTTTTTTTCAAAGGGGTATTTCACCTCTTAAACATGAGTTAGGCCACATATAAAAAAATACGTGTCTCTTAGATTTTCGTGTTTAACAACATATTTCATAGAGAATCAAATCAGTTCCGGACAGTTGTGAAACTTCTCTTGTAAGTCCGATTTGGAAAGAAGATCAAAGTTTTTAATAAATGACTGAGTATTGGAACTGTTTTGCTGAAAACTACTTGCATTACTAAAACTCATACAAAATTGTTCGGCCAGTCGTTCTAACGTATCTTGTCTTCTGATTTTTATTAAGCATAATTGTATAAACTTATATTACCTTTTGTACTCAAAACAGGCAACAGCGAATTCCATTCGTTTGGAATCCCTAGGTACGCTTTTATGTTAGTACTAAAGAGTTTATTATATTTAATATATTGGTTCTATTTTTTTTATTTGGGCTAATAGGATCATCGAGACTCGTTTCGTCAGTAAGTACATAATAATCATAAGAACTACTTATATCTATTGACGTAGTTGCAGCATTTGCCGATATGGAGTCATTTGCATAGGTCGTCATACAAGTAAAAGTAATAGGTTTTATCGGAGGTGTTGCAAGATTTGCATAAATAGGTAATTTAATTGGAGAAGAACATTTATTGACAGTCGATACTGAAATGTTGCATGTTGTGTAAACACTGCGATAATGTGATCGGATCTTAATCTGTATGGTAACACTGTGCTGCATCATGGAAGCTTGTATTCCGACGTTCATGAATCCAACTCCCTCGATGTCTCTTATATTCGCAATCTCATCCACAGTACAAGTGTAGGAGACTTAACAGAGACTGGGTTGAAAAGGATGGTAATTATTGCACAGGTTTCACAGCAGAGTCAAACAGTTTTATTTTTCCGACCGTCCTCACATGCGTCTTACACTCGTCGTCCTTCCTTTCGATCCTTGATCCTCCTCGCGCGCCCTCTCCCGCTACATCCACGATCGATACCTATTCTACTGTCGGTATTATCATTGCTACACAAGTTTATTCAGTTCGAGGTTTGAGAACGAGTTCATTTATCGCAGGCTTATTTAGGGCAGCATTTGTACCCTGTTTTGATGCATCTACGGTATTTGTAAATTATCTTTATCAAAGAATTGGACACTCGAATGGTTCTGTAAAGATCTCCTCTACTTCCACTCGTCTTCGTCGTTTTTCTGATAGGATAGAGCGGGGCTATTTGAGCATAGGGGCAAGTTGGTCAAATGCAAATATCTAAGTGACCAAAATATGTATATATAGATACGTCTATGCTTGCGTAGCACAAAGACAGAGATTACTGTACCTTACTACAATAATCTATGTCCAGCTATCAACAGCCAAATACGTGCACTTTTTTGTTTTTGTATATCAAAAGTAAAATTATTAGGTGAGTATTCTTTTTAGTCTACATGGTAATTAAAGCGATTGATAATAATCAAATGTGTTTTTTTGATATAAGTTATTATCGTATTTTTTAACTTTAATGTTTAAGTTGCTATTTTATTTATGGTTTTTCAGTTATAAAAAAGTATTTCAGTCAACACCGATATGGGACTTGTTGGGCTAGTATCTCATAGCTAACCTTATAAACTTAGCTGCTTAAATGAAATCTGTCTTTATATATCAATGTTTTTATTCTATGTTAACGATTAAACATATAGTTTAATTTATACGTTTAATTATTATTAAAAGAGTAAAGATATTAATTTTTCTAATTTTGTTAATTAAATATTTAAAAAGAAAGAATTTACAAATTATTATATTTAAGATGCAAATAATAAAAATTTGATTAATATATACATAATATTTTCATGTTTTTAATAATATAAGGTGTAGTAAAAAGAAATCCATTATTTTGCATGAAATTGGAGGCTTTATTTAGTATAATTAGAATGATCCGATTTAGGTCAAATATGCACCGTTTTGTTCGATAATTTGTTGCCATTTTGAAGGTAATTTCATTATGCCTCTCTCATAGAAACCCTCGTCCCTATTGGCAAAAAACTGGGACAGTTGATTTTCACAAGCTTCTCTTGAGTCGATTTTTTCACCAGCAAAATCATTTGCCATAGACAGGAACAGGTGGTAATCACTTGGAGCCAGATCCGGACTATAAGGTGGATGCATAAGAACCTCCCAACCAAGCTCCCGGAGCTTCTGGCGAGTCACTATCGATGTGTGTGGCCTTGCGTTGTCCTGATGGAACACAATTCCTCTCCTATTGGCCAACGCTGGCCGCTTCTTGGCGATTGCTTCCTTCAGACGGTCCAATTGTTGACAGTACAGGTTCGAATTAAGAGTTTGGCCGTAGGGGAGCAGCTCATAGTGGATGATTCCCTGCAAATCCCACCAAACACACAGCAAAACCTTCCTGGCCGTCAATTCTGGCTTGGCCACCATTTGCTCCGGCTCACCGCGATTCGACCACGACCGTTTGCGCTTGACGTTGTCGTAAGTGACCCACTTTTCATCACCAGTCACCATCCGCTTCAGAAATGGGTCGATTTTGTTGCGATTCAGCAGCGATTCGCAGATGGAAATTCGGTCCATGAGGTTTTTTTGTGTTAGCTCGTGTGGCACCCATACATCGAGCTTCTTTTTGTATCCAGCCTTATTCAAGTGGTTCCAAGCGGTTTTTTGTGCAATGTTTAGCTCCTGGGCAATCGAAACAGTGCTTACATGACGGTCGGACTCGACGATTTCCATTATTTTATCGACATTTTCGACAATTGGCCTTCCAAAGCGTGGTGCGTCCTTGACATCAAAATTACCGGAACGGAATCGACGAAACCAGAATTGCGCGTGATTGGCTGTTACAGTATCAGGACCATAAACACTATTCACATTTTCAGCCGCCTGGCTTGCGTTTTCCCCTTTATCGAAGAAAAACTGTAAAATATGGCATATTTTCTCTTTGCTGGTGTCCATCTTTGACGCGCACTCAAACAATACTGAGTCAAGCAATCACAAAACTATCTCAGAAGTTTTTTTAGTACAAAATCTCATTTTTCTAACGCCATTTAGCGTAATCCGATCGCACTTATACAACGCGAGATACAGATTACTAAAGCCATCTATTGGAAAAATAATGGATTTCTTTTTACTACCCCTAATATATAACCTCATTAAACGATTATCTTCATGGCTCAACTTATCCTTTGAGGATGCTCAATATGCCCCATAGATGAAGTATATTGGTCCACTTTGCATCCTTGTAATTTACGTAATTTTTTTCTTATTTACGAGATATATTAAGGATTTATAAGTACTTAATTATTGAGCCAGATGAATATGCAACGTTTTAAAACATTTAACATTAGTCTATCATAATAATTGTAGGCTTTTGAGAGTTGTTGGCGACAGTTTGAAAGGAGTCAAGGATAAATTCAGGATAGGGAAAGGTTATTCTTATAATATTCACAGGATCTCGTTTGTACTTTATTGGCAACATGTGTATTCGCGGTCACGTACAATTTAGGAATCCTCTCCTTCTCTATGCTCGTCCCTACGATGACGCGCGCGGCTTCTAGTGTCGTCAGTAATAGCGCCGGTCGATAATTGGCCTACAACTCGGCCAGACTGACCGAGTTTGGTCCCTCAAACTCAATTACTCTATGGCACTGGGCCCGCCGTTAATGCTTAATAAATATAGAAAACCGTGCCCTTCCGGGCATACCACATAACCTTTGACTTGGCCATAATAAAATAAACAGTAGCGATCAATTTAACACACAAAAAAAAAATCATTTTCCGACATAACAATTTGTATGCACATGTACTTAGAGCGCTTAGATCGACATTTTATTCGTTCGCCATAGTCCTTATTCAACGGCGTATATTATCAGCCGCCCAGATGCCGGTATAAAGTTTCTGAGTGTTTTGAAACCCGGACACGTCGGTTAACAGGTAACGGTCGTTGCCTAGTATCTTCTTGATCTCATAGGAACCACGATACTTTGGCAGCAATTTTCTAGAAGCCCCCGGGGTGCTGTCGAAGTTTTTCATCATCACTAGGTCGCCTTCCTTGTATTTGGTCGGGACCTTGTGCTTGCGGTCGTAATACTGTCTTTGCTTTTGCTGCGCTTGCAGTATACACCCTATCGCTTCTTCGCGTACTTTCTCGAGATTCCGCACAATATAGTCTGCATTCGTTTCTATCCATTCTCTAAGGTGGTCAGCATGGGGACCGCGCTGGCTCATTCCGAAAATCAACTGACGAGGGCTTTTTCCCGTTGACTTATTTACAGTGTTGTTTAAAAAATATTTACCTAGTAATTTGTACCAAGTTACCCTCTGAACGATTACTTAGCTTGGCTATCATGGGGGCTAAACTTCGGTTAACACGTTCCGCTTAGCCATTAGTTTGCAGAGAGCCGGTGGCTATTTTGATATGTTTAATATTGCGCTGCCTTAAAAAGTTCTCAAATTCATTCGCGACGAAGCAACTACCCCAGTCGGATACTAGTATCTTTAGTGTATTATAACACTGGAAGTAACTTGCTAAACCGTTCATGGATTCTTTAGAGCTTGTGATCTTAACAGCGTACAGCCGAACAAATCGCGAAAATGCGTCTACGATTACCAATATATATTTTTTTATTGCTACTTCTTTGTTTATTGGTTCACATGTACCATTTCGAAAGGAATTTCGCCCTTCCATATAGGATGTAACATACCCTCTGCCTTTCCTGACCCTGGAGAAAATGAGATACATTTTAAACAATATCGCACGTGTTCTTCGCACTTTCGCCGAATGTTGGGAAACCAGTAAGTCCTTCGGATACTCTTTATCATTTTATCCGTTCCAACATGTCCCACTTCATTATGGTATCGAAATATAACATGTTGTTCCATAATTTCATCATCATAAACATCAATTTATCCCCTTATTTCTTGTAGACCAAACTACTTCGTAGCTCATAATGGGGATTTTCCGTTTTTTCTAACTGTTGGGCTATTTGCTTTATTTTGACAACTTTGCTTTGCAATATCATTAAGTTCCATTCGGATGGATTATCCTCTACTATTAATCTTCAAACGGCACACTGGTGCGAATTTGCACCAGCAAAATTTTCAAAACATTGGCATTTTTTTCCCTACAACGTTTCCAAGGTCTATTCCTACAACGTTAAATATGTCTGTTCCCTTATGTAAACACTACGCATAAGATATTCATTCGCTTTAGTGTAGCCGAGTGAGAATCTTAATTGGTGCGGATTCGCACTAGCGTGCCGTTAGAAGGTGCCAAGTTGTGGTCTTTAGCGAATAATTTAACGCTTGTTTTGTACGTTCCACGTAAGAATAAAATCATACTTTTGTTGTCATCTGCTCATCATACATCTGCTATCAATGCACAAACAAATAAACCGGAAATAATTATGTCTTATAATGCTTATAAAGGCGCAACCGACACATTTGATAAAAAATGTCACCATTTCACTACCACACGACGCACTCGAAGATGGCCTCTTAGATTTTTTTATAACATGTTAGATCAGGCTGGCATAAATTTTTGTATTTTATATAATCTCAAAGCTGAAAATCCAAAACTTAATCGATCTAAGTTTTTGAAAGAGTTAGCTAAAAGTTTAGTAGAGCCACATTTGCGATGACGTTTCGAGTTGCGAACAGTACGTACGTCTATAAAGAAAATCATTATGAAGGTTTTGGACATGAACATGCCAGTTGCACCTACTCTGAATGTCATACGCGAAAATACTAGGGCAAGATGTGCTCTTTGTGATAACGATGCAAGCGGTCGAACGCGCATGAAATGTCCGAATTGTCTTCGCAGAATGTGCGACGAGCACAGAGCTCCTGTACATATTGAATGCGAGCGTTTCAATAATATTATAATAATAATAATTATTATTATGTTACGTTAGATAAGGTTATCCTTAACATAAGAAAACACAATTTTATACAATAATATACTTGTGTATTTTCAATATTACAGTATTTACTGTTCTTTATCTGGGATATACCACATTCGAAAATACCACAACTTTGACCCATCGGGAAAAATATTTAATTTATTTTTATAGCATCGGCGTAATGTTTTCATAAAAGTACATACATTTGACTAAAGAATCGCGTTGGTCTTATTTCGATTGCTTTTATTTTCAAAATAATTAATTTATATTCTTCAAAACATATTTTTCAAAAAGATCTTTTTTTAATAACAATTTTTTTTATAACTTAAGAATAATTTAACTAAATTTGAGTTGCACCAATCGCTTTGTTGAGAAATTTTACCTCAAGAAAGTATGGTTTTGAAAGTATTTTGAAAAACATTATCATGGTTAAATAAGTGAATGAAATTACAAAATCCCAATTCGCACCAGTGTGCTGGGATGAAGTGTGTCGTTTGGAGTTAATATGCCGAACGACCTGCTTAGAGCGTCTACATGCTCCATCTGGGTTCCTCGTCTATGTGTTATTTTGAAATCAAATTCTTGCAATTTAAGGCTCCATCTAGCTATCCGCGCGTTTATATCTCTTTTCTCCAGCGTTGTGTTACTGCACTACAATCTGACACGATAGTGAAGGGAATTCCCTATATATATATACGGAATCGACGCAAAGCATGGATTATAGCTAACGTTTCAAGCTCGAAGCTATGGTACCTGGACTCTGGCTCTGTTGTTCGCTTACTAAAATAAAAGATTGAGTGCATTTTTTTGGCTTGATTGCTGCTGGAGCAGAATTGCCCCGAACCCATGGATACTGGCATCGTAATGTAGTTCTGTATAACATTCCGGATTATATATTGCTAAAATTGGCACTTCAGTTAACTTGAATTTTAACGCCTGAAACGCGGCTCTTTCTGCTTCGTCAAATTTAAAGATAGTGTCTTTTTTCAGTATTGATATAGAGGTCTTGCAATGATAGCAAACTTCTCAATGAATTTTTGAAAATTGGATGCCAGTCCTATAAAGCTTTGTATCCCCTTCGTTGTCTTAGGCTTGGGAAAGTTCTGCACCGCTGCCACCCCACTGTCTGTCGGTCGTATCCCCTCGCGTGTGATAATATACCCGAGGTACTCAATCTCCGTTACTATGAACAGACACTTTTCGAGGCGCAATTCGAGTTTATTTTCGACTAATAGTGAAAGAATAATCTTTAAGGTTTCAAGATGAGCCTTTCGTTGGCTATTAATATATCCTCCATATAAACTACCACATCTCCAGTTTTAATGAGATCTGCCATAAACTCAGTAATGAAGCGTTGGAATTTTTGGAGCCCGATTTTTAACCCAAACGGCATCTTCATAAACTCGAATTGCCCCAATGGCGTTATAAACGACGTATACTTTATCGAGCTGGGAGCCATGATCACATGGTAAAACCCGTCCTTTAAGTCTAACTTACTAAAATATTGTTTGTCACGCAACCTATCTAGTTGATCCTCCTTTCTTATTATATTATTCGGTTTTAATTTATTGTTCCACTGAATGCTTTGACAATCTCCTCCATCGATGAAAAAGAGTGCATTTTCGCTTGCGTCCTGAGTTGTTCGGAAGGAATTCCATCGATTAAGTAATCTATTATCTCGTCCTCTGGCACAGGGACTTGACCTCCTAGTATCATCTTATTGTGACAATATTCACCAAATCATTCATTTTTTTGCCATTCATGTGCCTCAAATGTTTTCTTTCTCTCCAGCTTTCCTACTGGATGGTGGAATATTTTTCGCATTTCTTGAAAAATCCGATTGATATCGTATCTTAAGTGTTCGACCCGTGAGCGGTACCATTCCAACGCCTTGTCTTTTAGTTTCGATCCTATCAAAATTTTGACCGCGTTCTCATCTAGTTCATAAGGCGCCTTCACTTGCTCCTTCCATCTTTCTAAATCCTCACTGGATCCACTATACTCGCCTAGTAACTCTCCGACATTTTTTAATGCTTACCCCCGCGTAGGAAGCCATTGATCTGTACTTTGTTGTGGCGAGGCACGTAACAGTTCATTTTCACGCCTTAACAAGTCGATCTCTTTTTCCATCCAATACCTCTCTCTTGCGTTTAGCTCTTCCTCAAGCTGACGGACGCGCTATTCCCGCGCATGCGCCACTCCTGCTACTTCCTCCTCGCCGTTTTCCGACTCCTGCGCATTGTCGGTCATGTATCCTGCCGCTTCTTCTATCAACTTCTGGATCGGATCGGCCGCATCCAGCCTAGCAATCAATTCCACTTTCCTCCCTCTATCCGGCAATCCACGCTGCTGCAACGCACTTCTTAGCTGGATCATTTTCAAACCCTGCACATTCATTGTTCGCGATATCACCTCACACGCTTATCTTACTTGCGCACAATGCCTCGACCGCTCGTCACACTTGTATTCGTAATGCCACGATTTGCTCGCAGCGATTATCGACTGCACCTTTATTCGCAAACAGCGGCATACAACCTTGCGCATACAGCCGAACGAGCCGGAATGTTCTTGGACGCACACAGCCGAACGAGTAGAAATGTTCTCGAACGCACACAGCCGAACGAGCGAAATATTCTCGGACGCACACAGCCAAACGAGTAAGAATGTTCTTGAACACACACAGCAGAATGAGAACCAGAATTCCTTCCGAGATCGAAATATCGCGTCCTTTCCGCGCAGCTCCTGAACAAGATGGCCGCTTTCCGCGACCGATTCACACCGATCCTCACTCGACCGCAACGTCGTATCCAACTTCTGAGATTTGTAGGCTTTTGAGAGTTTTTGGCGACACACGCTTGAGAGGAGTCAAGGATAAATTCAGGATAGGGAAAGGTTATTCATATTTACACTCACAGGATCTCGTTTGTACTTTATTGGCAACACGTGTTCGCGGTCACGTACAATTTAGGAATCCTTTCCTTCTCTATGCTCGCCCCTAAAACGACGCGCGCGGGTTCTAGTGCCGTCGGTAACAGCGCCGGTCGATAACTGGCCTACATAATTGTGAAGATTTATAATAATTTTTAAAGAAAAAGTGTCACAACTAGCCCCGCTCTACCCTACTATACGTGGAATTGAGCATGTTCTATGTTACGGTCAGACTGGCATTCGAATTTATGTGGATAATTTTTTTAAATTTTCACTGGACCTCCCATCACTATAGGCCATCACCATAGATGAAATGCTATCGAAAAAATAATTTAATAATTTAACATATACTTATTAGGCAGTAACAATGTTTACTTACATTGAAATGGCTCACAGTAAAAGAAATTCCATTTGCAGTTTTTGAGGTTATCTCTCCGAACGGCATCAAATCATTTCCTGATAGCAAAGTTTGCGGAGACAGATTTTGAGCAGATCCTTACGAAAAAAACTTCAATTTTGGATGTTAATACTCAAATTTAGGTGTATACCATCAAAATTCAATGTTGACCGTCAATATTGGGTGTACATTGAGGTTTGACCGTCAGCATTGGTTATCAGTTGAGAGTTGAGCAACATTGTTGGGTGCCGGTTGAGTGTGACCATGAATATTCGGTGTTGATGTAGACATTCATTATTGAGTGTTGTTTGAACGTTGACCATTAATGTTGTGTATCAGTTGGGTGTGACTATTAAATCCGGTGAATAGTTTGGTGTATACACCATACTATACATCGAATTTGATAGTCACACTCAACCGCGGTTTACTCTCAACACTTGTATATGACATTCAATAGATGAGTGTCTTAAACGGCTTAAACCTTTGAGTCATTTTCAAAAGACAAAATTAAGAGTCACTTGAATGTTAATCTTTATGATTGAGAATTAACGCTGAAATGTTGAATATGGATGCCGCAGATTCATTTATGAAAGGAATATATTTTAACTATACGTGAAACATCTTTTTGACAAACTTTATCTAAGCTGCGTTCGGGAACATCATCCGAATGCCCCCATGTATCGTTTTGTCCTTGTTGTTCACCTAATATGAAACAAGCATAAGATGATACACGGGGGTACCCAGATGATGTTTCCGAATGCAACTTTATAGAGATATGTCACACCCAAAAAGAAATATTCTGCCATTTAGCGGTTCCGTGTTAATGTCAGAGGATTTTCCATTTATATATGACCTCAAGAGAATACTCTACACAATAAAGGAATTTCGTATAACCCTAAAGTATTGGATTTAGGATTGCGGTCCTTTCAATACTAAAAGAATGTCTTGCATATATTGACACGCACGCGTACTACTATAGCACGTAAATGACAAACCTTTTCTAACAAGTAAGCGTGTCGCTAGTATTTTGTGTATCCTTTTATTTCAAAAGGCTATTCGAGTTATTATAATAGAATTTTCTATAGAGGAATTTATTTTTGATCATAGCTCATATGTCCTCATTTTTGTAGATTAATACATGTTATAAATACACGCACCTGATTAATATAAGATTAATGTAAAATTTTTTGCTTAGAGGAAATGCTAAGAGGAATTTCCCGCTTATCGACAGAATATTTTTTTTGGGGTGCACAGTTATACATCGACTAACATTCAGCGTTCTTGGATCATCGAAGCAGCAGTTCCTGTACGATTACAGAAGTTAAGCATCGTTGGATGGGGTACGAGATTGGATGGGTGACCGTTTAGAAAGATAAGGAAAATTACTTCCCAAATGAGAAAGAAAGCGTTTTTTTTTTCAATTATAATTTTGTCGTGTGTATTCCAGAATATGTTGCAAATCAATAATATTATTTTAGCAATAAAACAATTTAATTAATTTTATATAATAAAGCCATTTATTTTGATGGTTTTCTTTGGGCATTAACCTTCAATTGGGTGTGACCTTTAGTTGACGATTTGAAATCACACCCAAATTTGAGTGTTTTTTTAAGTGTTTAACACCTAAATTTGAGCGCTCTTTTTGAGTGTTTAACACCCAAAATTGAGGGTTTTTTTCGTAAGGGGAGCCTGCTATCAATTTTTGATTGTCGAAACAAATTCTATACAGAGTTCGTACTATCAAACAATTGCTACAGCAAATTGCTATCATTGTTTGATAGTACGAACAAAAATATGACAAAGCCTGCTGATGTTATGCCAGCTATGCAAGCAAATTGGTGACAGAAACCGAATACAATACATAACCTGACAGCAGATTGCGAGTAGAAATCGAGCAAAGCCTGCTGACATAACTTGATGGCAGATTGGCAGCAGAAACCGAGCAAGATCTATCATTTTCATATACGCTCCGTCATGAAATGGATTTGCTTCTCGTAAAAGACATAAGAAGAAAACATCCAGGAGTCCTATAAAAATTGGCGTATGTAAATCGAATGGGCAAATCTCCTAGAGATTCCCAAGCTCTTTTGGAGTGCTTTCTGAATCTCCGAATATTGTTTTGACTATTTATAACTTTCTCGTGTGTATTTTGAAATGTGGCATCAATAATATTTATTTCACATTTTTTAATAAATGCTAATCAATAATATTTCAGCAATAAAACTGTGTTGTTTCCAGTTTTCACATCAGTATATATAAATATAAAATTATGTATAATTATATATATCCGTTTATATATATGTACGCAAAATTTCTTATAAGAAACTAAGTCGATTTAAATAAAAATGATAGATTTTTGCTCGGTTTCTGCTCGTAATTTGCTGTCAGATTATGTCAGCAGACTCTGCTCAGTTTTTGTCAGCAATCTGCTGGTAAAACATGTCAACAGGCAAATCCATAGCTAAATACGGACATAGATGGCTATGATCTTGTAGTCAAAATCTGATCGAGTTTGCTGCTAATTTGCGCGCAAATTGCTAACATTTGACTATTAGGATTTTTGAAATTAATAACCACGTTTTCATAACTATAGTGCCCCAAATCAAAAGTTTTACATCTTGTGATACTGTTGCGAACACTTTATTTGGTGTACTTTTGATTGTATTATCACAAAGAGAGACAAAACACGTCCTCTATATTTTAATTGTTGCCATTCCTATTAAAAGATCGAGATCCTAATAGATACCGTACTATGGCATGTAACATTGTAATGTTAATACAGATCGCTCGGGTAACTTCGGGCGTGATTGGCGCATCGTCGGCTGAGTTTGAAATAATATTTAAAACCTAAACATCTATCAGTTATTACGAAAAAGATAAAGAAGATCTTTTTTCTATTAAACGTGACTATAAACTTTTTATTAAAAAAAAATTACCCAATCAAAAACCCAAGGAAAATGGACACAATATTTGCCTTGTGATATTAGACTGAATTTTGCATGAAATAACTTTATATTCGACCTTTCATTAATTTCAATTTACTAATTTCATCAAATCAAATGAAATATTGCTCTCGTTTCTGTTTCAGCTATATCGTCATACATACCTGGCGCATTACAGGATCGTGAACCTGGAGACTCTGTAAGTAAACGAGCCATGTCTCGACGGCGTTTGTGACAATCATATCTTAAATTTATTCCGTGATTTCAAGTTCGGATTTGCATTTTAATCTCGGTCCCAAGAAGGGAGAGGATTAGAGTCGGGGGAAAAGCCGCACCACGCCACGTGCAAATTACAAACTGTGCACGAATTTAATCTCGCGCCGTCTTACCATCACCACCTTGCCCGCCTCTCCAACCTCGTTCGTTCCATGTCTGAGAACTTTCCCTCGCGGATTTGATCATTAACTCAGCATTTAGGAGCGGTTATATCACGATTACAGACCTGTCGCCGTTCTCGACCATCGCAGCAATTTTGCTCTCTGTACTTGTCCTTTCTCGCAAGCGAGAAAAATTTAAAACTGTTTTCCGAGGCCTGAACTTATCCGCACGGCTGCACTTTTCGCGATATCGAGACATTTGCTGGCCTTGTAAAGACAGGATAAATCATGGCTTACCTTTTCAAGGATTTCTCCATTTTCCTTAGCTATCCCAATATTCTCGTAGTCACGGGGCTTATGCTAAGAATTACTCCCTCTATTGTTTCGGAATAAATACCTTAATAATAAATATCCCGTTTTGGGCGAATCATTAGTATATCATTCTCCGATTCAAGTATTAATTAAAGTCGTAGAGAAATTAATATCAGCAATCCATTTAGTATTCCTTTTGTTAAATTTATTTGTACATTTCGTTTATTCATCATGTTTAACTGTTTATACATACATTTGCTTACTTGTTAGCTCGATGTGTATATATCGGCATTAATATAAATATTATTACTGTTCTCTATGTTTATTCTTGCTATTTATTTATTAGTACAACATATAAATGTTTTTAATTCTCTAATATTTAATGTACATATATAAAGAGATATGTATCTATATATATATATATATAAATACGTAAGATATATAAATATCATTTAAATCCATTAAAAATTGTTTATCTTTATAATCAAGAATTTAGCACAATAATTGAAGATAAAGTTCGCGATGTGTTATGAGTTATGATACCTTTATAGAGAGAAGGGAACAATTTTCTTTTATATATTAGTCAAACTTCTCCCAGAGTTTAAATCATCCGAGAAACTAGGTCGCCTGTAAAACTCGCAAAATTTCGAAGACCAATTTCTCACTATCACGCGAAACTGCAAAGACTTTCTCGAGATCCGCGGGAATAACATCGTCTTTAGAAATAGCGGTTTCCTGTCGTTCACACTCCTCCAAAGGAACCGATGTGCCTTGAGGTTCATTCATGTGGAACCATGAGGCTGCTGGAACTCGTCCTACAGTTAAGAGAGCGCGAAATTTCGCCGTTATGTATATGTGGATGCCCGCGGCCCTCAACGGGCGAATCTCACGATTTGGATTTTACCGTTGCGCTTGAGATCATCGTTCTCAAATAGTCGCGCAAATCAAACTTCAGTCCGTTTCTAAACGTGATTTGCAAAGGTCGCTCGTCATCTTTGTATGTACGTAGAGCGACTGTTTCACTGTTTAACCGCTGTAACGAGCGGATACACATGCTCTTCGCTGTCAAGGTCGAGTTTCATCGTTGGCTTTCGGGAAAAGCCGAATTTTAAGATGAAAACCGTAAATGAAATATTGCAAGATTATTTTGAAAGTATGATTTCAATTTTGATGTTATTTCACATAAGAAAACTTATATAGAGAAAACTCATATAAGTAGCCTTAAATCAAAGGATAATTATTTAATTAATAAATTTTTATAAATTTCTATTATATAAATTTTATATAGAGGAGATCGGGGCGGGTTGTCATACGGGGTTGATTGTCAAAATAACTCAATCAGTATGTGGCAAAAAAAATTTTTTTTTTATTGTAGATTGTTGATGTAATATTAATTTATTGTATAAAATGGTTTACATTAAAAGCACTGTGTATGTTATTTATAACAACTTTTAAGAAAATGAAGTTGGTCAGTAAATTTTTTTATCTATTATTTTTTGTTATTTGATAACTTTTTAGCATTATTAATCAAGATTTCTGTGTAATAATAGAAAATGGCATGTCTTAGGAGATTTTTGCTGCAGTTAATTAATCATTATTCT